>NC_087276.1:6566000-6900000 GCF_015220805.1 Pogoniulus pusillus | reverse complement strand
AGAGAGAGTTAATGCACGAGTATGACAGGGAAGCAAGTTTGCTGTGAATTGGGAAGCACAAACTATAGTAATCCCCACCCTGCTGAGTGGCTTCCCCAGAGGTCTGATACAGTGCCAAAGCCTCTTACGCATACTGAGACAAAGCTTATTTCAAGCCGAATTCAGCTCCTGAAGCCACCATACTGCTTCCTGACAGCCTCCAATTGCACTGCCTCTGTATTTGTGTTTCCTGCTGTTTATATTTACTTGTTCCCAGAGCCACAACAGCTACAAAAACAAATAGTTGCTGTTTGCAGGGCTCTGTATCAACACAGGTAAAGCGCTTTGCTTCCCTTTTAGTTTTACGGCGATTGTGCAAATTGGCTTTTAATACCTCGGAGAGATTAATTTGATAATTATAAACCAGTTTAGGAACACGTGCTAAACAATTGGTCACATAATCAACATCTCTTTTTTTCAGTCTAGTGTGGCTGAGGCAAAGGATTTTAGACTATAAGGGCTCCACAAACAGTCCCTCAATTATATCGCTATTATTTCCCCACTCCTCTGAGACACAAGCTTGAAATAGCACTTTTTTTGTTTGTCACATCCCTGTGGATGCTCTCCTGATCTCTGCTCCTGTCAGTTTGGCCTCTGTACACCCATTGTGATGGTGTCTGGTTTGGGTAATGGAGATTTTGATATAATTATTTAAAGGATCAACTTCTGGAAACCTAAGAGCCATCAATTCTCTTAATTAACTGCAGGGAAATGATTAATGCTATAAATATGGAATAGATGGGGGGGGGGGAACTATCTTGCATAGGATTGAAAATGGGTTCTTCAACCAGTATTTAAGGCATTAAACGTGATAAAAGCGATAGCTTGGACTGGATGATCATAGGATCACAGGATGTTAGGGATTGGAAGGGACCCAAGGAGATCATCGAGTCCAACCCTCCTCCTGCCAGAGCAGGACAATGCTATCTAACACAGATCACACAGGAACACATCCAGACAGGCCTTGAAAGGCTCCAGAGAAGGAGACTCCATGACTTCCCTGGAGAGCCTGTGCCAGTGCTCTGGGACCCTTACAGTAAAGAAGTTCCCCCTTGCATTGAGGTGGAACCTCCTGTGCTGCAACTTACACCCATTGCTCCTTGTCCTATCACAGGGAGCAAGTGAGCAGAGCCTGTCCTTTCCCTCCTGGACAGCCTTCAGATACTTATAAACATTTATTAAATGCCCTCTCTGTCTTCTGTTCTCCAGACTAATCAGCCCCAGGTCACTCAGACTCTCCTCATCAGCCATGCCCTCCTGCCCCCTAATCATCCTCCTGGCCCTCTGCTGGACCCTCTCCAGCAGATCCCTGTCCCTCTTCAACTGGGGAGCCCAAAACTGAACACAGTATTCACGATGAGGTCTCACCAGGGCAGAGCAGAGGGGGAGGACAACCTCCCTTGACCTGCTGGACACACTCCTGCAAATACAGCCAAAGATCCTATTGGCCTTGATTTTGGAGGTATCTTCAAACCTGGTTGATTCTATGATTCTAAACACTGAGTAAAGTGTTGGTAACCACCCAAGTGATTTATGCACCCCAGAAAAATTCCAGCTCATGACACCAAAGCTTTTGTGCCACAAAGTGAAGCTGGGCAGTGCTTTCTGGGTAGAAAAAGTTCACAGAATCATAGAAACAGTCAGGGTTGGAAGGGACCACAAGGGTCATCTAGTTCCAACCATCCTTACAATGGGCATAGAATCAACCAGGTTGGAAGAGATCTCCAACATCATCCAGTCTAACCTAGCACCCAGCCCTTATGCAGTCATCTAGACCATGGCACCAAGTGCCTCATCCACTCTTCTCCTGAACACCTCCAGGGATGGCGACTCCACCACCTCCCTGGGCAGCCCATTCCAATGGCAAATCACTCTCTCTGGCAGCAAGTTCCTCCTAACATTCAGCCTATAGTTCTGCCAGCAGGGACACCCTACCCTAGATCAGGCTGGACACAGCCTCAGCCAGCCTGACCTTAAACACCTCCAGGGATGGGGCATCAGCCACCTCCCTGGGCAACCCATTCCAGCCTCTCACTACTCTTATGCTCAACAACTTCCTCCTCACATCCAGTCTGAATCTACCCATCTCCAGCTTCACTCCATTCCCCCCAGACCTGTCACTCACAGATATCCTAAAATGTCCCTCCCCAGCGCTTTCGTAGGCCCCCTTCAGATACTGGAAGGCCACAAGAAAGTCACCAGTTGCTTCTTGAAAATATATTAAACAAAAAAAGTCCTCAAGGAATAGGCCAATTTCCACAGCACCACCCTTTCTAATCAAAAGGAAAAGTATCAAAGCATTTTATTCTGGCCTTATCTGGAAAGAACATTTTCATCTCAAAACAATTCCATTTAAAAGTTTGCTTTATTAGGGTTTTAGATAATGCAAAAGCTTCATTTATCAGGAATTCTTTTTTTAAATACTAATTATTTTAACATAAGCTAGAAACGAGCCTACAAGTTGGGTGGGAAGGGACCTTTAAAGCTCATCCAGCCCAACCTCCTCTCAGCAGGGACAGCCCCAGCCAGAGCAGGCTGCTCAGAGCCCAAATAGCCTGACCTGCAGTGGTGCCAGCCATGGGGCAGCTCCCACCTCCCTGAGCAGCCTGGCACAGGCTCTGCCCACCCTCAGGGTCAAACATTTCTCCCTTCTCTCCACTCTCAGTCTCCTTTTAGTTTCAAATTTGTCCTGTGCTGATTTTCTTTCTCCAACAGATCTGCTGCTATCTTCCTTTCAGAAGCAACCATGCCAAATGTTCCCCCCTGCTGAAAAAGCAGCAAAGAAAAGCTGAGAGAAATATCAGGCAGGGGGCAATTAAGTCTGTTACCATCCCACCAATTCTCCTCTCTTGAAAACTGAGCTCCAGTGGCAGCACAGTCCAGAAAAACCACCCAAACCGCAGGCATGCTGCCTCTGTTGCCTTTGCACCTCCTAAAATATCTGTCTGCTTTTCATTTCTTGACTGTCAATCAAAATGTAGCACAGGCATAATTGCAGAGTAGCTAACCTGCACGTCTCGCTTTTGTGATTCCCGCTTGCTACCTAAGCTCACACCTGAAGGACTTCATGGTGTGGCAGCGAGAGGTGGCTGCTCTCCCTGGTGTCTACTGCTGACACTTTGGCACTGTGTAAAAATACTTTGCTTGCGTTTTCTCTGATGGCTGGCATGGTCCACAGAAGCTGTGAGAGATGAGGAGGGCAGGTGGAGAGATGGGACAAGCCCATATGCCAGAGCACAATCCCAGATGAAGGGCTGCTGGTAAAACTTGCTGGAATTTTCCCCCCTCTCCATCTCTCAATGTCTCCCACACCATGAACTGAGCTAAAAGCTGAAGCAAAAACTCCAGTGACACGGTGATGCCATGGACTGTCACAGATATCTATAAACCAGTAAATATAGAGCTCAAACACAGAGTATTTACAATCATAGAATAGTAGAATCAACCAGGTTAGAAGAGACCTCCAAGATCATCCAGTCCAACCTAGTACCCAGTCCTACACAATCAACTAGACCATGGCACTAAGTGCCTCATCCACTCTGTTTTGAACATCCCCAGGGACGGTGACTCCATCACCTCCCTGGGCAGCCAATCACTCTTTCTGTCAAAAACTTCCTCCTAACATCCAGCCTAGTACAAATTGAGACTGTGTCCCCTTGTTCTGCTGCTGGTTGTCTGGCAGAAGAGACCAACCCCCACCTGGCTACAGCCTCTCTTCAGGTAGTTGTAGACAGCAATGAGGTCACCCCTGAGCCTCCTCTTCTCCAGGCTAAACACCCCCAGCTCCCTCAGCCTCTCCTCATAGGGTTTGTGTTCCCAGCCTCTCACCAGCTTTGTCACCCTTCTCTGGACATGTTCCACTATCTGAACATCTCTCTTGAATTGAGAAGCCCAGGACTGGATTTGCAATGACAGTTGTTTTGTTTTATAGTTTGCTTTTTATAAGACCTAGCCTCATAAATCCACCCCTCTTCCCTTCCCCCAGTCCCTGAGGATGAGAGTTATGGAAATAATGTCTCCTGAGACCATTTCCCAAGAAGTCTGTGCTTTGGTCCACAAGAAACACAATGCCAGATCCACCCACACCCAACAAGGAGCACAGTTTTTGGAGATGTTGGAGAGACAAAAATGTCACTATATTTGTGTAGAGACCATGCTTCCATACACAGAGAGCTAACCTCCATCCCCAGGGAAGCTGCCTGAACTTTGCCCAGTCTTGGCTCTGCTTTTGCTTTTCCCTCAGGATTACTCCACTCAGTATGAGGTGGGAAGATCTGTCAGATATCAGCCTTCCTCTGGCCAGCCACACATAGCACATAGTTCTGTGCCTCTGAGCCTGTCCAAAACCTGCTCACTCACTGCTGCAACCTCTCAGGCAGAGCATGCAGAAGGGGCCACCAGGACAGACCACTTCTTGGCTGCCTCTGGAATGGAAGCACAATAGGCAGAGGCTCTGCGCAGGATTGCCACACATGTGCAGCACACAACAGGCAAAGGGGACCACAGTGACCACCAGCACCATCACAGATACTGGCACCCCTCACTGACTGGCATAGAGCAAAATTAAGGAAATCCCAGTCTCAGCCTGAGAGGTGGTTGGTAGATTCGCCCAGAGCTTGGGGTAGACCTGTGTCTTGGCTGGTGGCATGAGACACAGTTGGATTGAGATGAGAGAGAGACCTAAAAAGAGCAAAGTGACTGAACACACAAGGGAAACTGTTAATGATCAGTTCACCTGAGCTCCTACCCAGGGCTTGTAATGATGGTAAATAGATGGTGTACCAAAAGCTACACTTGGCAGAGGGGGCAGTTGTATCAGCAAAACATGCAAAATCCATCTGCACTCAACTTTTACATCATCTGAATACAGGTTCTTAAGAGAGCAAGGCTACCAGAAACAGGACAAGGGGGAGCAGTCTCAAGTTGTGCCAAAGGAGGTCTAGGCTGGATGTTAGGAGGAAGTTCCTGACAGAGAGAATGATTGGCATTGGAATGGGCTGCCCAGGAAGGTGGTGGAGTCATCATCCCTGGAGGTGTTGAAGAAAAGCCTGGCTGAGGCATTTAGTGCCATGGTCTGGTTGATTGGCCAGGGCTGGGTGCTAGGTTGGACTGGGTGATCTTGGAGGTCCCTTCCAACCTGGCTGATTCTATGATTGTATGAAAATTGCAGGACTAAGGCTCCTGCAACTCCTAGACATGTCAGCTGCCAATGCACTCAGAGCAGAAAGCCATCCATCAGGGACTGCTTCCTATCAGTGCATCCCTGCCTCTGTGACCCCCACACTGTAGAAGAGGCAACATCTGGGGGGCAATGAGCCACAGCAGTAGTGGCAGCAGTGCAATGCATTTCAGTTGCTCCTGAAATCGAGGTGCTCAAGACTTGATTTTTCCACTGGCTCCTCAGGCTTGTTATAATTTCAGGGATGAGACCAATTTAGCTTTTATAGAGACATGTAATCCACCATTTCAACAAACTAATTGAAATAGGCTGACATGCAGCTATGTGCCTTACAAGTGTTCCAAAGCACATATCTTGGCACTTTCCACTGGAGGCTAAATGGCAGGACTAGAAACTGTACCAGATCCTCTGTATTTACAGGTCTCTGTTCCTACATTGTTATTTTGATTGTTGCCTTTACCAAAAAGAAAATCAACTGCACCTATGCTATTTTTGACATGCATTAATTAGTATTTAAAGCCCCTCAGCAATAGAAATGCACACATTTTCCCTAAGCAGTCTGATAGGTTCTTTACTGATGACTTTTGTGCTGGTCAACGTAACATTTTCTTGGAGTAACTTCAGTCTGTATTTTCTTAACAAGACAAAAAAAGTGTTAAACTATTTCTGTCCTCTCTGCAGCAACTTTCTATATGTTTCAATATATATTTCTATATATTTCCCTTTTTTATTTTCTATACAGCCCCCATCCTTCAGATTTCCCTGACAGCTGTTCTGAACCTTTGGCTCAGGAGTCTCTCTTTTGCTCCACATGCTTAGAATCATAGCATCAAGCAGGTTGGAAGAGACCTCCAACATCAGCCAGTCCAACCTAGCACCCAACCCTAGCCAATCAACTAGACCATGGCACTAAGTGCCTCAGCCAGGCTTTGCTTTAACACCTTAAGGGACAGCGACTCCACCACCTCCCTGGGCAGCCCATTCCAATGCCAATCACTCTCTCTGCCAACAACTTCCTCCTAACATCCAGCCTGGACCTTCCCCGGTACAAATTGAGATTGTGTCCCCTTGTTCTGCTGCTGGTTGCCTGGGAGAAAAGACCAACCCCCACCTGGCTACAGCCTCCCTTCAGGTAGTTGTAGACAGCAATGAGGTCACCCCTGAGCCTTCTCTTCTGCAGGCTGCACACCCCCAGCTCCCTCAGCCTCTCCTCACAGAGCTGTGCTCCAGGCCCCTCAGCAGTTTCGTCACCCTTCTCTGGACATGTTCCAGTACCTCCACATCTCTCTTGAATTGAGGAAAGTAATACTGAAACCTGACCACATTGAGCATACTTCTGCCTTCTAGGTTACATTAATTAAAAGACAAAAATTCAGTAATGTAGTAATATCAAAGTGACTCTCAGTAATATGAAGATACATTCCATAGAGATCCCACAGAGCCTGTTGCAGACATGAAAACAAGTGCAATGAGATGAGGCAGAGTGGCACCTGTCTAAAAGGTGGAGTGATAGAAAGCAACAAAAAAAAAAAAAAAAAAAAAGCAGAACTCACTGACATGTAGAACTTGCAGGGTTCCATTCCAGCTTTTCTCTTATTATTAGTCTTGGAAACTCAAACTTTACTGCTGAGCATGTAAACTTGCCACAGATACCATATTTGTGTGGTTTCCAACACTGCATTTCTCCTGTTTCTATCCCACCTTTCAGGGAAATCCATAGCAGACTAAAATGCAAACAAAAGTTATTGTTAACTTTCAAGGTATTCGGAGATACTTTTCAGATAAAAGCCAGCTGGGGAGGGACCTTATTGCTCTCTACAACTCCCTAAAAGGAAGCTGTAGACAGCCAGGGGCTTGTCTCTTCTCTCAGAGAGCAAGAGGACACAATCTCAAGCTGCACCAAGGCAGCTTTAGGCTGGACATTAGGAAGAATTTCTTTGCAGAAAGAGTGACTGGCTACAACTACCTGAAGGAAGGTTGTAGCCCGGTGGGGTTGATCTCTTCTCCCAGGCAGCCAGCAACAGAACAAAGGGACACAGTCTCAAGTTGTGCCGGTGGAGGCATAGGCTGGATGTTAGGAGGAAGTTGTTGGCAGAGAGTAATTTGCATTGGAATGGGCTGCCCAGGGAGGTGGTGGAGTCACCATCCCTGGAAGTGGTTACAAACAGACTGGATGTGGCACTTGGTGACATGGTTTAATTGATTAGATGGTGTTGGGTGATGGGTTGGTCTTGATGATCTCAAAGGTCTTTTCCAATCTGATTAATCTGTGATTCATTTGAAGCTTTACAGCACAACGACCACAAGCATGGATAGTTTCTTAAGATTTGCTTAACTTTGAGGTATATCTGTTGTAAAAGATATAATCATCTATGTGGTTAACTATAAGAGAAGACAGTAACTCCATTGGGAAAATTCTAAATCACATTTTCCAGAAAGCAAATGCTTGACAAAGCACTGAGTCTATTTAAATAGTCACAGAGATATAAACTAAAATGTATACACTGGGAAATAAATTAGACTTCAGTAACTGATGTCAATTGTAAAACTTTAGTTTAACTCACTGAGAGCAACTACCACCAAAAAATGTGATTTTTTCACATGTAAAATATCAGCAATCTAACAGGCCTTTCAAATATCTATTTTGGTTGCTACTTCAATTATGTTTACAGCTGACACTCATTCATTTCACAAGGTAAAAAAAAAAAAGAGTTTACAGGAGCAAAAGCACAGCTACATATTAGGAGAATGTTTCAGGTTGATTGCCATCCAACAAATTTTGGTTCATCACTCAAGCTGCCAGCTTCTCCAAATTCAGCTATGAAAACTCAGTTTCACCTAATGTCTTTCTGATGATCCAGCTGTGAACGTCAGATCCATGTGCTAAGTTGATTTCTATATTATTGGGCTACATAGTACTCCTTTTCAGGCTGAGAACCATGTTCCAAGAATTGCTTTAAGTCACAGACAGAAAATTAGGACAAGAATCCACCTCAACCTCTTGTTCAGAACACTAACTATATCATAGAATCAACCAGGTTGGAAGAGACCTCCAAGATCATCCAGTCCAACCTAGCACCCAGCCCTAGCCAGTCAACTAGACCATGGCACTAAGTGCCTCAGCCAGGCTTTTCTTGAACAACTCCAAGTCCATTTTCTTGAGATTTCAAGAGAAGAAAAGATTATTTCTCTACAAGAAGAAAAAAAAATCAGTATCAACTTTGTTCCTGTTTTCCAGCCTTTTATCATACAACTTTTTTGTCTTCCCTTCTGTTTTAATCCGCTCTGCCATGATGACCTGATTTATCTTGTCTGCTCCGAGGCACCACCCCGTCTCAGCTCAAGTTCCTCCATATTTTCAGGATGACACACACTTTTTTCCCCAAAATTCATAGGAAGTGAAAGGTATTATTGGTTATATTTTGTCAATTTGATATTTGCTAATACATGAAAAAAGGTCTCCATGAACTCAAGGAAAATAAGAGCAAGTAAAACACTATCTACATAACAGCTCCATGAATAAAGGCCTTATTTTATCATAGAAACAAACAGGTTGGAAGAGACTTCCAAGATCATCCAAATCAATCTAGCACCCAGCCTTAGCCAATCAACTAGACCATGGCACTAAGTGCCTCAGGCAGGCTTTTCTCGAACACCTCAAGGGACAGAGACTTCACCACCTCCTTGGGCAGCCCATTCCAATGCCAATCACTCTCTCTGCCAACAACTTCCTCCTAACATCCAGCCTAGACCTCCCCTGGCACAACTTGAGACTGTGTCCCCTTGTTCTATTGCTGGTTGCCTGGCAGAAGAGACCAACCCCCACCTGGCTACAGCCTCCCTTCAGGTAGCTGTAGACAGCAATGAGGTCTGCCCTGAGCCTCCTCTGCTGCAGGCTGCACACCCCCAGCTCCCTCAGCCTCTCCTCACAGAGCTGTGCTCCAGGCCTCTCACCAGCTTTGTTGCCCTTCTCTGGACACGTTCCAGTATTTAACCCTTCTTTCATACTGAAGAACTCAAATTAAAATCATGGCTATCTTGCATTCCTACACACCTCTCACACTGTCAAGAAAGGCTTCTTTGCAAAGCGAAGTGCATTCCTGAAAAATTCTTACCCCCCACTGGAGATCCACCAAAGTACATTCATTACCTTAAATTAAAAGGAAACACTCAAAACTAATGGGAATTTGTCTGCAGCAGTCTGGGGTGGCAGATCTATTTGAATGCAAGTGTGCAATATTTCTATACATTAAAGATGCTATGGTCCAGCAGGGCAAGCAGACTGCAGAAAGCATAAGACACATTATGTGTGAGCTACTCAGAGCTCACATCTGCATCGGTAGGAGCTACCTGCTCCTGTGCGTAACTTAGTCCAGGACTTGTCTGTTCCCTCTCTCCTCTCCTACTGCACAACAGTGTGCACAGCAGAATGTACAGAAAGAGAAGGGCAAAAGGAGATAAGACATATTCAGATCACCTAAAGTGGGAGGAGTTAATAAATGTATCCTTTCTAGCCCCTGACATTGTGTGACTTACTGAGGTATTGCTTGCTTTCCTGAAAAGAAGAAGAAACAGAGAGCCACAAGAATGCCAGCAAAAATAAAAACACCAGTAAAAATTAAAGTTTCCAGGAGCTGATGTGAAAAGTGGGATAGGATCAAAGGTAGAGTAACACCAAAACCAATTTTTTTTTTATGCCAGTAGTTTGCATTTTCAGACTTAGCACTTTATTTCTTCTGTCTGAGTGTTTCAGATAAGAGGCAATGCACACTAAGCCATAAAGCAAGGATCAAAACACCTGGCTGCACCGGAGGGCATGCGCTGCTACGACGGACACCTAGAATGAAAACAGGTTTCCTTGCTCAAAGAAAAGTCCAGTTGTCCTACAGTCTGTTGCATTAATAGGATAAACAAATGTCTGCAATAGCTCTCTCTTCTGCTTTGAAAGAAATAAGGAAAGGCCTTTATGAAGCTGAGAGAGAGAGAGAGAGAGAGAGAGAGAGAGAGACAAGAAGGGTAGAGCAGCTTGCCTCTCTCCTCTGACTGATGTCACCATTCCTGTGGCCAAAACATGTTTGTTGCTAAGCAACTATGTATATATTACACTCTTTTGCTTCCATTTGGGATTTAACATATGCATTTTCACTTTCATCTCTGATGCATAGTTAACATTTGTTTGCAGTGGGTGCCAGAGTGAATGGAAGCTGTCCAGTATAGGATATGCATAAGAACTGAAAGGCGCACACGGTGATTTACCAATGTGCATCATTGTTTCGCAGCATAGTTCAATGGGAAACCTACTGAGTGCCATTCACCAGCGGTTGGGGCAATTTTTTCATTCAGGATTGATGCTGGTTCCTATATAGCAGCCATTGGTTCAAGAAGTGCAGCAGCTCTCAGATGTCACGAAGTAACACAGTGTGCAGATAGTCTGACTGGTAATTATTGCAGATGGATTCTTTCTACGATGATAAAAGAGGTCCGTTCTTTCATCTGGAGTTTTGCCTTTTCCTACACCTCTCCCACTTACTTGGCAGGCAATGAGGGGGGGAGGAAAAAAAAAAATAAAATCACCTTTTCCTTTTGAATTGAGTGCAGATGACCCAAAATCAGTGGCACACATCGCTTGCGGTTTTCCTCTGAATCGAATCTGAAAAAGAAATGAAAAGAGGGTAAGGAGAAAAAGAAGGCAGGATGTGGGGGTTCATTTCTATTACAAACACTCTGTAACAGGAGGAAAACATATATGTATATATCAGTTTTAAACACCATATGTCTGTTATCCTGTAAAGAAATTATAAGAGAAGGTTATTTGTCATGTCTGTACGTTTTATTCACGTTGAGAGTTGAATAATTAAATGAGAAGATCTGCCATGGAGTTTATGGAACAAGAAAGAAAAAATCACACTATAACAAAAAAAAAAAAACAACAAAAATAAAAGAGAAAGAACAGGATATTGCAAGCTTCCTTTTGGGTTTAGTATTGTCTCTATTAATAAGCATTAAAGAATAAAACACTGGAGGAATTCTTGCAGTCAAGATGATTTGGGTTTTGTTATGCTTTTCGGTTTAGCTTAATTTCCCACTGGAAGCTTCTCTCTAAGTGCAGGCCTAGGATTAGCACCACATAAGAAAAAAAAAAAACCCACACAAATCCCTTAAGCTCAGTTTGCTACTGGTTTTTCCCTTCTGAAAGCCCAGACAGGAGGGAGAGCACAGAGAGGAGGCTAGGCAGCCTTTCCACCAGACCCAGTTGCTACACAACTTGGAGGGAAAACTGAAGGGGTTGTTTCTTTTTCTTTCCCCTGAAGCTCAAGAAAAATGAGCTTATAAAAAGGAATATTGTATGAAAGCAACTTGCCTGCCCATTCTCGTATGCATTGATTCATGGCTATCACAGTTGAAAGAAAAACTTCACTCTGGGTGTGCACTGGTACAATGAGTTAGGGTATAGTAACTCTCTCCTGTGGCCTCCTCTTCCACAGAAGGCAGATAATGATAATTCAGCCAATGTTATTTTATGTGCTGGCCTCTTTTGCTCTGTGAATTTTCTGCGCTCCGGGTCCGCGCCGAGCCTCCGGCTGGAGCAATGATGGCAAACGCACACCACAGGGAGCGCCTGTGCTGCTGGAGTAGAGAAAACAGGCTGTACTGTAAGCAAGAATCAGGCCCAGCAGTTAAAAAACAACATTTGCTTTATAACAGAGGTAATTTCAAAACAACCTATTGCCCTACACCTTTAAACTGTCCCCAGTTAGGAACCATCTGCTCTTTGAAAGCTGCCTTCACACAGGACCGTGTACATTTAGCACTTTCCCACTAGTCTCACTGCCACATACACAGCTCTTGAGGTAACAGAATTTGTGACATGCCGAGGTTCACCTTGAGCTAATGCTTGGACAAGGTAAGCTGTTAGTGAGAGCCACAGAAATGACCAACTTTGCCCCTGCTGCTACACGCCCTCTCCGAAACTTGGAATTCGCTGCACAGCAAAAGAACTGAAAGAAGCTTCCACATTTAAATTTTTGATCTCTGGATATTTTGCCACCCTTCAAAAAAGGACTACCTTCCTCATCCACATTCCTCTTGCATTGGAGTCTACCCAATATTGAAAGGGAGCATGGCTTAGAGGATAGTTTATGATAATATCTACATCTCTATTTCTGCCACAGTCTCTAAGAGGATGATCAGGAATACATTTATTGAAATAAAATATAGTCTGGAGCTCATAAAATAGTTTATATTCCTGAATTTTCTTTAACATGCAGGAAACAAGAAGTGGTTTCAATCCATGCTGTCATTTTTTAGCCAACTGAGCAGTGCCTTAGAAAGTAATTTAAGTTGATATCCACAGTGACGTGGCCAGGTCACAAGAGCAGCAGCTGAATCAGCTACACCAGGGTGATTCTATGATTCTAAAGATACATCCAAAGAACCTATCCATGGTTAGTGAACATATCCCCTCTCTTCTCCCAGCAGCTGAATCAGCTACACCAGGGTGATTCTATGATTCTAAAGATACGTCCAACGAACCTATCCATGGTTAGTGAACGTATCCCTCTCTTCTCCCAGCAGCTGAATCAGCTACACAAGGGTGATTCTATGATTCTAAAGATACATCCAAAGAACCTATCCATGGTTAGTGAACGTATCCCTCTCTTCTCCCAGCAGCTGAATCAGCTACACCAGGGTGATTCTATGATTCTAAAGATACATCCAAAGATCCTATCCATGGTTAGTGAACACATCCCCTCTCTTCACCTGTCACCTACTAACAAAACACAGCAGTAATATTTAGAGCAGTGGTAGAATTCATTATTCCTTCCATTTCAGAAGTCATCCTGAGGCATTCAGCCAAAGAGGTGATTTTTCAGTGTTTATCCCTAGAGTCTACATTTGGAGAGTATCATGAAAAGCTGAAGCTAACACAGATGCAGACATTCCAGGGCTTCACTCAATGTCCTGCCACTGCAAGTCCAACCGAGGTGATAAACCTCCGTGGGCCTTCCAGGAAGCTTGTGAATTTCGCTGCCAAGTTCCAACAGCTCTAAAATACACACAGAAATGAGATCCCATGGTATTTATACAAACTCCCATGTCAGGCATAAAGGACTACCTTTGTCTACTGCTCCACAACAACAACACAACAACCACCCACACCAAACTTGCATGAATCTGTCCCAAATGCAAAAAGGGAAAACCTTAGAGTGCTAAATCTGGCACAAGGTCTGTGAAGTATATGTATTGAGACCAGTTTGAGGGAGTAGGAAGTGTTGCTGTTATACTGCATTTTTTACTCTTATTTATCTGTTGTTACCTTATTTTTAATACATATTTAGATAGCTAGATCTAAAATACAGTCACATCAAATTAATACTCAAATACTACTCTAATACTAGCTGTAGCACAGCAAATGCACAGAATAGAGTAGGATTTGTTGTTTCTTGTGTTTTATATTGCAGTTTTCAGGGTTTGATGTTTGTTGTGTTTTATACTGCAGTTTACACTCATTTATCTCCTGTTACCTTCTTTTTAATATACCTTTGGATATATCTAAGATACAGTCACATAAAAATAACAATCAGATACTACCCTAATACTAGCTCAGGAAATTCACAGAATATAATAGAGTTTGTTGCTTCTTGTGTTTTATACTGCAGTTTTTACTCATTTATCTCCTATTACCTTCATTTTAATATACATTTAAATATCTCTATCTAAGATACAGTCACATAAAATTAACAATCAGATACTACCTAATACTAGCTGTAGCTCAGCAAATACACAGAATAGAATAGGGTTTGTTGCTTCTTGTGTTTTATACTGCAGTTTACACTCATTTATCTCCTGTTACCTTCTTTTTGATATACATTTACATATATCTAAGATAAAGTCATATAAAACTAACAATCAGATAGTATCCTAATACTAGTTGTAACTCAGCAAGCACACAAAATAGAATAGGATTTGTTGTTTCTTGTGTTTTATACTGCAGTTTTCACTCATTTATCTCCTGTTACCTTCTTTTTAATATACATTTAAATATCTCTATCTAAGATACAGTCACATAAAATTAACAAACATACTATTTTAATACTAGCTGTAGCTCAGCAAATACACAGAATAGAATAGGGTTTGTTGCTTCTTGTTTTAAACTTTAAAAACCAACAATCCATCCTGCCTTTAAGAAAATATTCATGAAGCACAATTGGCAATAGAAAAATAATTATTCAAAAAACATTATATGAGGTGAGTTGTTGCTTCCCTACTGGATGCCAGTTTAAATTGAGCTAATTTGTTTTACCAGTAGCTTAAGAAAACCCCAGCACAGCAGCATGACAATTATATCCAGGTGCAAGGACTTAATTCAACAAATTCTAGGTGGATCCTTCCAGTCAGCTCAGTGGGCCCCATCCTCAGCTGTGGCTAAGAACAGATGCCCTTGGAAAAAAAAAACCACAACACTCTGTAATCATGATCCATTCAGTCTTTGAATAGTGAAGTTGAAAGGTGTCCAGGAAGGGAAAAAAAAAATGTATGTATTTCTATCTCCAGGGTATCAATTGAAGCAAACTAAGAAACAAAACCATTTGAGATAACACATAAATCTCAGTAAACACATTTTTTTTTGCACTACTGTTACATTGCACATGTAAAAGACATAGCTCATCTGCAAAATATAAGAGTATGGCTCACCAGTTCTCCAGGATTTGGAAAGCACACCTGAAAAAAATGAAGTCATAAATCTAGCACTCTTAATTTCAGGAATGTTTTAATGAGAAGGTCAAACTGCAATGATTTCTGGTTTGGTTGGTCTGTCTTACCATGATAAAAGTTAAAGCATCTTCAAAGAGAGGGAGTTGGTGGAGACACATCAGTGTAGATTGTAATTTAAAAAATAATAACAACTTCATATGCAGAGGAGGTTGATTTTTTAGAGCAAATAATTGAAAAAGAGTGCTTTTCAAGTTTCCTATTTTGATAATCTGCACTAACATGCTAATGGTCTGCTTCTGACCCAAACAAAACTTGAGCTGCTTTCAAACAGAAAAATTATTTCATAACATATTGTTTAAGTATCATTTATTGCAGTGAGTTAAGCCAGGGAAACAATTTATACCTAAACCAAAAGTGTCAGATGCTTATTTGATAACTGCTAGAATGCTCCAATGTGTACATGCTTTACTGATTTGGACAGGTTGTGCAGTTACAGTCAATCATTACATTAGCAAGGCCAACATTTAAAGATCATAAATGCATTTGTAGCTCCATACATTGCATATGTGCATGCATACAACATAGTCAACAATTAAATTAGCAAGACCAGCATTTAAAGACCACAAATGCATTCATAGCTCCACACTGTCTATGTGCATGCATACAACATAGTCAACCATTAGATTAGCATGACCAGCATTTAAAGACCACAAATGCATTCATAGCTCCACACTGTCTATGTGCATGCATACAACATAGTCAACCATTAAATTAGCAAGACCAATATTTAAAGATCATGAATGCATTTGTAGCTCCATACATTCTATATGTGCATGCATACAACATAATCAACCATTAAATTAGCAAGACCAACATTTAAAGATCATAAGTGTGTTTATAACTCCACACTGTATATGTGCATGCATACAAAATAGTCAACTATTAAATTAGCAAGACCAACATTTAAAGACCATAAATGCATTCGTAGCTCCACATTGTCTATATGTGCATGCATACAACATAGTCAACCATTAAATTAGCAAGACCAACATTTAAAGACCATAAATGCATTCATAGCTCCACATTGTCTATATGTGCATGCATACACAATAGTCAACAATTAAATTAGCAAGACCAGCATTTAAAGACCACAAATGCATTCATAGCTCCACACTGTCTATATGTGCATGCATACAACATAGTCACCCATTAGATTAGGAAGACCAACATTCAAAGATCATAAGTGTGTTTACAACTCCACACTGTATATGTGCATGCATACAACACAGTCAATCATTAAATTAGCAACACCAACATGTAAAGACCATAAATGCATTTGTAACTCCACACTGTATACTTGCATGCATACAACATAGTCGACCATTAGATTAGCAAGATCACCATTTAAAGATCATAAATGTATTTGTAGCTCTACACTGTATACGTGCATGCATACAAACGTGCTTTTCATGGCATTTTTCAGGAACCTTGCCTTGCTTTATCAGGACTAGGTTGCTGCCATCATAATTCAAGTGTTCTGATTTTTTTAATAATCCAAAAGATATTTCCCCTCCTCCTATTTTACATTCAGGAGTCTACTAAATACGTCCCCAAAACACAGAATTTTGTGTTATGGTGAATTTCTACTTTAACTAACACTAATTAGAGGTGTACCAGATGACTCTGATTAAACTAGTGGGTAGTGCTTATTCAGATTTAATGCGAGCAATCTGGACATTTTGAAAACCAGCCAAGCTGGGCTCAAATCAAAACCTGCCAAAAATCCAAATTCTGAATTCAGCCAGGCATGTAAGACTGGTTCCCATGAACATTAAAAATAAAATTAAAATCAGTTGGAAGTCTTGGTTTCCTTCAAACAACAGAGCATCTTCCCCATACCCACCAGAAATATTTCTGCCTTAGACACGGTGCCCTTTCAAAGTCACCTCTCAGCACCCAGAACAAAACAAGGAAGATGAACCAGAGAGAGATGATTGGTTTTGTTGGGAAGATCAGCTTTGACAGTGCTGGGTACTGGTTTGTTGGTGTGGGTGGAGTAAAATAGGAAGAGGGCAGCTGCCAGTTGAAACACATTTTCCAAGACTGTCATCCAGAAATCAAGATACATGTTTCTCACTAGCTTTTAATGTAAACCACGCTTTACGCAGACAGCTCTTCTTCATCTGAACCTTTGAACATCTGATATAAGGTGAGATATAGGAATTGAATATAGAGGGCTGAGTTTTCTTCTAGTGTAAGATGACATAACCACTTCAGATAATGGTCTCACAGCTGCTTAGAGCCACATTTGGATTTCATAGATTGCCTGCCTGCACTGCCTCTTGCAGTGCATGTTTTCCATTTATGCTAGTGCTAACTCAGAAAAATCAGCATCTAGCACCCTGTGAGACAGCATATCTTAATGAGAGTCCATGCACAGCTAAACCCACCAGTTTGGGTAAATTTTAGCAACATGAAGGTCTCAGGTCAAAATTCAGTTGGTAGTTATTTCTTCTTTTATACATACCTCTAAAATTCATGGTTTCATTGGGCATTTATCCTGGAGAAAAGGAGGCTCAGGGGTGACCTCATTGTTGTTTACAACTACCTGAAGGGAGGTTGTAGCCAGGTGGGGGTTGGTCTCTTCTGCCAGGCAACCAGCAACAGAACAAGGGGACACAGTCTCAAGTGTACCGGGGGAGGTATAGGCTTGATATTAGGAGGAAGTTCTTCACAGAGAGAGTGATTGGCATTGGAATGGGCTGCCCAGGGAGGTGGTGGAGTCACCATCCCTCGAGGGGTTGAAGAAAAGCCTGGCTGAGGCACTTAGTGCCATGGTCTAGTTGCTTGGCCAGGGCTGGGTGCTAGCTTGGTCTGGATGATCTTGGAGGTCTCTTCCAATCTGGTTGATTCTATGAACACCTCCAGGGTCAGGAATCTAGCGGTACAGTTTCAGTGGAGTTTATTTTTGCTTCCAAAGCTGCTCATATTATATATTTTAGGCTGTATTTTACAATGGATGATTACATCTATAATTGTTATTGGTCATTGGTCATTAATTTACTTCAGAGTACATACCTCTGTGAGCAGCAATTATTGCACAGCCTTCAGAAAGATATCATTAGCAAAATGAGAAGATAGAAAGTGTGTTAATTACTGTAAATGTTCTACTGGTTTCTCTCTGGAAAAAAAAGCACGCCTGGAGATTAAAACCTCATGTAATTTTTTTTCTAGACAATGTCAGGTAAGGAAGAAAAATAAAGAAAAACACAGAATCAGTCCGGGTTGGAAGGGACCACAAGGATCAGCTAGTACCAAAACCCCTGCCATGGGCAGGGACACCCTACCCTAGATCAGGCTGGCCAGAGCATCATCCAGCCTGGCCTTAAACACCTCCAGAGAGGTCAGACCCCACCTGGAGTATTGTGAGCAGTTGTGGAGCCTCCTACACAAGAAGGACATGGAATTGTTGAAGCAATTCCAGAGGAGGGCCACGAAGATGATCTAAGAGCTGGAGCAGCTCTGCTATGAGGACAGGCTACAAGAATTAGGGCTTTTCAGCACGGAAAAGAGAAAGCTTTGAGGAGACCTTGTAGTAGCCTTTCAGTATCTGAAGGGGACCTACAGGAAGGCTGGGGAGAGACTGTTGACAAGACCTTGTAATGACAGGACAAGGGGTAATGGGTTTAAACTGGCAGAGAGGAGATTCAAACTCGATGTTAGGAAGAAGTTCTTTGCAGTGAGGGTGGTGAGACACTGGCACAGGTTGCCCAGGGAGGTTGTGGCTGCTCCCTCCCTGGAGGTGTTCAATGCCAGGTTGGATGAGGCCTTGAGCAACCTGTTCTAGTGGGAGGTGTTCCTGTCTATGGCAGAGGGCTGGATCTGGATGAATTTTGAAGTCTTTTCCAAGCTGAACAATTCTATGATTCTATGACAGGGAAGTTTTGATTGGCTGGGGAAGCAGGAAGAAGGATTTTGTATTGCACATGGTCAGGAGCACATCAGTGGAGACAGGGAGGAGGACTTTATACTTGTAATAATGCCCAATCAAATTGAGTCATCCTGGATTTACACCCATGGGACTACACAGAACTAAGATTGTGAATGTCAGGGGCAAGAGAGAGGGAAGTGGGAGCAGGATAAATAAATGAAACACACACAGAGGCACCCAACAAGAAAACAACCTACACACATAAAGAAGCTTCATGATTGCTGATATGGTTGTGCAACATTCCTCCAACCTGATGTTTGTCCATGTGGGTTTTGAAGTATTTACCTAGCTCTGTATGAGGCTCCAGAATGAATGAACTACACTGAAAAGAGAGCTTCCCATGCAGCAAAAACAAACAACCCGTGGATATCTGACTAGAAAGCATACCACAGCAGCACACAGTGTTTTGTAGGCCATAGCAACTCCCTTAATGCCCTTAACAAATCCATAAATTGGCTATTTAGCTGTAACTGAGATAGATCACAAATGTAACTTCATGCTAAGAGTCCAACTTCCCTTCAAAACTGAGCAGATTAAGCCCTGTCTGGTGAGATCTTTTCTGACAGCTCCACACTTGAATGGATCATGTTGACTAAACACCACAGGCTAGACAAATTCCTAGCTTTTAAAATAACTTCAGCTCTGGTTTTTAAGCTCTCTGACATAGCAGTCAAAACTCAACTTACATGATTTAAACATCATTAAACATCAAATTGTCATTAAAGCAATTGTGATACAGCCAAGACCCAATGCCACATACACTTTCCAAAGGCAGCCAAAGATAAAAACACTTTGGTCTGGAGTGCCTAGTCAGTATAGAAACAGAACCATGTACACTGTGCTTATGCACCATGTATGAGTTACAGGCTTTCAATATTTTATTGAATATTCCCTTTCCTCAGCTTGACTCCCTTTTTTATCAGGTTCACCATTATTCATGCACTTTATCTGTTGGTGTTTTGTTTTAAATGTAAAGTTCTAGTCGTTTTCCTGTGCTGTTGTAAGAAGGAACATTACAAGAGCAATCAGCATCAGCGTAAGCTGGTCTGTTTTTTAGAGTACAGGATAGTCAATAAAATCAATCTGTTTAGTTTGAGGGCTAAGACAATATTGTTTGACAATAAATTGCTTATGTGCTTTTGAGGAAAAATAAAACATTGCCCTAACAAACATTTCTTCTTTCCAAATGTGCTAGTTTGAGCCTAGCTGGGATATTTTAGTGAGAAGAATTAGGTTATGGGCTGTGAAAAGGAAACAATGGTGATGCCTACTTCACTCATAGGCTTGCTGAGATGTATAAGAACATGATCTCCTTGGGTCCCTTCCAACCCCTAACATCCTGTGATCCTGTGAACATAAACATAGATAAGGGAGTTGTTTGCTCTCTGTATTTGGTGCTGCATTTCTCTCTAACCTAACCTGCTGTCTGTGTGACTAATGCATCTGCTTCCTAACCCCCCTGGCCGACCCTCCGAACTCACCTTAAGTGTAAGGCAAAGTCTGGGATAAGGTAGAGGGGTGGAAAGGAGGTGGAAGGGTGGTTGAGACGCCCTCCTGAGGACTCAGGTTTCTGGGAGGGTTGTTGCATTTCTGTATTACCTTTTTAACTTGTATAGTTCTGTATCTATTGAAAATCTCTGCTTGTATATTGTACTAAGCTGTAAATATAAAGCTTCATTCAACTTCCAGATCGACTGAGCCTAGTCTGGGTGATTTTCTTAAGTTGGGGGGGGGGGGAACACTCAAACCATCACATCCTTATTTTGGTGCCCAAACATGGGGCTTGAACCCTCGCTCCTGGGATCAAGAGTCCCAAGCTCTTGGGCATGTGTGCACCTGCATGCCACACCTTCACTGGAATTCTCTCCAGTCATGAATCAATGTCCTGCAATAGATCAGCACACCAAATAGGCTTTCCTTTCCTCTGCCAACCATTCTTCTTCCAGTCCTGTAGCCAACCCCATAAAGCATTGGCTACCATCCATGAGTGGGTGTAGAGGTAAAGGATAGGCCAATTTTCACATTCGGCCACATCAAGAGCAAGTTGGACAGCTTTTACCTCAGCAAGTTGACTGGATATAAAGCTTCATTCAATTTCCAAATAGACTGAGCCTAGTCTGGGTGATTTTCTTAAGTGGTGAGGGGGGCAGGTAACACCAAAACCATCACACCAAGTTTAATCAAACTGTGATTAGAGGACATTCTATGCCTCTACATTCCTACCTCATCAACCACCTGGCATATGATTAAGGCATCCAGCAGTATAAACCTGATAACTCAGACAGTTTGGGTACTTCAAAATCCTTCTAAAAATACTTAGCTGGCCTTACTTTAATCTCCTCTCAGAGAGAAAAATTCCTCAAACAAGAAAGCAAGGGCTTTGAATACATATTTACTGCCCCAAATTATCTTTCCATTAATATCTCAACAATACCTTGGCTTATGTCCTATGCATCTGGTGGAAATATGTATGGGGTTTTTTCCCCTCCAGCTATATTTTGTCAAAAGGTCCAGTTCTTTATATATAATTAAGGAGGGATGACCAGACTCATAAATAAATTGCTTCTTCCTTCCTTGTACCTCAAGTCTCTTCTCCTTTTTAATAGGGAGAACATCCCTGAAAGCTCATGGATATTATTGGCTGGAAAAAATCTGTCATAATAATAGTAAAATACTAACTTCTTGCATGCATTTTTCATCAAAGCATTTTACAGGTGGTGTTATCATTCCCATTTCCTTTAACAGAGGAACCAAGAAGTGAATATGATAAAGATGACCTGCTCACAGGTCTACGTCAATGTACACAAGCTGAGTAGATCAGATACCCTTTAACTTTTCTAACTAAAAGCATAAGTGGGAATCATCAAACGAACATAAATGCTAGGACAAGCCCCATACATACAGGATTTGAGCCAAGTATTAAAGGAAACTATTCAAGTCAGGGAAGCCTCTCCTGGAGAAAGCATATACACAAAGAGAGAGCATCACCCACGAGGCTCTTGTAATGAATTAAGAAGATGTCGACCAGTCCTGATCCACTACCTGCAGTGCGAGGAATATAGGTGACAGAGGAGGCTCAGGGATGACCTCATTGCTGTCTACAGCTACCTGGAGGGAGGTTCTAGCCAGGTAAGGGTAGGTCTCTTCTGCCAGGCAACCAGCAAGAGAACAAGGGGACGCAGTCTCAAGTTGTGCCGGGGAAGTACAGGCTGGATGTTAGGAGGAAGTTGTTGCTAGAGAGAGTGATTGGCATTGGAATGGGCTACCCAGGGAGGTGGTGGAGTCACCGTCCCTGGAGATGTGGAAGAAAAGCCCGGATGAGGCACTTCATGCCATGGTCTGGTTGACTGGATAGGCCTGGGTGATCCCTTGGATTGGATGATCTTGGAGTTCTCTTCCAACCTGGTTGATTCTATGATTCTATACTTCCCTCAGAAAACACTGTCAGATGTTTTCTGTCCTCTCCAGTAGTGTCTAGCTCATCAGATAGACTTTCTAAATTCTTTTCTAGCAGGTGATGTTTTGCAAGTCTCTGTATCTGAGCCTAAGCATCAAACTTTTCAGCATTAAATATCAACACAGAAATGTTTAAGGCTCACTGCTTTTGTGCTATGCATTTTTATACTCTTGTCTCTTCTTTGGGAGACTTGGAAAATAAATTTTTATCCTGGATCTGCTTCCTTCCTGACCAAATCAAGAGGTATTAAATCATCTTACCCCAATTCTGAGAATAAGAATTCTCCTTCAAATTCCTTCAATGGCTTCCCCTTCACCTTTTGTATCACAATCTAGTATTTAATCTTTGCTTCAAGGCACTGCACTCTACCAGTTCCTCCTGTGTGTGAGCTCTCCTTTCCTCACAGTAAACCTCCTGCTGGCTGAGCTCTTCCCACACTGCTCCCCTAACGCTTCTCCATAACCTTCTCCCAGAATATTTCTTAAGTGCTGCCACTTTTACATGGAAAATCTGTTCCAGCTCTTGAACACCAACCACTCCTTTCCACTGAATTATTTCTATTAAAAAAAAAATCTTCAAAACCTAGAAATAAAGGAATAAATGCACACTGCAGAAAGATAGTTTGGGGTTAGGTTTCTTTGTCTGTGAAAACTGGGCTTGATTTAGAGTTTAATACAATTCTAGAACTACTAACCTTGAAATATATGCTGAAAATGAAAGACAAAGAACAAACGTCAAGATAGCTCCCCAGGAAAAAGTAACAAACAATTGAGAGTACTGCATTACTAATATGCAGATTAAGGTAAAGCAATGCAATTAAGATAAATGAATATATGTTGGGAATCATAGAATTAACCAGGTTGGAAGAGACCTCCAATATCATCCAGTCCAACCTAGCACCCAACCCTATCCAGTCAACTAGACCATGGTACTAAGTGCCTCAGCCAGGCTTTTCTTGAACACTGCAGGAACAGCAACTCCACCACCTCCCTGGGCAGCCCATTCCAATGCCAATCACTCTCTCTGCCAACAACTTCCTCCTAACATCCAGCCTAGACCTCCTCTGGCACAGCTTGAGACTGTGTCCCCTTGTTCTGTTGCTGGTTGCCTGGCAGAAGAGACCAACCCCACCTGGCTACAGCCTCCCTTCAGGTAGTTGTAGACAGCAATGAGGTCAGCCCTGAGCCTCCTCTTTGCCAGGCTGCACACCCCCAGCCCCCTCAGCCTCTCCTCAGAAGGTTTGTGTTCTAGGCCTCTCACCAGCTTCGTCGCCCTTCTCTAGCCATGTTCCAGTACCTCAACATCTCTCGAATTGAGGAGCTCAGAACTGGACACAGTACTCAAAGTATGACTTGACCTTGTTCCATGTATCAAATGTTTGGCTCTGAGATAGTCATTATCACTCAGACATGAAGTCTTGCAGTTATGATAGCATCATAGAAATGTCAGGTAAGTTCTTGGCAACGTCTAGAAAGGTCATTCACATTTTGGAACTTAGTAAGAATGGAATGGAAAGTAATAGAAGACTCTATTATTTCACTGTGTAAAGCCATGTTCTCCTATGCCTTTCAAGCTGTGTTTACTTACAAGTCTTCCATCTGAAAGACAAACAAAAAAAAACTGTCTTCGAACTGGAAAATATTTGGAGAAGGACAATGAAAATGGTTTCCATACAAGGAATGACTCAGTCAGCTATGCTTTTCATCCTGGAAAGAAGACAGCTTAGGGGGGAAAACAATGGAGGTTCACAGCACCATGAGCAAGCATGAGATGCAGAGAGATGGATTGTTCATTGCTTCTTTCAATACACAAAATAGGGACCAAAAGAAGCTAATTGATCCAAGTTCAAAACAAAACAATTCTTCTTTTGTAGGTAGCAAAGTTATATCAAGTTATAGCAAAGTTATATCAAATCTTGCCAAAAGATGTAACAGAAGCAAATCTTTAGTGGGTTAGGGAGCAAGCTTGCCAAGTACTTTGAAAAGAGATCTAGAAAGGATTAGTAAATAGTCACAGTGGTCTGGAAGAACAGTTAGAAGCCAGAAGAATACTCAGTGGATAGATTTTATACATTTGCCTTTTGCCTACTGTATAATCTTCCCTTGATATCCATTTTTGGCCACTGTTGGAAAAAAGAATAACTCTAAGCAAGCCCTCTGCCTAAATTATTACTGCAGTTGCCCTTATTGAATTATTTCTTAGCATCATAACAAAAGTGCTCAACACACACCATGTTTCTGAGCAAAGCCAGCGCTTGAAAAAGCATAATCACAAGAGGAAAGATGATGCTTCACTGGGCTGTGCTATGATCCAAGGGCAACTATGATTCTAATAGCAGGAGGTAAAGTCAGAATATAAGTCGGTTTAGAGATAATCTCACATGTACAAGACTGCTTATCTGAACCATTCCTGTAAGTTAGATCCAATTTGAATTTTACACAGTTTAAGGCTGACTGGAGGTCTCTCAATTTTGTAATGGATTATGCCTGGGATTGTACAGAAACGCACTGGACCTACTTGAACAATCCCTTGGCTCTGAGGGGGAAGTGGAAAGGCTGTGTGGAAGGTTCTCAAGCCTCTGTGTCCCCAGAAACACTGGGCTGCAATGAACCAAGGTGCTGCCAATGGCCTTTTTGCAAACCTTGGCCAATAAATAAACATGGGTTGCCATCAGCAACCACATCACTGCTCAGTATTCTGCTCACCACAGAGATGAGCAAGTTGCCATCTCCTTCCTTGTTGCATACATCAGTGGGGCACGCTGTCTCAGGGATTAATAAAGAATAATCCAGCAAATAAATTATAGCCAGAGAATCTGGAACAGGTTTCATGGGATGATGAGACCTTGGCTAGCATACAGGACTCACAGCACTTGGAACATCTCCTGTGTCAATGATTAACACTTCACTGAGCATTCTGAATACATAGGGTATTTCATAGACAAGAGCTGGCTATAATGAAAGCAAAAGATAAGTGAGCTTTTAAAACCTAAGGGGGGGGGGGGGGGGGGGGGAATGGACTGAAAAGCTTTCAACCATGACAATATCCTGAGCCAACATATTGTCTCTGCAGAAAGAGCACTTCCTGCAAAAATACCTTATGAAAAAGTTTCAAAATACCAATAATAGCCAACTTGTGGATTCCTTCTTGACAAACTACCAACACTTCAAAAAGTCTTAAGAGCATGCTTGCTGCTGTGGCAAGATGAACACATCCCAGCCTTCACTGCAGTAAATTCAGGCAACATGCCTGTAATGCTAAAGGAAGTGCTAACTGGAAGCTGTTCAAATATGACACTTTGCAAGAGCTTCTTAGCGTCTTGCAGAACACACAGGTGAGGCTTATGGCTCGTTCCTAGACTTGTGCAAAGCATCCCAGAGACCCTTACCACTAAGGAGAGTTGTATAACTGATAGAATGAGGTGCTAGACAAGAAGGGCATTGTGTTAATTATGAGCAATCCTTCCTCAGACACAACACACCATTTGGATGGGCGTTACTGAATGAAGCCTGTGATATCCTCTTTCTGGAGCACAGCAAAAGCTGAGTCACATTGCAACTATAGCAGAGTTACTGCCAGAGGAGACGCAAGTGGCTGTTAAGTAATAGCTGAAATACACAGAGCATTTCTAAAGCACAGTAGAAACAGAATATGTAACAACCAAATATGATGTGGTGTTCAAAACAAGGTATTGCTTGTTGTAAATACTTCACAATTATCACAGTATCACAGTATCACCAAGGTTGGAAGAGACCTCACAGATCATCAAGTCCAACCCTTTACCACAGTGCTATTATGTTCAGGTTCTTACCATTACCAAACTCTATTTCCTCAAATTACTATGCTTAAACCTGTAAAACCTCGAGATAGATAGAAGCAGTCAGGTGAGGGGGCTCAAATCAGCACAATCAAAGCTAGTTCTTAGAGAAGGCACTTCAACACCACTGCTGCCCCTGTAGAACAGCTTACAGGTTTCTGACAGCGTTCTGATTCTGACATGAAGAAGGGATATGCATCCTAAAACAAGCCAGGCGCTAATAAACCCTAATGTTAAAGGCATTCAAGTGTCCAGGGAAAGGAAACAAACTTTCTACTGCATTCATCTGAAAAACAAGATAGGAGGAGGCACACTGCAGGTCTGAAAGACAAAACTCCTTGAGACTGTTAACTCACCCTCTGGTGTATACAGGCAAGGAGATTTCCTCAGGCATCCCACACAATGTCTTGTTCCCTACTCCTGCTCACACCCATCCACTCATCTTCATTCGCTGCACTTGGGTCAGGTACATCTTTCATTCAATTTATCTCCCTTCAGTCCAGGCTTGCTTTCTGCCCTGATTGTAGATTTGGGCAAGAACACCACCAGGCTTCATTAAAAGTAGAAAAACAAAGGATAAGAGAATCAGACACAGCACCCTCTTTTCTCAAATGAATGTAGAAAACCTTCCTTTCCTCCCTTGACATGCAGAAGAAAACAAGAACATTAAGCATTCACTCAGCTAGTCACTCCTGCTTAAAGTCATTTTGCAGCTACAGTAGCCAAGCCAAATTACATCCACCTTCTTGAACCAGGACAGGATTTAGAGTTACCCTGTGGCACCCTCCTTTATAGGCTGGTGGGTGAATCAATTAAATCCCCACAGCTGGCTACCCTGAAAATCCCTGCATGCAGTCAAGACAGCTGTGGCCCTTCCTCTAGCAAACGGAGCTGATTAACTCCTTCCTGTCCATCTCCTGGACAGTAATTTTACAACCCATTTCATACAACTCATTTCAGTCTGGAGAAGAGGAGGCTCACAGGTGACCTTCTTGTGGCCTTTCAGTATCTGAAGGGGGGCTACATAAAAGCTGAGGAGGGACTTTCCAGGCTATCAAGGAGTGACAGGACTAAGGGGAATGGAGCAAAGCTGGAGATGGGTAAGTTCAGACTGGACGTAAGGAGGAAGTTCTTCACCATGGGAGAGTTGAGAGCCTGAAATGGGTTGCCCAGGGAGGTGGTTGAGGCCCCATCCCTGGAGGTGTTTAAGGCCAGGCTGGCTGAGGATCTGCCCAGCCTGATCTAGGTAGGGTGTCCCTGCCCATGGCAGTGGTGGTTTGGAATTAAATGATCCTTGTGGTGCCTTCCAACTCTGACTGATTCTATGGTTCTATAAATGTGTATGGGTGCACACAGTTAAAAACAGAACAAAAACTCCTGCAAAGGAAAACATGACCCTCTGCTGGGGGACAGGAAGGAAAGCACAGAAGTGAGTAGCACTGTTTAATGTTTTAATGAACTGTCTTAGCAGATGATATTGTAAAGAGCATAATATCAGAACAGGGACAGAGGTCACACACCCTTAGCTGGCCTCCATCTTCCCATCACGAATTGAGCACTCAAAACCCTTGCAGCCTGAATAAAACAAACCCTTCACAAATACACCAACCACCATACTACAGCTGGCTTTTTTTTTTCACTGCAGCGCCCTACTCTATTAATTTCCATTAAGAAACTAAATTTGATAAATAGATAACATTATAAAAAAGAAAATGTAATTAGCATGTAGCCTGGGTACTTACTGGTACCCAGGAGTAATAGCAGTTTATGTGAAAACTAGAATGTTACCATAATTATGAAAATGAATGGATAATTTATGCACAGGAGATGGAAAATATGCAAGGTGTGTAGAGCATATGATTATATTACGTTTTCTTGTTTCTATTGATAGGTGATAAATCTTTAGAATAGGTTGCAACTCTGCATTGTTCTGCATGATTTTGGGATGGTCATGGTTTCTGATAAAGTTTGGGTGTTGAGGTGGGGTGGGTTTTTGTTTTGCTTTTGCTTTTGTTTTTAATTAAACTCCATTTTACAACAGCAGGCCCTTTCCCTTGCTTTATTATGCCAAAGAAACATATGGAAATATAAACTCTGAGATGTTACTGATTTATTTTGATGTTGGAGCATTTTGCTCTTGTGTAAACATTTCTTGTGACATGAATATGGATAGTTTCAAATCTTAGAAGAGTTCATTACTAAAGGTAGCATATGTTTTTGACTCCTGAACCATGAGGGAAATGAGAACACCCAGCTTGCCAAACAGTAAATTGTAAACAGTTGGTACACCCCTAAGCAAAAGACTGAAATAATTACTGTATCTGTGGCTTAGAGTAGCCAGCTCATTTTTATGTCTCTTTTTTTGTTTGGTTTTCTTTCCTTTCATTTTGCTGATTTAATGTTTTTCTATGAGGTTTGTAGATGCAGTTTAAATATATACTTTGGGCCTCCAGCACCATGCTTCTAAGTGTGCAGATGTGAGTGTGGATTCATGGATTCCCAGATACCCTACAACCATGTATAAAAGCCTGTGCTGAAAGAGGTAGTCAGCTGTTTCACTTCCAGACCTACTCATAAAAACATGTGTGGGTTTTCTTTTTAGCCTGGACTCCATACTGCAAGATATCAGACTTCTTCAGCCCATCAGGGAGCTCTGGATAGAATCAGAGCATCAATCAGCTTGGAAGAGACCTCCAAGATCATCCAGTCCAATCTATCACCCAGCCCTAGACAGTCAACTAGACCATGGCACCAAGTGCCTCATCCAGCCTTTTCTTCACCACCTCCAGGAATGGCAAATCCACCACCTCCCTGGGCAGCCCATTCCAATGCCAATCACTCTCTCTGGCAAGAACCTCCTCGTAACATCCAGGCAATAGCTCCCCCAGCACAACTTTAGACTGCGTCCCCTTGTTCTGTTGCTGGTTGCCTGGCAGAAGAGACCAACTCCCACCTGGCTACAGCCTCCCTTCAGGTAGTTGTAGACAGCAATGAGCTCTGCCCTGAGCCTCCTCTTCTCCAGGCTGCATACCCCCATCTCCCTCAGCCTCTCCTCATAGGGTTTGTGTTCCAGGCCCCTCACCAGCTTCATCACCCTTCTCTGGACATGTTCCAGTATCTCAGCATCTCTCTGGAATTGAGGAGCCCAGAACTGGACACAAGACTCAAGGTGTGGCCTGACCAGTGCTGAGTACAGGGGAAGAATAACCTCCTCTCTTGCCCTATTGGCCACATTGTTCCTGATCTAGGCCAGGATGCCATTGGCTCTCCTGGGAACACTGCTGGGTAATGTTCAGCCTACTAAGATGCTTTCACCTCTTTTAATATCGTGAGAAACTGAGGCCAGTAACTGTTCTGAAATCTTACACAGAACATGTCCAGGGCTGATTTACATGAATGGTTATTTTGTGCATCATCTGTACGTTCTTACTGCAATTTTCCAAGGAGCCTGGCATCTTTGTGCCACTTCCTCTCATGGAACTTCCCATCCAAATGGCTCACCTCATGCTAGAAATTTTCCATGCTTTTGTGGCATCAGGGTTCAAGGTTCTGCTCTGCTGTGTCTCTACACACACAACTACTGCCTTGGGGAGTGTCCCCTTCCTTTAGATGGCAAAACGCTGGGAGCTAGGACACACAGCTAGCTCTTCAGAGGTACACAAGACATCACTGCATTTAACTGTATGCTGCCTTTCTCCTCCTTATTGACGTTTTTTATTGCTCCTGGTGAAAATTAGGCACCCAGCCTTGCCCCTCAGGACATGGGACAGTGAGGAAGGAGCTGGGTGAGGAGTTGCATGCAACTTTCTGGAGCACAGAGGGTAACGGATGGGGTTTGAGCATATTCATTTTATCCTGGTGCCTACTTAAGCTCTCATCTGTAAATGCTTGATAGATCACCATGCTTGATCTTCCTTCTACCCATCAACTCCCAAAAGAAAGGGCAAGGTGTTTCAAACCTTATGTGGTAGTTTACCAGCTTGAACACTTATATGAGATCTGTGGCCAAACCATCCCTAGCTTATTAGTTGGAATTAGGTATTTAAACCTGCATTTTCACTATTGTAGACTGATTCCCTAACCAGCAAGTGCCCCAGGTAACCCCCACTTCTCTGCCTCCATGTTCCCTGAATCTCTGGTTTACAGGTACTCTGAATATAGCCACACCACTGAACTACAGGATCTCATGGCAGTGGAGCAACTCATTTAAAATTCCCTCTTCAGGGCTTCTAGGCCACCAACTATAGAAAAGTTTTCCCATGCTTTTTTCATATGCACAGCAGCAATGTTGGCATCCATTGCAATATGCATTATTTAAGGATTTGGATGGAGCTGAAATGGTGGATATAGATGAATGGTGGATATAGATGAAGCACAGACATAGCTTTAAAAGCAAGAGTGAAAGCTACCCAGTCACCTAGCTGCAACCTCATCATAGGACTGCTTATGAGTCGCCTGCAGCACTCCAGATAAATCTGTCCTGGACGTCAGTATTTAAAGATCTTAGGTACTTATCTATCTTTGGGAATCTGGGTCAAGTGATTTGCCTGGGTTCTTTGCAGCAGGTTGATAGAACAGCCAAGATTTGGAATCCTGGGTCCTGAGTTACTGCACTGTCCAGTGCGTGACGTCACCTCCTCAGCACACAAACCAAACATGCCACGTTCACAGAATGTTTGCTACAGACAGGAGTTGAACCCAGGGAGCCACTACGTGGTACATAACATCATAAATGGAGAAGAGGAGGCTCCCAGGTGACCTTCTTGTGGCCTTTCAGTATCAGAAGGGGGGCTACATAAAAGCTGAGGAGGGACTTTCTAGGCTATCAAGGAGTGACAGGACTAAGGGGAATGGAGCAAAGCTGGAGATGGGTAAGTTCAGACTGGACGTAAGGAGGAAGTTCTTCACCATGAGAGTGTTGAGAGCCTGGAATGGGTTGCCCAGGGAGGTGGTTGAGGCCCTGTCTCTGGAGATGTTTAAGGCCAGGCTGGCTGAGGCTCTGCCCAGCCTGATCTAGGTAGGGTGTCCCTGCCCATGGCAGGGGGGATTGGAACTAAATGATCCTTGTGGTGCCTTCCAAGCCTGACTGATTCTATGCTTCTATAAATGTGTCTGGGTGCACACAGTTAAAAACAGAACAAAAACTCCTTCAAAGGAAAACATGACCCTCTGCTGGGGGACAGGAAGGAAAGCACAGAAGTGAGTGGCACTGTTGAATGTTTTAATGGACTGTCTTAGCAGATGCTATTGTAAAGAGCATAATATCAGAACAGGGACAGAGGTCACACACCCTTAGCTGGCCTCCATCTTCCCATCACTTCACTCAGCCCACAAGAACCTGTGCAGTCAGGCAGCTTCATGCCACAGGCGTCCATGAGTACTGCTCTTGACGTGCAGCTGGGTGGATTTACCTAATTTTGTGTGCACTGCAAATATTGAGAGAAGTACTTCCCAGGAGCAAGCGAAGCTTTATACACCCTCAGCACAAGCATAATCAAATGACTTTTCCTTAAAATAGGGCTTGATGGTACAACACTTGAGCCTGGCTTCACATTAAGTAGTTGTGCAGAAAGGCCCATGTGCTCTAGCATTCAGATATGTAGCAATATAGTAAGTCAGGAATGTATCATAAACCTTTCACACAGCTCCAGAAAGAATTCCTTTTGTCCCTACAAGAGTTATATATTCAGCAAACTCATCTCTTGTGTAACATTATTGTCTTCCAGCGTAGTTGCATGTAGGATGAATTAATCCTGTTACCAAATGGGTTTGTTTTTTTCTTACAAACAAATAATTGAGGCTCACTGAATGAGAAAGAAATAGACTCTGCTATTTAAAAGACAAAGCAAGAGAAAAAACTGCTTCCCATATTAACTCCTTTAAATCTCTGCCCCAAAATAAAAATGCCAAAGGTCAGGAAATAGAACACAACCCCGAGCTGCAATGTTGTGTGCTCTTTCAGTAAAAGGAGGAACTCAAGTACTGGTGAAGGACAAGGAATTGATCAAGCAGCAACAAGTTCATTCTTCTGATATATAAAGAGTAGAACTTAGCTCCTTTGTTCCACATTTGTTCCATGCAGTTATTAACCAGAATTTACTTAGGCTTTCATTCAAGTGTCATTGTGCAGACTTGTTCAAAGAACATGGATGGAGTGGTAGCACAAAGATAACTGCCTCGTTTCTCTCTCTCATCCCCATATTTAATGGATTCCATTAAACAGGGTTTTACACCCATCCTGGGGTTTAGATTGGTCTTATTTCTCTCAAGACATTTATTTCCTCTTCTCTTCTCCTTTATATTTTATTTTACCTAAAGAGAGAAGAGAGGATAAGACAAAAGGAATGTTTTAAGTGAAGTAAGATGAGTTTAAAAGATTACAAAGTGTAAAGTAGCAAGCTTGGAAAGTTCTCAGAAGAGAACCAGTGTGCCTGTGAATTATGTTTCCTGAATACAGCAGATTTTATGATACTAGATACCATTTGAGTACCAAGCTAAATCTATTCTGAATGGGTACTGTACAATTACATAGAAACATAGAATCACAGAATCAACCAGGTTGGAAGAGACCTCCAAGATCATCCAGTCCAACCTAGCACCCAGCCCTAGCCAGTCAAATAGACCGTGGCGCTAAGTGGCAACTCCACCACCTCCCTGGGCAGAGTGGCTTTAAGAGAGGTTGTTCTTCCCTGAATGCTTAATGATGTTTATTTCTTTAGTCATGTAGCCTTCACTTTCCTTTAGCTCATCTGCTTTTGCTGCTCTTCTAGAAAGTTTCCCTCTCCTGGAAATTGTTTTGTTTGTAAATCTCATCTGAAAAGCTCCCAATTCCCTTTCTCTTTTCTTTTTCCTTTCCATTCTTTTCCTTTCCCTTCTCCCTTTTTCTCTGGCCCCTAAACTTGATCTAGGTTTTAAAAATAATTCTGCTGTGATTTCATCTTTGTTTCTGATTTTGTTATGTTCCTGGTACTTCATCTTTAGAGATTGATTTTCATTTTGGCCTTCTTGCAAGCCACTGTGGCAGTCTGTGTAAAACATTCATTTTCTTCATCTTTCTGCAAAGCCTTTTTCACTACTTTTTGTGGAGGATGCTTTTGTATAAATAAATTAGATTCTGAGTGTATGGGAAAGCAAAGTCTATAGTAAGCAAGCTTTGAGGGCACTGAAAGCATTATAAGTGACAATATTTATTGTTCAGCCACAATTGTTCAAAACAGTTTAAAAATACAAATTCAAAAATCTCCAACAAAACATGGGTTCCATCCCCAGTTTAAAAGGGACAGGGACCTGCTGGAGAGAGTCCAGTGGAGGGCTACGAGGATGATTAGGGGACTGGAGGGCATCTGATGTAGGGAGGCTGAGAGGCTTGGGACTTTTTAGTCTGGAGAAGACTTAGAGGGGATTTAATAAATGTTTTAAATATCTGAAAGCTGGGGGTCAGGAGAGGGGGAACAGGCTCTGCTCACTTGCTCCCTGGGATAGGACAAGGAGCAATGGGTGGAAATTGCAGCACAAGAGGTTCCACCTCAACACTTCTTTACTGTGAGGGTCACAGCGCACTGGAACAGGCTCCCCAAAGAGAGGTTGTGGGGTCTCCTCTGGAGCCTTTCAAAGCCTGTCTGGAGGTGTTCCTCTGTGATCTGTGTTAGATAGTATTGTCCTGCTCTGGCAGGGGGGTTGGACTCAATGATCTCCTTGGGTCCCTTCCAGCCCCTAACATCCTGTGAGCCTGTGATGGATAACACACTTGAAAACTGTGGTACCTAAAATAGAGTTGGTGATTTGTGTGTCCTCCTAAAAGCATAAAATCAGTTTCATGCTAGGTAGCCTGCTTTGGGAAACCACTTTAAGTAAGTCCTTGAGTAAGAAGGTTCCAGGGTCAGAGAGAGGGAGAGAGAGAGGCTTATCTGTAATGAAATCCATATCTAGCCTTTGAGAGAATGTAGGAGTTTTCCTCACACTTACATTCATTGTAACTTCAGTGTTGCACCTCATTATATCCTGTCTTTAATATAGGTATGTTTTAGGTCATTTAAGGTGTGGATACTCTTTTGCTACAGTGTCACCAACAAGAAAAGAAAATACTACTTAAATTTGTACCAGCTGCATACACTCTATCCTAAATCAAATGCACTGTACTTGTGTAAGCCTTCACTATTAAATATTTTCAGCTGCTTATGTGATGTACACATGTGGCAAGTTAGCAAAGTCTTAGCTTGCAATGCTTCCAGCCAGCCATATATCTTTCCTCTCCATGTGTTGTTGTCTTCTACCTTATGCACATAAATATAATCTTTACTACCTATCTCCACTTTTTCTGATGCACCTCATATAAATCTACCTGAATGTTTTCATACTAGGCAAAAAGAAAAAAAAAGATTATTCAGACAATTAAACAGAGAAATCCATTTAATGATGTTTTATCAGGCTCCAGTCTGAAAAGATACCCTGAAGGGAAGCTGTAGCCAGGTGGGGGTTGGTCTCTTCTCCCAGGCAACCAGCAACAGAACAAGGGGACACAGTCTCAAGTTGTGCTGGGGGAATTATAGGTTGGATGTTAGGAGGAAGTTGTTGGCAGAGAGAGTGATTGGCATTGGAATGGGCTGCCCAGGGAGGTGGTGGAGTCTCTGTCCCTGGAGGTGTTCAAGAAAAGCCTGGCTGAGGCATTTAGTGCCATGGTCTGGTTGATTGGCTAAGGCTGGGTGCTAGGTTGGACTGGATGATCTTGGAGGTCTCTTCCAACGTGGTTGATTCTATGATTCTATGATTCTTTTATATGAGCTCTCATTGGGTTTGGAAGAAATGGAAGATTTGAAGTTTCACCAGGCTCCAGTGTGAAAAGATACCTTTTATATAAGCTCTCACTGGGTTTGGAAGAAATGGAAGATTTGAAGTTTCACCAGGCTCCAGTGTAAAAAGATACCTTTTATATAGGCTCACTTTGAGTTTGGAAGAAATGGAAGATTTTAGTTTTGCTTCATGAATTCTGGTATTTCAGAAATAAGACAGTCCTGCTAGTCCTTGCATTAAAAAAATACCTACATTGCTGTGCTCTGGACCATAAAAGATACTCACTCCCCTGCAACACCTCAGATGAGTGAGGGTAATTTGCTGATGGAGGGACAGAGCTCCTCTCCCATTTGGGCAAACCTTGCAAATGTTCTTCTCTGTGGCATATAAGCCTGCTACTGAGCAGTGTCAGCAAGCTTGCTTTGCATCCTCTCAAATGACTGTGCATCAATGTAAGCCTCAGAGAAAACAGAGCTTGTTCTGGACAGAGACTGGGAGACTCAACTCCAGAAATACAAACGCCCACACAAGTTGTTTGTGCTGCTCTCCTTGACATCCACTAGTCAGCAACCTACGCTTTCTGCTCTACTACACCTACATCAGCACCATGGGTTTGCATGAGAGCTAAAGCACATGAACAAGGAAGAATAAGTGTAGTGGGTTGAGAAACTTCACACACACACACAATGAAAATTACCAGACCAGCTCAGATGTCTTGGAAGCAAGATGAAGCTATATCTACAGCAAAGCTAGATTGACAAGTAAATACACTGTGTATATATGCAAGTATTTACAATTATATACAAATAAGAAATAATCCAGAAATCCAAACTCCCTCCCAGAAAAACAAAAGAAGCTCAGAATGGGCTCAAAGCCATCCTCTGTCTCTCCCAAACAGACAATCAGCGAAGCTCACTCATTATCTGTTAGTGGAAGACATTAGAGTGGAAGAAACAAAGGCTCTGAGGCAAAAGAAGAACAAGCTATTTACACTTTGGCTTTTTATCCCTCTTAGCAAACCAATGAATGGTATAGACTTTATCATTGTTTTCTTTTTACAACTAATGATCTAACTTCTCTCATTAGAATATTCCTATTGGCCTCAAAACAACACAATAAGGACAGAAATTTTCTTTTTAGTAGTCCAACAGAGACAGACAAGATCCTAGCACACAAGACTTTTACAGTTCCTACAGGAGAACTGAAACCTCTATGGTTTTCCTGATGCTCTCATTCAGGCTAGTACCAATAATACCTCTTTCCACAAACCTAGCCTCAATAATTTATGTCAGTTTAACATAGCAAGCTCTTCATTTGCCAGCATTCTGCATGCAAAGATCCCTCTGAAATGCTCACTGTAGTCTGGTGGCCGTGCAAGCAGTGGGTGTCTGGGGACTTTCACTCAAGGCCAGTCTGCTCGACCCAGAGCTGATGACATGGATGCATTGGCCTGCCCTATTGCTTCATGCCTATTAGTACCCGCAGAACTCATTGTGTTTTCTGTCACAGCTCAGCTATTATCAAGTTCTGCTCTTCACATGTGGACCACAGTGAATTTGAACCAATTCCAGCTAAGCACAAAGACACATACTTTAGATTCCCATATGTGACAGGATATGATTTGACCTGAGTGGCACACAGCTTCTGTGCCTTAGTCATGAAAGTCCCTTGTAAAATTGATAAGTAAAGATATAGATTTATTAATATTTTGCCCTTGTTATTATAATACTAAACTAACCAGACATTATCTGCAACTAATTGAAGTACAGGGTGTCCTGTAGACAGGCACTTGTGTTGTTAATTTTTTTTTCCTTCTTTTTTTTCTTTTTTCAGGTTGGAAGAGACCTCCAAGATCATCCAGTTCAACCTAGCACCCAGCCCTAGCCAATCAACCAGACCATGGCACTAAGTGCCCCATCCAGGCTTTTCTTCAACACCTCCAGGAATGGCAACTTCCCCACCTCCCTGGGGCAGCCCATTCCAATGGCAAATCACTCTCTCTGCCAACAACTTCCTCCTAACATCCAGCCTGGACCTGCCCTGGCTCAACTTGAAGCTGTGTCCCCTTATTCTGTTGCTGCTTGCTTGGGAGAAGAGACCAACCCCACCTGGCTACAGCCTCCCTTCAGGTAGTTGTAGACAACAACGAGGTCACCCGAGCCTCCTCTTTTTCATATATGTCTATAGCCAGAGAAAATACATCTGAGCCCAGGTTGACCAGAGCTTTAAGATCACCTTTTCTAGACCTGTTGCTTATAGCAAGCTCTCCAAATAAGACAAGTTTTAAAATGTAAAATCCAGCTTTTACTACAATATCAATTACAATCCTTAACTTTTCAAACAGACAAACGTGCAAATAAAACAAACTCTGCCACAGATGTCTCCAGCATCAAGACTGTTATGTTCAAATTTAGGCTTCTAAGTAAAAATGCTTGATTATTCACAGGCAGTGCCCAAGTAAAAGCTCTGACTCCAGCAGACAATTGTGAGTATTGGTTGCATAGTCACGCATGATTAGGAAACCTAATTAGGTAGTGGCAGGACTAGGGAGAATGGAGCAAAGCTGGAGGTGGGGAGATTCAGATTGGATGTGAGGAGGAAGTTCTTCACCATGAGAGTGGTGAGAACCTGGAGTGGGTTGTCCAGGGAGGTGGTTGAGCCCCGTCTCTGGAGGTGTTTAAGGCCAGGCTGGCTGAGGCTGTGGCCAGCCTGATCTAGGGTAGGGTGTCCCTGCTCATGGCAGGGGGGTTGGAACTGGCTGATCCTTGTGGTCCCTTCCAACCCTGACTGATTCTATGATTCTAGTAGTGGTAACAGTACAGACACCCAAGGGACAGATTTCCACTTGGACATTGAGCCCCTGAGCACTATCCTCTGAATGCCACTATCCCATTTATTACCCACCAAGCAGTCCAACCATCAAATACATTTCTCTCCAATTTTGAGAGAAAGGTATTGTGGTTGATCCTTGTGGACTCTTCCAACCCTGACTGATTCTATGATTCCAAACCGAATATCAGTTTAGGACTGTTTTAATCTTGAACATCTGAATTTTTCAGTCAACCTCTGTGAATGTACTAACTGTACATGTAAAGTTTTGCTCCAGCATGTCCAGATACATCTCTTCAACAGCTCTGTGAAAACATAAATTCAATTAGATCTCCCCAGTGGCTTCCTATGTTTCTTTTGTTAATAACTAACAGTTTAAACAGTTACCCATATGGTTTTTGTCAGTCTTCAGCTTTCTAGGATTACCTGTGTACCACATCTTGACTGACAGAAATATCATGATCTCATAATTTATACATTGTTGAGTCACTATGTATTGTGCCCACGTGAAGCACCTTAAAATATTAGACTTATGTATTAAATCAAAGCCGCTCTGTTTTCTGCCTTCTCCAGATGGAGAGCTCTGAAGGGACATGGCAGCATCAGTACAACTGTATGGTAAAACAGTACAGAATCATAGAATCAGTCAGAGTTGGAAGGGATCATAAGGATCATCTAGTTCCAACCATTCCTTCCATGGGCAGGGACACCCTACCCTAGATCAGGCTGGTCAGAGCCTCAGCCAGCCTGGCCTTAAACATCTCCAGAGACAGGGCCTCAACCATCTCCCTGGGCAACCCATTCCAGGCTCTCACCACTCTCATGCTGAACAACTTCCTCCTCACATCCAGCCTGAATCTCCCCACCTCCACCTTTGCTCCATTCCTCCTAGTCCTGTCACTCCCTGAGAGCCTAAAAAGTCCCTCCCCAGCTTTTTCGTAGGCCCCCTTCAGATACTGGAAGGCCAAAAGAAGGCCACCTGGCAGCCTCTTCTTCTCCATACTGAACAGCCCCAACTTTTTCAGTCTCTCCTCATAGCAGAGCCGCTCCAGCCCTCTGATCATTGCCAGTGGCCCTTCTCTGGACATGCTCCAGCATCTCCACATCCTTCTTGTAATAGGGCCTCCAGAACTGGATGCAGTACTCCAGGTGGGGTCTCACCAACATGGAGCAGAGTAGAGGGGGAGAATCACCTCCCTCGACCTGCTGGCCACAGTTCTCCTGATGCAGCCCAGGTTCTGCTTGGCTTTCTGGGTTGTAAGTGCACACTGCTGGCTCATGTTGAACTTCTCAACCACCAGCACCCCCAAGTCCCTCTCCTCAGGGCTGCTTTGCAGCCACCCACTGCCCAGCAATATTACTGTGCAGAGAAAGTCGTAGCTGTACCTCTTAGGCAGAGCTCACTGCCAGGTTACTCTGCTTACCTCCAAGCACATTGATGCTGTTACCATTCAGAATAGATCTTCCACGGCCTTTTTCTTAGGACCTTAGAACAGCCCTTAAACTGACAGGTTCTGTAGACCCGTAACCACAGTATGGATAGCACTGAGATAGCATTTACTATTTCCTGATAATTCAGCCTGCTTTATGTTGCTGATTTCAAAGTGAAAAATGTGTAGTCATAAATGTGAAATTAGCACTTCAGAATTCTTTTAAGCATACTGCTCCATCATTAAAAGTCACAAGGATGTTCTCTCTTTTACCCATTATGGCTCTTAATTAAATATCTCCACTCATTGCTATCACCTCAGTTCTGTGATTTACATTGATAGGTAATGTTCAATATCAAAGAACAATGCTATGTTGTCCAGGGTTGAAAAGGTGATGCAAATATTCATAGAATCAACCAGGTTGGAAGAGACCTCCAAGATCATCCAGTCCAATCCAGCACCCAGCACTATCCAATCAACCAGACCATGGCACTAAGTGCCTCAGCCAGGCTTTTCTTCAACACCTTCAGGAACAGAGACTCCACCTCCCTGGGCAGCCCATTCCAATGCCAATCACTCTCTCTGGCAACAATTTCCTCCTAACATCCAGCCTAGACCTCCCTTGGCACAACTTGAGACTCTGTCTCCTCATTCTGTTGCTGGCTGCCTGGCAGAAGAGACCAACCCCACCTGGCCACAGCCTCCTCTCAGGTGGTTATAGACAGCAATGAGGTCTGCCCTGAGCCTCCTCTTCTGCAGGCTGCACACCCCCAGCTCCCTCAGCCTCTCCTCACAGGGCTGTGCTCCAGGCCCTTCATCAGCTTTGTCATCCTTCTCTGGACACGTTGCAGTATCTCAACATCTCTCTTGAACTGAGGAGCCCAGAACTGGACACAGGACTCAAGGTGTGGCCTGACCAGTGCTGAGTACAGGGGAAGAATAACCTCCCTTGTCCTACTGGCCACACTGTTCCTGATGCAGGCCAGGATGCCACTGGCTCTCCTGGCCACCTGGGCACACTGCTGGCTCATGTTCAGCTACTATCCACCAGTACCCCCAGATCTCTTTCTGCCAGGCTGCTCTCTGGCCACTCTGTCCCTAGCCTATAGCGTTGCTTGGGGTTGTTGTGGCCAAAGTTCAGAACCCTGCACTTGGCCTTGTTAAATCTCATCTCATTAATTAAAATTACAGAAGTAATTATTACTCTTCTAAGTTGAAGGCAGGAGCAATGTTTCATTGTGCTAAGTGCTGAATATTTGGAAGAGACAGTCCCTGATCCAAGGAGGCTGCTAGTGTAAGAGACAAAAAAAAAAAACACCCACCAACAGAATCCAGATGGGGAAATGTGATATAACATACAAGCACAGTGGTTAAGGTGATGATAGCTTCACATCTTAGCCAAGAGCCTGCAAACTGCACAGAACTGGTTGATATCCACACCAACACAGTAACCCATTGATTCCAGTGGCACTCTGACATTCAGCTAGAGCTTCCTTGAAAGTGCTAATGCCAAAACAGGGGTATATTAATTCCTCCTCTAGGGCTTTTTTGCTCCCTCTATTTTATGAGTTCTGTTTGGGAGCTTCTTAGTTTTTATTACCTTCTTTTTTTTTTTTTTTTTGCTTTCTGCCTATGCTTTTGATTGTCCTCACCTGCTGCTGTTTTCATATGTAACCAAAACTCTGTGATGTAACCTTTGTTCTTTTTTAATTAAAAGAAATACAGAGTTGTTTTCAATTTTCATTTTCAGACCTTTCTTTCAATTAATCCCTTCTGAGGTACATAGATCTTTTGCAGTCTTCTGCTTTTACTGTTTAATTCCATCCCTTCCTCCTCCTCCTCCTCCTCAAGCCTCTGAGTTACTTGAAACTTTTAGGTCTTGTTCCCTCCCTCTCACAAAAATTCTCAGAGAATCAAATTACTTCTTCTACAGTCAGCACACTGTCTTGATTATCATTACACTGTCTAATTTAATCTTTGCAGACCCATTCAGCAACATGAATTCCAAAATAAAGTACTATATGAAAAATAGTGTGAAAGTAAACAATCTAGTAATGATTAGGACTCCTGCTGATTGCTTAGCTTTATGTGAAATGATGGCAATCACATGTTCAAAGCATGCCAACTGAAGTGTAGCTACCATACTTAGCTGTTCAGGTTCTTATGTGACAGTAGGATGAAATCCAGCAAAGAACCACGCTATGGCTGTACATTCATACAGGGTGCTTAATGAGAGAGCTGTGTCAGAACTGGCAGTGGAGATGGATCTTTAATATAACAACAGGTAAACTGAGACATGTAAAAGGGAAAGGTTTTGTGGTGGGGAAAAAAAATCAAGGTGTTTGCTTCTATGAAAAACTTGGGTAACACCCAAACCATCACAGAGTGCTTGTTCAATAACAATGGTTTAAGTGTTACCTGCCCCCACCCCAAACACATACACTTAAGAAAATCACCCAGACTAGACTCAGCTGCTGGAAATTGAAGAATGAAGCTATATTTATAGCTTAGCACAATATACAAGCAGATATTATATATATATATATATATATATATATATATATATATAGACTAGTTTAAAAAGTAATACAGAAACTCAACAGCCCTCCCAGAAACCAGAGTCCCCAGGAGGGGATCTCAACCACCCTTCCACGTTCTCCCCACCCCTCTACCTTAACCCCATACTTTGCCTTACATTTAAGGTGAGTTTGGAGGGTCAGCCAGGGGGGTTAGGAAGCAGATGGATTAGTCACACAGACAGCAGGTTAGATTAGAGAGAGAGAAGTACAGCCCAAAAGCCAGAGGGCAACTCCGTTATCTATGTTTGTGTTCTTGGTTTTATTCATCTCAGCAAGCCTATGAGTGCAGTAGCCATCACCATTGGTTCCTTTTCACAGCCTATCATCTAATTCTTCTCACCAAAATATTCCAGCTGAGCTCAAACTAGCACACACTGGCTAAGGTAGGCTGCCTCAGGGTTGTTGCACATCAGCCCTAGCCTGAAAGGTTTAAACACATTTTCATTGATGATTTAGCAAAGCATAAGTTGAGGAAATTCGATGACTATGCCTTTAAAATGCGCACACATCTGTGTCAGTTTGAGCACAGATACCACAGAGAGAACTGTAAGGGGTTTATCATAGGTGCTCTGCATAAATCTTGCTGCAACTCTTCTTACACCATGAGAGGATCTTTGAGTGGTACAGGCTGAAGGATGATTCACGGCAGCTGCCTGCAGTGTTCCATGTCCCTCCTCCTCCACAGGGAAAGAGTTGTCTGAAGTGCAAGATTCGGGGTTGAGGGCTTTTGGTTTTCTCTGATTTCAGTATGGTAAATATACAATGTTAAGTGTTTAGGGCAACAAAGACTAAGCAAGTGATGCATCTTGCTCTTGAAAAGGGAGATAAGTTTTGAGATGCTTCTCTCTTCCAGTAGAAGCTCACAGGAATGTTAGCTTTTTAGTTGCTGTATCTCTGTCACACAGCAGTTGTAATGTCATTGGTGTTACAAAAACAAACATTCCTACTGTCAAAAAAAATGCCCTTTTGTCAGCATACTTTTCCTCTTAGGGAACTAGCAGAAGCTATGCTGACAGAAGACATTTTTGCTGCTGTACAGTGAATCTACCTGAGGAAGGTCTGCTGATAAAGCTACTCCAGCAAACATTACACAGGTAGACAAAGCTTTGAGCTGATTCTCAAGAAATTTCTGCCTTCTGCAGAGATCAGTTGGTTTTATTTCTGCTTGTAGATACTTCTGTTGCTCTTCAGGACACTTCTGTTGCTCTTCAGGACTCAATGTAGATAGAACTTTTATCCCAGATATTAAAATGAACATAACCTGAACTCTGCATTTCAACTGATCATGAAAGATCTAACAAGTGAATGTATTTCAAAGTTTCTATACCACAGTTAGGCACCAAGAAGCAGAAGAAGAAGGATTCATGTGACATAGATCGTTGTAAGGTGTATCTGTATTGACATTATCACTCTATGTGACACAAAGAATGACATCTGTCTGGACTTGTGCAAATTCTCTAATATGAGCAACCACACTGAAAATTGGAGAGAAATGTATTTGATGGTTGGACTGCTTGGTGGGTAATAAATGGGATAGTGGCATTCAGAGGATAGTGCTCAGGGGCTCAATATCCAAGTGGAAATCTGTCCCTTGGGTGTCTGTACTGTTACCACTACTAGAATCATAGAATCAGTCAGGGTTGGAAGGGACCACAAGGATCAGGTAGTTCCAACTCCCCTGCCATGAGCAGGGACACCCTACCCTAGATCAGGCTGGCCACAGCCTCAGCCAGCCTGGCCTTAAGCATCTCCAGAGATGGGGCTCAACCACCTCCCTGGACAACGCACTCCAGGTTCTCACCACTCTTATGCTGAAAAACTTCCTCCTCACATCCAATCTGAATCTCCCCACCTCCACCTTCCCTCCATTCTCCCTAGTCCTGTCAGTCCCTGAGAACCTAAAAAGTCTCTCCACACCTTTTTTGTAGGCCCCCTTCAGATCCTGGAAGGCCACAAGAAGGTCACCTGGAAGCCTCCTCTTCTCCAGACTGAACAGCCCCGACTCTTTCAGTGTGTCCTCATAACAGAGGTGCTCCAGCCCTCTGATCATCCTCGTGGCCCTTCTCTGAACATGTTCCACAATCTCCACATCCCTCTTGTACTGTTTAATATCTTCCTTAATGACACAGACAGCAAGGTGGAGTGGCAACCTTTAGTAAACTTGCAGATGACACCAAGCTAAGTGGTGCAGTTGATGGGATACCATCCACAGGGAGCAGGACAAACTCAAACAGTGTGCCTTTATGAACCCTAGGAGATTCAACAAGGCCAAGTGCAAGGTCACTCACCTGGATCAGGCAATCATCAATCTCAATACAGGGTGCAGGATGATGTGATTGAGAACAGCCCTTCAGAGAAGGACTCGGTGATACAGATGAATGAAAAGGTGAACATGAGCCAGCAATGTGCACTCACAGTCCAGAAGGCAAATTGCATCCTGGGCTGTATCAAAAGAAGAGTGGCCAGCAAGTCAAGGGAGATGATTCTGCCACTCTGTTCTGCTCTGGTGAGACCTCATCTGGAGGACTGCATCCAGCTCTGGAGCCCTCAGCACAAGAAGGACATTAGACTGTTGCAGAGGCGGACCACAAAGGTCCCTTTAAAGATTCCTTCCAACCTAAATGATTCCATGATTCTAAAGTACCATGTATCTGAGTTGAGTGCTGCCTCTGTACAAACTACAGTCTATTCCCACCGAGCCTCAGAGACTGCCATTTTTGCACACACAGAGGCTCACTGAAATTCTCCAGGAGTCACTTTTCTAACAGTTGACCTTGCAATGAACTGCAAGATCACATCCCAGAAATAGCAGAAGGAATCTGTATTTGTATAACGCATTTTATAGCTGCTGCAGTGATAACCTGCTTGTAAAACAAGTATAAATATCAAGGCACAGACAGGAAAATAAGGGGAAAGTGGCATAGGAAACATTTGATATACACTGTAGGCAGAGATTATTCAAACTTCCTAACAAGTGAGTTTGTTTTGTTGGCATAATTATGCATCCTTGACCAGTGGCTTACATCATACTTCAATAGTTTCTATATAAGAGGGACTATATTTTCCTTGTGGTTTGGGAAAGACACAATATTTACCTAATCTCCTCTCACTTGCAGCTTTCTGAGTCAAAGCTCTCACTGCTAGCATAATTCCTGGTTCCACAGAAAGATCCCCAGGAACAGACTGGGCTTTAGCCATGCGACTCTCATTAAAAGCAGCTGGGAGAGTAAATCCCTGTGTGACTGAAATGCAGGGGTATGAGTTTGCTAGCAGTATGCTTCTCAGCCTATGTGACTAATCAGTCTCATCTGTGACAGCATGATACAGGTGACTATGAGGGACACGCTTTCGTTTTACTATGGTTCATTAAGCTGTAAATCAATCACTGTTTTGGAAGGTGACAGGATCACATTGGCAAATAGTTGTGCTACCTCAGGTGCCCCCAGGGAGACACACTACAGCCCTGTTTCACACAGTGCACATCTCCAATTCATAAATGGCTTTAACCACCCCAAGGCTCTTCCCACATTCACAGGATCACAGGATGTCAGGGGTTGGAAGGGACCCAAAGAGATCATCAAGTCCAAGCCCCCTGCCAGAGCAGGACCATAATCTAGCTCAGGTCACAGAGGAACACATCCAGAGAATGAACAAGAGGAAAATTTGATAAGGTGATTATTGGAAATGAATATTCAAGCCAGAATTTCCTAACGCTGTCAAAGTTACACAAGAGCACACACATGTTTTCATAGATAAGTGGAGGCTTAGAATCATAGAATCAATCAGATTGGAAGAGACCTCCAAGGTCATCCAGTCCAACCTAGCACCCAGCCCTGTCCAATCAACTAGACTATGGCACTAAGTGCCTCAGCCAGGCCACACCTTGAGTGCTGTGTCCAGTTCTGGGCTCCTCATTTCAAGAGAGATGTTGAGGTGCTGGAAGGTGTCCAGAGAAGGGCAACAAAGCTGGTGAGGGGCCTGGAACACAAACCCTGTGAGGAGAGGCTGAGGGAGCTGGGGGTGTGCAGCCTGCAGAAGAGGAGGCTCAGGGCAGAGCTCATTGCTGTCTACAGCTACCTGAAGGGAGACTGTAGCCAGGTGGGGATTGGCCTCTTCTCCCAGGCAACCAGCAATAGAACAAGGGGACACAGTCTCAAGTTGTGCCAGGGGAGGTCTAGGCTGAATGTTAGGAGGAAGTTGTTGGCAGAGAGAGTGATTGGCATTGGAATGGGCTGCCCAGGGAGGTGGTGGAGTCACCGTCCCTGAAGGTGTTGAAGCAAAGCCTGGCTGAGGCACTTAGTGCCATGGTCTGGTTGAGTGGCTAGGGCTGGCTGCTAGGTTAGCCTGGATGATCTTGGAGGTCTTTTCCAACCTGGTTGATTCTGTGATTGCATGATTGTAACTGCCATGCCAGAGGCAAACACATAACGGGACACAACGGGGCACAAGGGCCTGGCGCAGCACCGTGCGGCCTGCCCGGGCGCAGGCTGTGAGGCGGCTGTGTGAGCCCAGGCGCCCAGCTATGGCCTGCTGGGCACAAGGCCCCTGCTCTTCCCGGACTTAGGGGAGCCAGACCTGTGGACCCTTCCTGATCTGCCATGTGTTGGCCACCTGCCAAAAGCCGATCGGGTGATCTCGTGGCCAAAGGGCCTTTAATCTCAGCCCACATCTGACAAACAGGAGAGTCCAGGTCAGGAAGGTACTCACCGCTCAGCTCTCCCTGCTCGCCCGCTGCCTGCTGCTGCTTTTGCTCTGCTCGCTGCCTGTTTGCCTCGCCGCCTCCGTGTGCCACCGCAGCAGGGACTTGCCTGCGGCTGGCAGCCTGACGCTGCCTGATCCAGCCCGAACACAGGGAACGGCTCAGCAACGACCTAGCAGCGGGTTCCGACAGGGGACTCGCCGCCCGCCGCTCCAGCCCTCCCTGCCAGCCCGAGGGCACACTCCTCGCTCTACGCAGCGCTCAGCCACACTGCAGACCTGGACCCTGCTTTGCCCAGGAGGCTGCTGACCACCCGATGGCGTTCTGAGAGCCACGGCAGACCTCTCTCGTTCCCGTGGCCCTTCTCAGCCAGCGTGCTCCGTTTGGACTGAGCCAGCAGCACAGCCCCGTCACACCAGGGCTGCCTACACCTACCTGAAGGGAGGCTGTAGCCAGGTGGGGTTGGGCTCTTCTCCCAGGCAACCAGCAACAGAACAAGGGGACACAGTCTCAAGTTGTGCTGGGGAAAGCATAGGCTGGATGTTAGGAGGAAGTTGTTGGCAGAGAGAGTGATTGGCATTGGAATGGGCTGCCCAGGGAGGTGGTGGAGTTGCCATCCTTGGAGGTGTTCAAGCAAAGCCTGGCTGAGGCACTTAGTGCCATGGTCTGGTTGACTGGCTAGGGCTGGGTGCTAGGTTGGAGTGGATGATGTTGGAGCTCTCTTCCAACCTGGTTGAATCTATGATTCTATGATTCATTACCACGTGGAGTCCACCACCTGGCTTTCACCATATATATTTCCATGCTTATGCTTTTGGAGAGCAAATATTGAGACTTTTGACCCTAACTCTCTTTACTCAAGTTGGCAAAAGTTGATGCTTGCCCCTCCAGCGTCAGTTCGTGCTGCCATTCTCTCTAGCTATAAACCTTTCTAAAGATCCTTCCTAAGTCATTTCATCTGACTGCATAGAGGCAGTCTGCAAAAACAGTTTGACTAACTGCATCATAGCATTTGTGTGGGTTCCTTGTAAATAAGTTTGGGGAAATTTTCTCTGTGTACACTAATAAATTATTTAATAACTTTTACATCAGCCTTGTTGCATTTCACCCCAAACCCAGATTCAAACCCCTCCTAAACAACATGTGAGTTTTGACTGAGCACAGTACTCTGCATGACCCCTTCCAGGGCTTCCTGCCACTCTCCCTTTACCCAGCACAGTCTCACAGAAGGCCCTAGCAGGTATGGAAGTTTTTGTATGTAGTGTCCATGCTGTGGAAATGTTACTCTAATGACTCCAGAAAGGTTCCCAAACCTTGTGAGAATCGACCAACAAAAAGAAGTTAAAGCCACATCATGTCAGACTGGACGTGAGGAGGAAGCTCTTCAGCATGAGAGTGGTGAGAGCCTGGAGTGGGTTGCCCAGGGAGGTGGTTGAGGCCCCATGCCTGGAGGTGTTTAGGACCAGGCTGGCTGAGGCTGTGGGCAGCCTGCTCTAGGGTAGGGTGTCCCTGCCCATGGCAGGGGGATTGAAACTAGCTGATCCTTGTGGTCCCTTCCAACCCTGACTGATTCTGTGATTGTACGGAAATAGATCTTCTCATGATGACAGTTACTCATTCTATGCCATAACATCACAGCTCTTGTCTGTTATTAACATCTTTTGTAAGGATGCAGTGTAAGGATGCACACTGCATCCCTAGCACTGCAGTGTAACTATCACAGGAAAGATTGCAAATGCTCCACTGCTCCCTAACTATTTAAGTGAAGGAAATAAGACCTTCCAACCCTGACTGATTCTATGATTTGTGTGACTCATTGACAGTTGATTGAGCAAAGCAGCAGAAGGCATGAAGAACATGGGCAACCTTACAAGGATAAGACAGGCTAACATATCCCTGTGTCTCTTCTTTTGACTCTTACCCTTTAACAGACACTGGTCTGCATTCATATGACCTGTGATGCCTTCCAAATGTCAGGGAGGGGGAAAAAAAAGATACTAGTTGGCTAGTTAGTGCTGTCTACAACTGCCTGAGGAGAGGTTGTAGCCAGGAGGAGGTTGCTCTCTTCTCTCAGGTGGCCAGCACCAGAACAAGAGGACACAGCCTCAAGCTACGTCAGGGGAAATTTAGGCTTGAGGTGAGGAGAAAGTTCTTCACTGAGAGAGTCATTGGACACTGGAATGGGCTGCCCGGGGAGGTGGTGGAGTAGCCGTCCCTGGAGCTGTTCAAGGCAGGATTGGACGTGGCACTTGGTGCCATGGTCTGGCCTTGAGCTCTGTGGTAAAGGGTTGGACTTGATGATCTATGAGGTCTCTTCCAACCTTGGTGATACTGTGATACTGTATAATGTAGCTATTCATTTCCATGGGATTATACTACAATAGAATCCTCTCAGCAATGTTAAATACATTTGCACAAAAGTATCTCAGCAGCAAAAGAATGAACTATACTTTGTCCCTTCAAAAAAAAATCTCTAGATCAAAATTACTTTCTGTGCTTAATTTACTGTTCTCATCAGGAGCCTTAATTTAACTAGGTACTTAATTTAACTAGATAGCTCTAATTATTCAAATATAGGTTCACCATTTGTAATTTCCAGTGTGTTGTTATAAAAATGGCAGAAAATCGAATACCCAAAATTATGACTGATAGTATTGTGAGTAGTTCCATCAAGATCAGTGGTTATACTGATTAACACCAGCTGAGGATCTGGCCCAATGGGCTAGTTTGAGCCTACCCAGAATGTTTTGGTGAGAAGAATTAGATGATAGGCTGTGAAAAGGAAACAATGATGATGTCTGCTTCACTCATAGGCTTGCTGAGATAGAATCATAGAATCAACCAGGTTGGAAGAGACCTCCAAGATCATCCAATCCAACCTAGCACCCAGCCCTATCCATTCATCTAGACCATGGCACTAAGTGCCTCATCCAGGCTTTGCTTCAACACCTCCAGGGACAGTGACTCCACCAGCTTCCTGGGCAGCCCATTCCAATGCCAATCACTCTCTCTGCCAACAACTTCCTCCTAACATCCAGCCTAGACCTCCCCTGGCACAACTTGAGACTGTGTCCCCTTGTTCTATTGCTGGTTGTCTGGCAAAAGAGATCAACACCCACCTGGCTACAACCTCCCTTCAGGTAGTTGTATGTATAAGAACAAGAACACAAACATAGATAACAGAGTCTCTCTCTGGGCTTTGAACTTGCCTGACTAATCCATCTGCTTCCTAACCCCTCTGGCCAACCCTCTAACTTACCTTGAAGTGTAAGGCAGAGTCTGGGGTTAGGCAGAGGGGTGGGAGAAAGTGGAAGGGTGGTTGAGAGCCCCTCCTGGGGACTCAGGTTTCTGGGAGGGCTGTTGTGTTTCTGTGTTACTTTTTAACTTGTCTATTTTTGTATTTAGCTGTATAGATTGTCAATATCTGCTTGTATATTGTCCTGAGCTGTAAATATAAAGCTTCATTCAATTTCCAGAGCAGCTGAGTCTAGTCTGGGTGATTTTCCGAAGTGTGGGGGGGAGGGGGAACACCCAAACCACCACACCCAAAAAAAAATACATACTGGGCAAAAGAAGCCACTCTGCTACTAATTAGGAAAGAAAACCACCCTAACTCTTCCTCCAAATGTTGGGGTTTGCAGAGGGTGTTCCAAAGCACGTAGGCAGTTGTGGGCAATTTAGGAGCGGATCAGTGTGTCAAACTGTGGAGTTCCCACATTTCTCTACTCTCGACTGTAAACCCTTTGCATATTTTGGGAGTAAAGGAGGAGTCTACACTTCTGCAGAGGCTGGAAAAGTGCCAGATCCTCCTATTACAAATACTTCCACATACTGCCAAACGCTCCCCTTGGGAATACTTGTATCTCATAACTACTGGTTTTGCTCAGTCCATTACTCAATAAAACTAACCAGCAGTCCAGCTGGAATAGTCTGGTCAGAGGAACAGGGCACCAGAAACGTAGACACATAGAAGTGAAGAAACTGGGCTATTATTAAATCCAGCCTGCTGAGCTTCATTACGTCATCTTTGCATTAAAAGGAAACACAAAGCACTATCTCACAGGTGCAAATATGCTTTCCTGAGGATCATGCAATGACACGACTCGAAATGATAACAGTATTTAAAAGTATAATGCGAGAGAAATGGTCTAGTGATAATAGCTATAAATTTCTTTTAGACCTGTATTTTCCACTCATTCGTCTATCACTGACTTCAGTGGGGCCAAGAGTTCAACCCTGATGTCCTAATGATTTGGGGGAAATTGAAAGTATCTCAGCTTTAAAAATGTTTATTTTCCACCTCTAAGCAGTGCTTGAGCTCAAGTATGTTTTCCCTGGTGAATCTTGGGGGGGGGGGGGGGAGTGGGGAGAAAGAAAGGGGATTCGTGTATTTTGCTACCTTCCACTTTCTACATCCAATTTTTCTATTTTCTTATCATTCTGTAACAATGAAAGATGCCACATTAGTGCACAAAGCCTTAATCTTAACCTGTCAGATGCATTCATTCCTTTCCTTTCACTGTAAAAAAAAAAAATTGCATTTCACATTTTCTTTCCTTAGACCCCCCAAATTTGCAAACACTTAAGCGTGCGCTTAATATTAAGTCTCATTTGATACAGAATGGGAAAGCAATGAACTGTACTTAAGAGCCATCAGTGCTCTACAGAAATATTTCATAGCTGTTTTTCTAGGCTGCATTTAATTATTTTAATACCAAATTGAACTGTTTCATCTCATCTCCAATATACCAGAAACCTCAAAGCTGCTTTTTAGGCTTCTTTTGATTCTTTCTGGGTTTGAGAATTCTCTTCCAACGACGCGATGACTTAATTGCAGCTCTTGTTCCCTTACCCTAGCGACTAAGCCAGAGTCATTCCCACATTAAAAGCCACCAAAAAAATCAGACTGGATTGGTTTACAATAAAGATATTTGTATTTAATATTGGTGTTTCTATAGCAGGTCGCTAAAGGAATAATAAAAAATGGTAGGCTGTTGTTACCACCTTTTAAAAAAGGGATTTTTACGTGAGCAAATCATGTCAGTGTCTGAAGCCTACTGGATTATCTTCTAACATATGGTAAGTATTGGTTATGTGGTGTGCTGGCTTGCATTTCATTGTTGGAAAAGCATAGAAAACTGATTTTAGTATGCCTTTGCTCTTAGCAGCAGGGTATAATCATTTTTAAAAGAAATTATGGAATCAAGCATTAGCATACTGTGTAAATTTAGGATTTATGGAAGGATGTCATATATCACCCACATATATTGCTTTGGGATGCCTAGGAAATCTTTGGTACCACATGTCACTGTTTTGTAGCTGTTTCAAATGGTAACTAAGCACATGCAAAAAGGCAGCAATGCCAGGAGAGTCTTCTGAAAAAAAAAATTACATTGTTAAGTATTTAATAAAGATACTGAAACGTTAATATATTATCCACTTTACAGCCGCTGAACTTGAAAGAATTCCCTTCTGGGAATGTGGCAGTTATTATCCCCAAGGGTATTAGTTAAGCCCCAGGTTCTTAGCACCTTGCAGCTTTACCCTTTTTACAGGATTTGGTTCAGGTGCCTGGAGCCTGGAACATGGGTAGAGGTGGGAGTAAAGGCTCCTCACACCCACAGAAGTGAAAATCGACACCTCGTGTCCCCTCATGATGGGCAAGTTCTTTCCTTCATGTGAGTGGAACAAGCACTGTGACAGCAAGTGACACAGGCTAGCCAGCCATCCCTAGGGACCTCAAACGGACCTTGAGCACTGCATCCAGTTCTGGGCTCCTCGATTCAAGAGAGACGTTCAGATACTGGAACGTGTCCAGAGGAAGGCGATGAAGCTGGTGAGGGCCTGGAGCACAGCCCAGTGAGGAGAGGTTGAGGGAGCTGAGGATGTGCAGCCTGGAGAAGAGGAGGCTCAGGGGTGACCTCACTGCTGTCTACAACTACCTGAAGGGAGGTTGTAGCCAGGTGGGGGTTGGTCTCTTCTCCCAGGCAACCAGCAACAGAACAAGGGGACAGAGTCTCCAGTTGTGCCAAGAGAGGTATAGGCTGGATGTTAGGAGGATGTTCTTGACAGAGAGAGTGATTGGCGTTGGAATGGGCTGCCCAGGGAGGTGGTGGAGCCACTGTCTCTGGAAGTGTTCAAGGAAAGCCTGGCTGAGTCACTTAGTGCCATGGTCTAGTTGATTGGACAGAGCTAGGTGCTAGGTTGGACTGGCTGATCTCTTGGAAGTCTCTTCCGACCTGGTTGACTCTATGACTCTGTGGTACAGGATGAAAATATGAGGCTTTCACCCAGCAAAGCACCAGGAGACATGCCCCATTTTGACACCAGCAGGTGTCTGCCAGACCTTCTGAAACATCAGCCTGCACAATGCCATTCTAAACAGGAAGCCAAAATTGTTGTCAGATTGTGAGAGAAAGGCACACATCAGTTGCTTGCCAGGCTTGACTTTACCCTTCACTTTAGATTTCAGTGGCTGAATTAATCTACTAACATCAAAAGAAAAATAATCTGTTCCAAGCATTCATTCCAAAGGCTTGGTGCTTTGAAACCTCATTTCAAAATCAATCTCACCTCTATGAAAATGAATGTAAAACTGGGAAACAAGAATAATCTTGTCCTGTGACCTTCCACCACTGTCACTTCTGTTCCACCAGACCTTTGTAATGGGTCACTTCTCATGTGATCACTGCCATTTATTGTGTACTTGTGTGTGATTAGAGCTGTAAGTACATTATCTGTCCACACAGTGAGACCCAAGCCACAAACCCCTCAAATTATGGGGATTTAAGGGTACTGGCTATTACAGGCCTGTTCTGTTTGATTATGGCTGTATGGGGGTTTGGACTGAAGCCACTGTGGGAGTAGATCCTGGCACCAGACTATGAAGAGAGGGCAAAACAGCACTGTATCACAGTATCACAGTATCACAGTATTATCAGGGTTGGAAGAGACCTTACAGATCATCAAGTCCAACCCTTTACCACAGAGCTCAAGGCTAGACCATGGCACCAAGTGCCACGTCCAATCCTGCCTTGAACAGCCCCAGGGACTGCGACTCCACCACCTCCCCGGGCAGCCCATTCCAGTGTCCAATGACTCTCTCAGTGAAGAACTTTCTCCTCACCTCCAGCCTAAACTTCCCCTGGCACAGCCTGAGTCTGTGTCCTCTTGTTCTGGTGCTGGCCACCTGAGAGAAGAGAGCAACCTCCTCCTGGCCACAACCACCCCTCAGGTAGTTGTGGACAGCAATAAGGTCTCCCCTGAGCCTCCTCTTCTCCAGGCTAACCAATCCCAGCTCCCTCAGCCTCTCCTCGTAGGGCTGTGCTCAAGGCCTCTCCCCAGCCTCGTCGCCCTTCTCTGGACACACTCAAGCATCTCAATGTCCCTCCTAAAGTGGGGGGCCCAGAACTGAACACAGTACTCAAGGTGTGGTCTAACCAGTGCAGAGTACAGGGGCAGAATGACCTCCCTGCTCCTGCTGGCCACACCATTCCTGATGCAAGCCAGAATACCACTGGCTTTCTTGGCCATCTGGGCACACTGCTGACTCATGTTCAGGCGGGTATCAATCAGCACCCCCAAATCCCTCTCTGTTTGGCTGCTCTCCAGCCACTGTAGCTCCCTTTTTCCGTTGCACCTTGGCCCATGCTGTGCCAGTGATGTTGGACTGCCTGTCTTAGGCACTGAGAAGCAACCCACCAAAGTCCTCTGAGCTATGAGGCTAACACAGCTCTTGATTACCAAGTGGCAGGCAGAAGATGGCACTGCATGAATAATGAATGCTACCAGCACCTGGAGAGAGAGCAGACACTGAGGAGATGGGAGGAGAGAGAAAGGGATTTGGACTGCACAAGGCTACTCTATATAGAGAGCAATGAGACCATAATGGGGGAACTGCTATTGATGCAAACTATAGTTAAGAGCCATTTAGGGGAAGCCATGTAGTGCTTGTGTAACAACTGCTCAAAGGAAATTACTTAAGAATAAGACATCTTGACATTTTACTAAAGGCCAGCCCTGGTCTCCTGCCCTCAGCTAGATGCTTGCTTGATGCAAGACAGAAAAGTAAAGCAAGAATCAAGATGCTGATGCACTAGGTCTCTTAAACTCTGCATTGCAAACTGCCTGTGGAAGGAATAGGCATAGCCTGAAGCAGTATCAGTTAGTTCAAATGATACCATCCATTGCCAGAGTCAGCAATCACATCAGCAACTTGTAGCTGCTTGCAAGTAGCAGAGGTAAACACTGAAGCACAAGTGTCTCATCCCACCTGGCTAGTTCACAGCATAGGCAGTGGCTACAACTCATATTTACAAACACAGCCTGTGACCTGTTGTTTAGAAATGCTCCTGCAAAAGCTACTAACCTGGAGTAAATCAGAGAAATTTCAGCTTTTGCTGTTACTCCATGGTCTAGCATCTCCTGCTGGTGGCCCAGTCAGTCTCTCGGGACAGTCAGGCTCTCCAGATGGGCTGCGCTTGGGTGGACCATAAGCTATTTTGGCTCTGTGCAAGAAAGGGAACCTTGGATGAAGCTATGGAAAAGCCATCTTTGGAGTCAAATATGAGCCTTTGAGGGTCTGCTGTGCCTCAGAAGAGATTTTCCTTGATCTCCTTTCCCTGATTTGGCCCATGGTTCCTCACTGGCGTTTTGCAAAGCCTGCAAGTGAGCTGCCTGCTTCTGCCCAGGTGTCCAGGAGAGTAGTGCCAGAAAATGGTTCTCTGATCCATCAAATCATTTTGAAAATGCAATTATATCTAATTAGTGTTTAGCATTGGCTGTCTCTAATGTTTACATTGGTTTGCTTCCATGAAGTGAGATTTCTGGGTTATTTATTACTGCTAATATGTTACTCCCTGCTTTGACAGTCACCTCATGTTCTGCCAGTTTGGGGGCTTTTGTCAATTACTCTGATTTCATGTATGACTCCTGATCTTTGTTTACATATTCTTTTCACTTCATCCTCTCAAGATGGGAGTTTGTCCTTGTTGCCAGGTGGGTTGTAAGGACTGGACTGCAAGAGAAAAAAAAGAAGCACAAGAATTAAAGGACTTGTTTAGAAACAGCTTGACAGAATAAGTTTACCAAACCACATAACATATCCCAATTCCCTGTAAAACAGACTTCTTGCACTAAAGAAAAGATCATGGTTGGCATTGTAGCCAGGTGGGGGGTGGCCTCTTCTCCCAGGCAGCCAGCAATAGAACAAGGGGACACAGTCTCAAGTTGTGCCAGGGCAGGTCTAGGCTGGATATTAGGAAGAAGTTCTTCACAGAGAGAGTGATTGGCATTGGAATGGGCTGCCCAGGGAGGTGGTGGAGGCACCGCCCCTGGGGGTCTTCAAGAAAAGCCTGGCTGAGGCACTTAGTGCCATGGTCTAGTTGATTGGTTAGGGCTGGGTGCTAGGTTGGACTGGATGATCTTGGAGGTCTCTTCCAACCTGGTTGATTCTATAATTCTATGATTCTATGATTTATATTTGCATTTTCCATTAAGGGGTTATTTGGCCCTCTCTGCCTGCAGCTCTTACTTTAAAAGTGGGTCTCAGCCATAAAGCAGAAATTCTATTACACTATCCAAAAAATTCTGAGGTCATTCAGGACTCTCAAGTTTTGATCCTCCTCCATGCTAAACTTAGTCCACGGAACAAGAGCTACCTTCCTTCAGATTTCAGCTGTCTCTTTTATATACACTCCTCTCTTTCACTGTTAATCACATCTCAGCCTCTTGCTCACATGTGACAGCACCAGCTCAAGCACATGCAACAAACTTATGATTCAGAATCCCTTGGCTCAGCAACACAAGATAATCTTAAGGAACAACTGCAAATTAAACACTGTAATACAATATTCACGTATAGGTTATCCGATAACAGACACAGCGATTTGAGTCCTACTGATGTCAAATGCCTTCCATCATTGAACACATGATACCCAATGGGCAGTTAATTCACTCTAGAAATGTTTTCTGACCTTTTGGACCAAAACTGGTTTTGTTATGGTTAGCTAGCTTGCTTAGCAAGGCTTCCCTGGTCTGCTGCATAAACTAAGAACACTTTTTTCGGTTATGGTGGATTATAGGCTGGGTGGTAGGAGAAAGTTCTTCACAGAGTGATTTGCCATTGGAATGGGCTGCCCAGGGAGGTGGTGGAGTCATCATCCCTGGAGGTGTTGAAGAAAAGCCTGGATGAGGCACTTAGTGCCATGGTCTGGTTGATTGTATAGGATCACAGGCTCACAGGATGTTAGGAGTTGGAAGGGACCCAAGGAGATCATCAAATCCAACCCCCCTGTCAGAGCAGGACAATACTATCTAACAGATCACAGAGGAACACATCCAGACAGGCCTTCAAAGGCTCCAGGGAAGGAGACCCCACAGCCTCTCTGGGGAGCCTGCTCCAGTGCTCTGTGACCCTTGCAGTAAAGAAGTTCCCCCTTGTGTTGAGGCAGAACCTCTTGTGCTGCAACTTACACCCATTGCTCCTTGTCCTATCAGAGGGAGCAAGTGAGCAGAGCCTGTGTGTCCCCCCCATTCCTGACCAGTTCTCAGATGTTTATATTTATCAAATCCCCTCTAAATCTTCACTTTTCTAGACTAAAAAGCCCCAAGTCCCTCAGCCTCTCCTCATCAGCCATGCCCTCCAGTCCCCTAATCATCCTCGTAGCCCTCTGCTGGGCCCTCTCCAGCAGATCCCTGTCCCTCTTAAACTAGGGAGCCCAAAACTGAACACAGTATTCAAGATGAGGTCTCACCAGGGCAGAGTAGAGGGGGAGAAGGACCTCTCTGATCTGCTGGACACACTCTTCCTAATACAGCCCAAGATCCCATTGGCCTTCTTGGCCACAAGGGCACATTGCTGTGCCATGGTTAACTTGTTAGCCACCAGCACTCCCAGGTCCCTCTCCACAGGGCTGCTCTCCAGCAGATCACCTCCCAGCCTCTACTGGTGCAGTTTATTATTCCTCCCCACATGCAGGACTCTGCAATTGTCCTTGTTGAACTTCATCCTGTTCCTCTGTGCCCAGCTCTCCAGTCTGTGTAGGATAGGGCTGATCTATGATTCTATGATAATTTCTAACTCAGGGTTAGAGAAGTGTATAAAAATTTGGAAGTCCTCTAGAAAAGAACATTTGCAGCTCTCTGAGAGCTGGAGGCTGTTGCGTCTTGACATTAGGAAGGGCTGCAAAAGCCAAAAAGGGTACACCAACGTTCCACCAAAATATATGTACATTGTTTTACATTAGAATTAAGCTAAATATATATATATATATGTGTAAGAAAAATATTAACATAAAACCCACACAGAAATAAATTTGACTTCCTGAAGCCACCAACGTTGCTGACGTTTCAGTGTTACGAATGAGCTTTGCAGCTGGATGAGATCAATGAGTCCCAAACCAGACATCGAATAAGCTTTTTACTGACATTAGTTCATGAGGTTGCATTCTGTTTCCAGAGCAATATTTGAAGGGTGAACAGCAATACATTGCCAATTTCCTAGTAGATGCTGAATACAGAGTCAGGATCTGGAGTGCAGCACAGTTAGTAGTGTAATCAGGTCGTACTGCTTCTTCTCCTGAAGCTCCAGCAACAGTTTGTTTTAACTGTTCTATGACCTTACCTAGGATTTCTTGTTCAGCTGCTGTTATATCACCTACAGCCAACACTGTAGAGATGAGAAAAGAGGAAGGGTGTGTAAAACAAAAAGGCAATTTTATCACAGGCATGCAGGTAACAATTGTGTTGTCAAATGGTTTATTTCATTCTTTTTTTTATTAAAGCATGCTAATGGCTCAGATATGCACTCAACCGTATGCAAAGAGCTTACCTCAATCCCTGCAGCAGTTTAAGAGCTAAGACTCTATTATGATTTGAAATTATAAACAAAAGAGAGGAACTTTATGGACATTCTTTAGAATATAGACCTGGACAGGCTGGATGGGTGGGCAGAGGCCAATGGGATGAGATTTAACAAGGCCAAGTGCAGGGTTCTACAATTCGGCCACAACAACCCCAAGCAGCACTACAGGCTGGGGACAGAGTGGCTGGAGAGCAGCCAGGAAGAAAGGGACCTGGAGGTACTGGTGGATAGTAGCTGAAGATGAGCCAGCAGTGTGCCCAGGTGGCCAAGAGAGCCAATGGCATCCTGGCCTGGGTCAGACACGGTTTGGCAAATGGGACAGGAGAGGTTATTCTTCCCCTGTACTCAGCACTGGTCAGGCCACACCTTGAGTGCTGTGTCCAGTTCTGGGCCCCTCAATTCAAGAGAGATGTTGAGGTGCTGGAAGGTGTCCAGAGAAGGGCAACAAAGCTGGTGAAGGGCCTGGAACACAAACCCTATGAGGAGAGGCTGAGGGAGCTGGGGGTGTTTAGCCTGGAGAAGAGGAGGCTCAGGGGTGACCACATTGCTGTCTACAACTACCTGAAGGGAGGCTGTAGCCAGGATGGGGTTGGTCTCTTCACCCAGGCAACCTGCAACAGAACAAGGAGACACAGTCTCAAGTTGTGTCGGGGGAAGTATAGACTGGATGTTAGGAGGAAGTTGTTGGCAGAGAGAGTGATTGGCATTGGAATGGGCTGCTCAGGGAGGTGGTGGAGTCACCATCCCTGGAGGTGTTCAAGAAAAGACTGGATGAGGCACTTAGTGCCATGGTGTAGTTGACTGGCTAGGGCTGGGTGCTAGGTTGGACTGGCTGGTCTTGGAGGTCTCTTCCAACCTGGTTGATTCTATGATTCTATGAATAAGCAGGGCATTGGTTGGAAAAGAATAATAATGATAAAGTCTATATCATTCATTGGTGTGTTAATTGTACTAAAAAGACAACCTGTAAAGGATCTTGCTGTCTTCACTCTTGGGCTCTGTCACTGTTCCTTTGCCTTTCTGACTCCTCCACACCGTGTACTAACCTTGACTGACCAGATAACAAATGAGATCTTGCTGGTTTCCTGTCTAGGGGGAAAGATGAGGATGGCATTGGCCTCTTCTGGGTTGTATTTGTCCAGAGGGGAGGATTTGATTTCTGTATGAATTCTAAATTGCATATAATTGTAAATATACTTTGCATATATGCTTGTAAATTTAGCTTGCTGTAAATATAGCTTTATCTTACTTCTGAGCCATCTGAGCTGGTCTGGCAAATTTAATCTGGGGGGGGATGATGATTTTTCCAACCTACCACAATCCTCCAGCAAAACAGTTTTTGTTTAAAACCCAGACTCTTGAGACCAGCTGTGGCCTGAGTCCTGAACTCCACTGCTGTCTCCTCTCAACTGAGGCCAAGCCTTGCTTTCTTTGGAGACAAATCAGAGTCACCATGAATCTGTTAACAGCAGATCTGGCTTCTCTGTGACCCACCAGGAAGAATTTGGGGCTCCAATATGAGAGGAGCTGACACCTGCCACCAACAAGAAGGGACAGGGACATAGGCTTCTGAGAGATATTTCTACCTTAGGCTCCCCAGGTCCAAACAGTCTTCCACCTCAGCCAGCCTCCTTCTGTTCAGGGAGCTGTTTCCCTACATGTAGATTGCAAGACTAAATATTTCAACCTTAAATGTTGTTTTGCAGAGGAGAAGTTGACGCTGCTGATGTCTTCCAGGATCTCTTTTTTTCCATCTATATTAACATCGTGCCTCACATTTCAGTAACTTCTATTCAAACTCACTATAGCTGAGTTGCAAAATGTTGTCTTTGTCCTTAAGACCGTGACAGAGAACTTTAGCTGCATTCAGATGCCTACCAGTTTGTGGTATTTCAATAATAAAACAGCAGGATTGAAGGCTCATGATGAGAAATCTGACTAATTACCTGTTAGATGATAGATGGTTGTAGCTCGGCAGTGCCAGTCACTGAAAACAAAACACTTGTATATATCAATCAGCTTCCTGACAAATTCAATTCCCATCACATTCAGTGGACAATAAATGTGAATTCTACCTCGGCAGCTACATAGCTTTGACTTGAAACTTTCCAATATGCATAATGATATTTTAATAAAGCAGAGACTTTTTAAAAGTAAATTAGTATTTAAATACCTGACATATTCATATTTCAGCCTCAAAGCTAGTGGAAATAATTAATGATGGAAATCTGTTCTTGTGCTCCACTGCAAACAGCAAAGGTACATTTAACAGGAGGGTTTTTTTATGCTTTCTTCATATATTTTTATTTAAGACCAGATATTTACAACAGTTCTAGTGGGAGTGTTTACCCTCTTCATCTAGCAACCTATTCAGCCATTTGTTGAGGGGTTGGGTGCAGGTTCTACATATGACTCAAAAAAGTGCTCAACATTATCATCATGACGTAGCAGCATGTGAGCAAAGTTAAAATGAAGACTGGAGGTTTAATATGGGCTTGAAGAAACACCTCTCTTTCTTTCCACTTAGGGACTGATTGCATTGTCAACATCTGGAAGCTGTGGATAAGCTTGTCCAATTCAGAACGAATCTGAGTCTGCACACTCTGTTATAAATCAGGAGAGGTCAATTACGGTGTGGTTAATATCCACATCAACTGTGTCAGATGAGAGTTAGGCTCTAGAGGTCATCAACCCTTTTGTTTCAATTGACACAGTAAACTGAAAGCTAGGAGGAAACATTGGCATTGCCCCCTCGTTGTTACATACGTCCTCATATCACTGCAACTAATCGCCCTGGTGAGCAATCCTGTGCCCAGGGCATCATCTATGCATGGAGCAAACAGAGCAGGCTCTGCTCCAAACATCAGAATTTTTCACATGTTGTGGGGCACAAATTCAGACTGAATCATTTATCTCTGCTTTCTGACAGGTGTCATCAATGCAATAAAGAGGAAGGGCAGCAAAATTATGTTTATGCTTGGTTTAGAGCACTGTGGTTCTCCTATTTCATCTAATAAAAACATTGGGGGGAAAAAAAATCACCTCCTAATACAATTATTCTTCTTGGAGGTGAGGATATGAGGCGCAGCCCTTCAATGTGCTCCAACAGCTGCCGACGGCAAAGCGCAGCTCCGAGGAGCCGCCATAGGTGTCCGCCTGGCCCTTGGTGCCGGAGCTGCAGGGAGCTTTGTCCTTGGGAAATGGGATAATTATTAAGCAGGTAACATCTGGGACCTGCTTCTCTCAGACAACATCAGGGAAAGATAACTGTGTTAGTGTAAATGATGGTTGAGTGTTTTCAGGGCTGGCCACTGGTCTGTGTGTTCAATTTGATTGATTGGCAGGTGCTGGGAGAAAACCTTGTCTGCTCATTTTTTCCAGCCAGAAACAGCCTCTGTCTTTATTTGGAGCTACCCTCACAAGTCCCCTCTCAGCAGCAGGTCTCCAGGTGGCTGCTAGAACAGAGATGGTCAGAAGACGCCTGAGCAACCCTGTGGACCAGCCTGCCTGAGGGCCGAAGCAAGGACCCAGCATGGTGAGTGTCAGCTGTGTGGGCTGCAAGGAGCTCCATGCCAGAGGTGAGTGGTGTGAAAAATAGTACAAGGGGATGAAAGGGATGGGAATTTGTCACCAGAGTCAAGAGTTTAATCAGAAAACACACTATGGTGCAGCCATACCTCCTCAATGTGAGTTTACTTCTTTTCCAGGTCCTGCCTCAACATCTCACCACAAGCACCTCCAGGAGAACTTTCTGAGCACCAGGCACAGTTTGCAGCATTACAGTGAGCACCGCAGGTCACACACATGGGTCAGATATAGCTGCCTGTCATTATGCTTGGTTTAAATGGTTTTGCCTGGAAACTGCATCAAATTTGCCTTTCAAAACAGATCTCCCTCTGCAGCCTGGCATTTTGCAGTTAACCATTCCTTTCATATTAAGGAAGATCCTTGCCACTACTGTCAAGTTTGTCTCTCACTTTGCACAGTCCAACTGCCACTGCAGAAGCTGCCAATGTATCTATGAAATAAGACATTTAGTGCAGCAGTGAAAGATTCTGTTCTTAAACACAGCTTGTTGAAGATTATGGCCCCAATCTGCATGTGTATGTGTGTGGATATATCACAGAAGCAACCAGGTTGGAAGAGACCTCCAAGATCATCCAGTCCATATATATCTATATCTATAGATAGATAGATAGATAGATAGACAGATAGATAGATAGATATTAGATAGATAGATAGATAGATAGAATATATATAGATATATGTAAGATGTCTTAGATTATTAGATACAGACCTCCAAGATCATCCAGTCCATATATATCTACATCTATAGATAGATAGATAGACAGATAGATAGATAGATATTAGATAGATAGATAGATAGATAGATAGATAAAATATATATAGATATATATAAGATATTTTAGATTATTAGATACAGACCTCCAAGATCATCCAGTCCATATATATCTATATCTATAGATAGATAGATAGATAAAATATATATAGATAGATATATATAAGATATCTTAGATTAGTAGATACAGACCTCCAAGATCATCCAGTCCATATATATCTATATCTATAGATAGATAGACAGATAAATAGATAGATAGATATTAGATAGATAGATAGATAAAATATATATATATAGATGTATATAAGATATCTTAGATTAGTAGATACAGACCTCCAAGATCATCCAGTATATATCTATGTCTATATCTATAGAATCATAGAATCAACCAGGTTGGAAGAGACCTCCAAGATCATCCAGTCCAACCTATCCCCCAGCCCTAGCCAGTCAGCTAGACCATGGCACTGAGTATGTTCTTCTTGGAGGTGAGGATACAAGGCACAACCTATATATAGATATATAGAGATATAAGATAGATAGGTAGGTAGATAGATATATAAGCTAGATTATTAGATATATTAGCTATCTAATCTAATAAGAAGTTTATATTATTATACCCTTTGGAAACAATGACAGTTACATCAACAAATTCTTCTGTTTCTGATACCAATAATAAATTACCAGGCTTGGATTTATATACTACTTCATTATATAGAGATATAGATATAAATACAGATATAGATATGCATATGTGTGTGTGTGTGTATGAGTGTGTACATATATATATGTATATACATATATAACATTATATACATATATACATATATATACACATATATATGTGTGTGTATATATATGTGTGTGTATATATATATATATATATATATATATATATATATATATATATATATAAAACATTATATACATATATATATACATATATATATATAAAAGACGCTGTAATGATTTTTCTCCCTTAAGCCACTGTACAGAGGAGGTCTACTTAGGCTTTTCTTAAAGCAGCCTGACATCAAAAGGTTTCAGAAGGACAAATGCTGCTTTTTTAAAGGCTCAACTACTATTTATGATTTTAAAAGACAGAGATAAGGTTTAGCCTGTTTTATTACAGATGTTACAAACAATGTTTCACATAAGAACATTATTCTCTTGTTGCTTTCCAGGTAGAGTTTCCACTGGCTTCATTAAAAGGCCTGAATGTAAACCAGCTGCAAACTCATGAGCTGGATCCTGGCAAGTGAAATGATTCCTTCTTTTTCCCTTTTTTTTTTAATCATTTGACATGGCAACATAGTAGCTATTTAATTACACTCATACAAGAACAGTAAATAGAAGTCATATAACCCTGTGTTTCACAAAATGAACCCCACTTATTCTTTTTTAACTGTCATTCCCCATTTATTTTCCTGCAAGGTGGCTGCCAGTGTCCAATTTTTAGGCTCAGTGCACAACAGTGATAAGGTCAAAACCTGAGACGTGGCGATGTGATTAGCCCTGTCCTAGGCTACCTCATAAAAATGTCTACTGCACAGCACATGCTCTGTCATGCAAGAAAAATTGTTTACCAAAGGGTTCAACTGAACAGAGAGTTGTGTGGACATGCAGAGTGCTACCCTGACTTTTTACAGTCTCATCTCAACTCGTTTGTACGAGGCAGATTGTGGTGGGAGAGAAAGAAATGTGTTTTAATCCGGCTAAATGCAAAAGAAAAGTAAGCAATCTGGAAAACCAAAAATGGAGGTGGGTGCTCTGGCAGCTCAAATAACTGTTGCAGGTGACCTTATGAAGCTGAGGTGTGATTCATCAATCCCATAATACTTGTGATATGCCATATTTTCCCTGCTTCCAAACAGGCATCAACTCAAACAAAACCTGACCTGGTGAGGCTTGGTTCACAGAGGTCTCATCTCTCCATGAGAGGAGGTGGAATTACAAGCATCAGTACCAAGCACTAATATGGCACCACAGACAGAGACTTTATTTATCATGCAGAGAGTGAAAACAAAGCTTTCCAACAGATTTATTAGTAAAAGGAGACAGAAGAATCTAGTATGGACAAACTGCATGTTCACCACGTCTCAGCTGCCAGGACTTCCTGCCCTCAGGCTTAGATATATTTATCTGGTTATAATTCAGCAAAGTTGTGTGATTTTAAGCCATTCCAAACAAACAATGCATCTAGGATGTCATTCGAGGGTGTTCTGACAGTGCAGTGTTTCACATTTCAGTTTAAACTAAGAAAAAAAAAAAAAAAGAAATGGAGATGCTAATTAAATGTTCTCACAAAAGATGAGTTGATCTCAGAAATTGGGTTTATTGATTTTATTATTATTTAACAAGTTAAGGACAGTAAAGAAACAAAATGATGACAGTTTTATCTGGATGAAATTACTATGACATGTACATCACTGTGAGAGACAAAAAAAAAGGCATATGGAATATATATGTGTATTTAGAGCTTGATTGTGCTGTTTCTTTGTATTCAAATGCCTCTCTGGCTTCACTGGAAATTTTACATATGTGACAGTTGCAGAAATGAGTCCTCAAGTTGTAAAGAAATCAAATTTCCATGTTAAAGAGATCCTGTTTCTAATTTCACTTGGGAAAAAAAAGCCACATTTTTCATACATCTCCCTGTCTGGCTGTTTTTCCAGCCTTTCTAAACATTGGTGCTTTTTATAAGTGAGGGGGGATACTGTGGGGGTTGGGGAAACCCTACTTTGTGTTTATCAGGGGACAAATATGCTACCAGAACAAGTGTTTGGCATCGAGTGTACTGTCAGGAGTAAAGAGAAACATGGGTAATACCATTTGCGCCCCAGTGCTCAAAATAAAATATTAATGGCAACATTTCCTGAGAAATTAAATTACTAGAGACCAAAAAAAAAAAAAAAAAGAGAGAGAGAAAAGTCTTTAAAATATGCATTCCACTGCCTTGTTGAAAGACCTCACACAAATTATGGTCAAATTAACATCATGTTGTCTTCGGCGCACATGTTTCGTGACCTTGAGAGATGCTTGCATGGAGATTTTCTTGTAGTCCTCGCTGGCCAAGATGAAAAACACAGCCATTAGCTAGGCTCAAATGGCTGACAGTCAGCTGCTTGTTTTGCAGGGATCTTGAGATGATATGGGCTGTGTTTAGCCCCCCACTTAAACCCCCAGAATGATTTGACTTTCAGCATTCTTGACATAAGGGTGTTGATGCCGAATGGTTAAGCGTGACCAGGCCGGTTTGTCCCTGGCTGCACTGATGGACAGAGAGATTCAACACATTCAGACTGTGCTGGTTTTTATTGTAACACTTCAGGTTTTCTTTATAGTTCACACTCAACCAGTAGCAGCGAGTCACTGATCATAAACCAGCTGCAATTCTCATTAAAATGAAAACTTCCAAAAATCAAGATCCATTCTAACTCCGGCCCTCTATAGGTGAGAAATTCTGGCTGATGCACCTCTAGGAATATAATTATCTTAAATATAACTCATTATCTCAAGTTTCCCATGCACACTATATTGCCAAAATGAGTAAAAAGAAATAAAATTAGTGTCTAGATTATGACTATTTAAAAAAGCATGGTCATGATGTACAGGAGGGAAGCATTTTGACTCACACATCAATTTTCTATGGCTTATATTCAATTCTATCCGGGGAAAAAAGAAACTAACTTGAAGAATATGCTAATTAATTGAAATTATTAACATTAAAATCACAGAATTGTCAGGGTTGGAAGGGGCCTCAAATATCATCCAGTTCCAGCCCCTCCATGCCATGGGCAGGGGCACCTCACACTAGATCAGGTTGCTCAGAGCCCCATCCAGCCTGGCCTTAAAAGCCTCCAGGGATGGGGCTTCCACTGCCTCCCCAGGCAACCTGTTTCAATGTCTCACCCCCCTCATGGTGAAGAAGTTCTTCCAAACATCCAAGCTGAATCTACCCAGTTCCAGTTTTATTCCATTCCACTACCTGACACCCTAAAAAGTCCCTTACCAGCTTTCTTGCAGGCCTTCTTAAGATACTGGAAGGCCACAGTAAGGTCTCCTCAGAGCTTTGTCTTCTGCACACTGCATAACCCCAACTCTCTTAGTCTGTCTCCATAGCAGAGATACACCAGCCCTCTGATTACCCTCATGGCCCTTCTCTGGACACACTCCAGCACATCCATACCCTTCTTGTAATATGTGCTCTAGAACTGGATGTAGTACTCAAGGTGAGGTCTCACCAGAGTGGAGCTTCAAGTAGATTAGCAATACCCCACCAACCTCATCGGCATCCAAGGCCACAGCCTTTATTTGCCCTGGCCATGTGAGGCAGGAACGGGCTCCATACGAGGGAGTTAAAACTTTCCTTTCTCTAATAAGGTCACCAAGAAACACAGATTTGGAGCATAAACCTGCAATCAGATGAATATTATCACATGAGGGGAATCTGTCTACTTCATCAAATGAGGCAAATCTGTGTACCTCACACAGTGCTTAGCATCTTGTCAAACACTGATGTGCTGACTTAAGGTCAGACCAAACATCTGTCTCCTACTCTGGTCTTTGCAAGACTATCCTTAGTGCTGTTAGTATTAAAAGTATAGAAATGAGGATCTTCAACAGTCACAAATCTTTATTTTTCCAGCAAGAGGTCCCCTAATGTCCCCCTGTTTGCACTATTGTCTCCTATTTTCAGATGTAATCCGCTCTGCTAAATTTCAAGGACAGAATTTATGCTTAAACCTAAGATCCCACAGCAGTATAATAAATATTCATCAGTACTACATTTGCCATTATGCACTTCTCCAGCTTCAAAACAGCCAAATGACACAAATTTGTTACAGTGGTAACAGCAACACAATTATGGTTAGTGGCCTGTCGCTGCTACCATCCAAACTGGAGCTTACAATAACACAAAAACTCTTAGCAGATCGTTCATCGATCAAACTTAAAGTAGAAGGAAGAAATAGAAAGTGGTTTGGAAACTGAAAGATTATGGAACAAACTAGCATATGGAGAAGTAAAGCTGAAGTGAGGAGAAAAAAAGAAAGACCACGTGTGTTGCACAGGAGTTCATCCCACAGACAGGAAACAAATGATTTCTACCCAGCTGTGCTGCAGGCAGCCACTGGCATTGGAGCTGGATGTCTCGGAGGGGAACGCAGGGATACATTGGGCAGCAAATGCTGCCCTCCTTGCAGGTGACAGCCACCTAGTAGAGAAGCTTTCACTCCCTAGTTCAGTACTAGACAGTACATCAGAAACGGGATGGTAAGTGATATGGTTTGGTAGTATTGATGGTCTAGGCATGCTCTCTGGACCAGAAATGGAGGAGGAAGGAGGGGAGTGAAGGAATGAAAGAGAATTCCTTCAGTGAGAGACCAAGAGCACCCAAGTCAGGCTCCTGTTCTAACCTGCTTGGGATGAGTTTCCTTCTCTTCATCAGCTCTTTGGAAGCCAACGCAGACAAGCAGCCAGCCCAGTTCCAGTGACCTTCCCTAGGTCACAGCCACTCTTGCCCCATACCTCTATGAGGATGAATCAGGCTAGGCCCAAGGACTATAGAACCTCCTCAGAGAGTAACTCTGAAAGGAGATCTCCCACTAAAGAAAGAGACATTCACCTATCTTCTCACAAAAGACTAAATATTAAAAGGGAGCTTTGGTTACTAAAATTTAAGGAGGGTTTGGGGGAAAAAAAAAAGCACAGTTCCACAGCTCCATGTGCTAGCACCAATGGATTAACAAAAATAATGAAAACTGATATGTGGCTGCAAAAAGAATAAATCAATAAAATATATTTCACTATGCAGCATCCTTGATTTTTATGGTGTTTGTTTGATTACTCACTGACTTGCAAAACATGGTAATCTGCAGCATGCATCCCAGTCATTAGTGAACTCACATTGTACTCTAGTCAGCAGGCTGACAAACTGACACCTTGAACCAGCAGCAACCAATGCTCCGTCCAGAAGGGCAAAAAGATTAATTAAAGGGCCTGGTTTTTGCTTCTATAAGAGCCCTTTTACAACATTCAGGCAATGAGGAGTAACCACTGAGTTTCTGTGGAGAAGCTTAAGGCGGTTTAAATGGATATTAAAGTAAATAATAATCTGACCAAAAGGCTTTTGTTTGGTTGATTGTTCTTTTTTTTTTTTCATACATTTTGGGTGGTTTGGGTTTGGTTTTTTTTGTGTGTGTATCTGATTCAATTTGGTGAGAATATCTAGGTGACACCTAGAAGATAAATATAACCTGGTATGGATCAACAGTGTAAGTTCCAAGACTCAGTGCTGAGAAACATGAAGCTCCCTTGAGCAGATACATGGGTGTTAGCATTGGCACAGCTCTAAGTAAGTATTAAATGCTCATCAGTCAATAAGGAGTACTCTAAGGTTTCCCTTTCATCTGATAACAATAACACCTCTGGAAAAACACTGAGTCTCAACTAAAGCATATTTATTTTTTGACACACACACCCCAAAAGTAATAATAATAATAATAATAATAATAATAATAATAATCTTACAAAATATTGTGTTTAAATTCCCAGATGATTTACATCATAACAGCTGCTTTGAATCCTCTAACACTGCAATTGTTTGTCCAGGTTCTTATCTTAAAGTAGCATGCCTCGAAGAAAACACTTACGTATATTTCTCTAGGACCACGTTAGCTATTGATCACAGATCAACAGAAGTGGAAGAATTCAAAGATCATTTCAAAGTCACCTGTTGAACTGAGGTTCAGAGGAAAACTATTTCTCCTTTACCAGCCTAGAACAGTTGCAGAGCAGAGGGCAGCATAAAGGTCCTGCAGGGCACAGAGGGTTGCAGCGCACAACTAGAACAGATATATCCTGGCAGATATTGCAGCATTTTAATCTGAGCTCTGAAATAACTGCTTCTATCTTGAGTTCCTGGTCTGGCAAAACTCCTCCTGGAGCAGTGGTGGGCTTTTTTTGTTTGTTTGTTTGTTTGATATGTTTTGTTTAATTCCAAATTTATTTGTGGATTAGCAAATAATTAATCTTCTTTTTTTTTTCCAAAGTTCCATGGGACATTCTGATAGTTGCTATGAAAAAAAAAATACACTGACAGTGCAGAACTGAGATGCTGCTTTATAGAATTAGCTCATAAAATACTCTCATGTGTCATTGCATTCATGTTGTCACTGTCTTTCTGAGAATCTCCAGAGATTTACAGCACCACACACTGGAGTAAGACTATCTAATCTTTCTAATGGTTCGTTATTTTTATGTGCTGGGAACGAAACCTATAGACACATAGAAAATGCAACACGGTGTGTCAGAAATAGCAGTGTCCACTTGCAGGATTTACAGCAGCCCACAGAACTCGGGCAGACACAATACCACAGTAATTGCAAGCTACCAAACAGCTGCGTGGCATTTACTCAAAATACTTTATGCATTTAACACACTTATTGAGCAGAGCTTGAAATAGGCTCCACTGTTTATTTGGGCATGTCAGGAAGGGAATTTTGTTCTTTTACTCGACTTACAAGCAGATCCAGGTTGTAAAGCTCTTTGCTCGTACTTCTACAGGTAAAATAATGTTTGAACTAATGTCAGCTTCGGCTGGGAAAAAAAAGGTGAATGGATTCAGAGCCTCTCCAGTAGTTTAGTCCTGCTTGGAAGAGGATGGCCAGAGCATTCTTGCATGGCTTTCCTATCAGAAATGGGTTGTTTACAGCTTTTTGAAACGTTGAGGATTTCATCTTAATTTATGAGCAGAAAAATGAGGAGCATGCAGCTTCCTGATGGCTGCTATCTGCCAGCAGACAAACGCCGCGGCAAGAGCAAAACGATTCCCTTGTAGTTGGTAGAGTCTTAAAATACATGTCCAAGCTTTGTAAAAAAACATAACACTGATGTCAAAGGGAATTTTACCAGGTTAAGAAAGGAAGAATTTGGTCCTTTCTCTGCAACTACTGACAAGGCTGCACAGTTTTATTTGTTAGGATTTCTTAATTACATCTGCTGTTCTTCAGTACATAATAGAATGTAAAAGGAGAGAGTGTCTAAATATGAAGCTACATTTCTAAAGGAGGCTCTAGGTCCTCTGCAAAATGAAGGGAGAAAATGAACATTTCAGTGGTGTTCAGACTTTCTAGATAAATAAGTCTGCATTTTTTAAGGGGCAAGTCGTTGGGTTGGGTTGTTGGGGTTTTTTTTTCAATAGCTGTACTTTTTGCTACAGTCACTAAGTATCATGAGAAGGAGAAATATGATATTAAGCAGGATCTGATCCTAAACTTATGACTCCAGTGGGAACAGAATAAAACCCATTTATAGCATATCCCAACAGAAACACCCCATTTGCTGTAGCAGTGTTTACTGCCTCTGAATTCTTGTAGCAGAAAACAGATTTTTCACAGTCAAGTTCCAGTATTAGCAGGGAATTAATTCTTAAGTGATATTTGCAGAGCAGTGCTAAGGGGAGGGGAAGGAGTGAGCACTGGAGAAGTGGGGAGTAAGAAAGATGGAGTGTTGTCCTTCATTTATACTACTCCTTGGCAAAGAAGAATATAGCTTTGATTATCTGGTCAATTTTCAACTTTCAGTCATGTGGCTGAAAATTGTGGTTGATTGGAAAGGACATGACCAAATCTTTCAGATAGTTGTCTTGTTCACACAAAAATGCACCTTTAGCTAGGAAGAACAGAGGTTTGAGAAATAACCTAAGAGCAACCACTGTTGGTCTAAGATGAACCTTGCATATCCTTTCCATCAGCTCTGCAGTACGAGTCCAGCCTTTCTATTGACACTTAGATCCAAACATAGATCCGTTTATGCCAGACATAAATCAATACATTTTAATCTAGCTCAAGAATGTTACCTGTAAATAATATGCTGTAAACCAAAGCAAAACTGTAAAGAGATGAAAAGTGCTGTACCTGTGCAGTCATTTATACTGTTCCTACTCAACAGGAGTCTCCCATTGATTACAGCGTGCTTTGGTTCAGTCCCCTATTTCAGCCCTAATGTTTCCTGTAGCTACGCTTCCTGGCACCCTTTGTCCTTATAGGAAAATTCAACTGTTTGCTATATGATTAAAAATGTTTGTGGAAGCATGTACCAGACCAAACACACAGACTAAACGACTGCTACAAATATCCCATCAGAAAAGTAATTCAGCATTAAAAGGAGGGGGGGGGGAATTAGTTATAACAAAATATCCCAAGTATTTTAAACAAACTAACTAGCCAGACCATTCTGAAGGTTTGCACCAGGGGGGATTCACCTCAGTGCAAGTCCTGCTGCAATCAGTAATGGTAAATAAAGGTAAATAACTAAATATAAATTGATTTTAAAATATATTATTGACATTAAAATTGCCATAAGTAAACAACCTGCTCTGCTCACCTGTGTTAAAGATAATGATTTTGATTTAAACATAGACACTTGGATTAGGTATGCAACTGCCTGTATTATAACCCTACTTCCTAAGCCAAACGTACCAATAATCAAAAGTCCAGGGGTTCAACAGCTTTCAAAGATGCATAGAAGTTAAGGCAAGAAAAGCACAATCTTGAATAACTAAATGTCTATTTTTATAAATAGGAAAAACACCTTCGAGTGCTGTGATTGCACTTACAAATTCTTGATTTATCTATCATATTATTTTTATAACATTTCCTGATTTGTATTGCAGAGCTGGTGCAAATATTTTCCTATTCAGCACTTGTGTTGTCTACCAAATCATTATCTGGGGGCACTTCCTAGACTATATCTTTTTTTTTTCAGGGGTCAGGCAGAAACTGCATTTTCTCTGTTAAGTTTAGGTTTGGCTTTGTTTTTTTAAGCATACAGTAACTTTGTAACTAAAATTCTATGATGGCTTGGGTGTAAATTTTTGCCATTCAAAAATAAAAGGTACATGAAGATGAAAGGTTAAGTGCAAAATAATATCGTTTTGGTGGGTGTGGGGGCAAGAAAAGTTTTTTCTTTCAAAAATATAGCCCAGGTTTATTGCTAACATATGAGCAGCTTGAGCTTTGCTTGGCCTGCAACCTGCAGAGGTATCCTGTCAAAGTGGCTGTCCTTTTTTTTTTCTGTGTGCTATGAATTGTTAGTAAAATCTACTTGAAATAAAATGCAGGAGGAGATATACAGTAACACCTGCACAGGGTTTTATTCGGCTTCTGAGGTGACCATTCTACGTTCTGACTGTAAAATGGGTGCAGAAAACGGCCCAGGAAATGAGTTCTGAGCCTTACAGCACTTGGTTTGTAATTTTTTTTTTTTACTGCAAGTGAAGTGTCTGGCACATAATTCATTTTATCCCAGAAGGTGCAGATTTGAGGACGTGTCCAACCCTGCTCTAAGTTTAGACAGTTTCAGAATAAAGGGGAACTATTCCCAAAGTCCCTGACCCCTAGGTCTGCCTTTGAGATAATGAAGTTTCTGAATGCATTGCTCAACACAGACTAAGAAGGAAATATTTTTTTTAATGGAATAAAAGAAGGAGGAGGAGGAGGAGGAAAGGGGTGAGGAGAATGAGGTGGGGTAGAAAATTACAGAAAAGCATATGTATGTGCATTTCTTCTGAGTTTGCTCAGAATTACACCCATCTGGGTGAAACAGCTAGATCCCCAGCTAAGTAATGGGCTGATCACTCAGGGAAATGTAGAGCCAGGTTCTTAGCTGGTAAATGTGCCTACGTGAAGAAAAGAGTGCGTGGGGGTGAATCTAGTGTGGTAGGACAGACACTTTTCATAGATTAAGTATGAACTTGGAAACAATAACCTCGTGATAAAATGCCAACGTCACTGCAGTTTTATTAAAACACATCTTCCAATAAAGTATCAAATACTCTCGGACTCAGCTGCAGAGCGTTGAGGAACCTGAGCAAAAGGCATCATTTATTAGCAGAGGCGGCTCATTAGAGAGGGGGAAATTGCTGTCGGCTGGGAGCGCCGTCCTGTTTCAGCTGGAAGTTTTTCCTAAGGAGCTCAGGATCGGCCCTTTGCCGTGCCCCTTCCCCCCTTCCGTCCCGCTGCGGGGAGGGAATGGCTTTCACCTCTTCCCGTGGGCAAAAAAAAAGGACCTTAGCCTGTGCCTGGAAAATGCTCCGTTGCCTCGAAAATAGCAATCCCCTGGCAAGCCTGCCTGAGCAGATCAGCAGCTTCTGCAGATGCTCAACAAATGATCGCTCAAAATACAAAACGAGGTTCCCTTCTCTTTTTATTTCCCTTCTTCTTTTTTCTTCCTTTTCTTTCTTTTTTTTTTTTAATTTGTGTTTTGTTTGTTTGTTATTTTCTGACAACAGCTTCTTATTAAGTCCTCTCTAGAGTTTACCCGTGCCTTGCCATGTGAGTAACGTCCTGCACAACTTAACGAGATAAACTCTGACAAGCTAATAAGGCAGGGTGGGGGCTGTGCTTGCCGGCACCCTGGCATCGTGGCGGCTGCCCGGATCCACATCCTCGCTGTCGCCCGCGGAGCCGGCCCAGTCGCAGAGCGATAACCGAGCCAGAGGGGAGGCCTCGGGGCACCCCAGCTTCGTCTCTCCGCGGCCGGGCCGGCCCCCTGGGCAAGGTAGCGCAGAGCCGGAGCCGCCGGGCCCGACACCGCCACTCGTGAGCACTCGCAGCCTCTGCGCGGCTGCTGAGCGGAGAGCTGCGGGAGAGCGATCATTAGCATGCGGGTATCGGGCTCGGTGCTCAGCGGCACGCAGGGGTGGATTTCGGCATAGGAAACGTGCTCTGAAGTTCGCAGTGCCTGGCGGCTTTCCGCGCCCCTCTGCCGGGACCGTCCTCCTACCGCTGCCCTGGGGGCTCCCGGACAGCGCGGTAGCCCCTGCCCCGGCTCCTTTCGGTGGGAGCCGGGCGTCCAGTGTAGCTTTACCCGGAGAACTAGAGAGTCTAATTTATCCAATCCTCATTTGCGAACTGTCTCCTTCTAAATTGTCAGCCAAAGGTCAGACGGACTCTAGTGATTCTCTTCATTTTCTTATTTTTTAAACCAAAAGCAAAACAAAATAAAAAAGAAGTGGCGGGATTAAAAAAAAAAAAAAAAAGAAAAGAAAAAGAAAGAAAGAAAGAAAGAAAGAAAGAAAGAAAGAAAGAAAGAAAGAAAGAAAGAAAGAAAGAAAGAAAGAAAGAAAGAAAGAAAGAAAGAAAGAAAGAAAGAAAGAAAGAAAGAAAGAAAGAAAGAAAAGAGAGGAGGAGGGTGATGGAGGAGGGCGGGGGAGAGAAACCAGCAAGTTATTAAAATTCAGCCTCATCTGAATAATCATGAATTTGATCCAGTCGGAGCTCCAGACTGTACATTAAAAATAAATGTCCGGGAGGCATTTACTGTAGTTGATTTGGGGGGGAAAAAAAGAGAGAGAGAGAGAGAGAGAGAATAGAGAGGTTCTAAAAATGCAACGTTTCTCCAACCCCTCCCCCCCCCCTAAAACTGGAGTGAGTTTCCAGGTATTGCACGAACCTTGCACAGTGGTATCAGTGTGCCTGCAATGCTTAGGTTGAATGCAAGAACCCCCCCAATCATAATTGTATGTTCACAAAGCACATATGGCAGCTGCATTCTTTGTGTAGTTTGTTATGGTCTGGTGTGTAATGTAAATATAAAGATCAGACCCAAAACACAGACTCGCTACCCCCGTCATAAAAAAAAATTAAATAAATAAAATAAACCCCCAAAAAAGTTGCTTTGCAAACTTAAAAAGAATTACATTAGTGCCATGCTACTGTCTGAGCCAGCAATGATTATTTGGTCTGTTTGCTCCTATTCAGAGTTAATACACGACAATAGTTTTACTCTGTGCTGCTTGACGTTAAACCACTGGGGTTGGGCAATTATGTTCCAAACAAATACAACTTCTACACCCATCCCTGGGACAGCGAGCAGTGAGTAGAGCGAGTTTTGCAACGGAGAAAAGCATCACTTACCACGGCGGGGATCTAGTTCTCGGCAAATGCTGCCAGTAGGTCTGAGAAGTGGGGGAAAAAAATGAAAGGAAAGCGCAAAAGGCAGAAAGTTGGAAAGGGGGATCTGTGTGTGCGTGTGTGTGTGTGTGTGTGTGTAAAAGCCAGAGGGAAATGTGAGCACAGCGCTCCCTGCTCTCCCTGGTCGCCACCAAAACAAAGATCCAGGAGTTAAGGGAGCAAAGCTGTGCCAGATCTACACACACAGAGCTCCTCAGGGCCAAACCTCAGCTTCTCCCTCTCTCCAGCTAGCGACAAGGGTTAATTCCCCGGAGGTACAGGCTAGCCGGCCCCTGACACCATTGGCTAGGAAAGAAATCAGGTTTAAGGTAAATTCACAGGCTGTTTGCAAGTTAAAAAGGGATATTTTTTAATTGAATATAATAATAACAGCCACAATAATAATAGGAATAATAATAGAGCTCATCCTGGTTCAGTTGGCTAAAAAGTGAGTGAGTTTCCCTGCCCCCGCAGCAAACGCCCCGCGGTGCCGTCCCGGCTCAGGAGCCCACGCCCCGTGCCTGCCTCAACCCTGACCGGGCTGAGGGGGGGGGGGGGGGGACTGGGATCCTCTAGAAATGCAACATAGGGACCAACCCGGGGAGGAGGGGAAGGGGGGGACAAAAGGTTGGGGGGAGTAAGCAACGCAGCCTGAACACTAAACGCAAAGGTTCAGCCTCGCACTTGCAGGAGATCAACAGTTTTCATGGGAGTTAAATGATGCGAACGGGTTCTCATGCGCAGGCGGGGGCATGTGGCTCAGGTGTGTGCCCGGGTGACACTGTACCCCTGAACGCCCTCCGAACAACGTGCAACCGCCGGGAAGGTTTCCCCCTTCGAATAAGGGGGAAAATGGAAGAAAAAGGGGGGAAATGTTTGGAATGGTAAAGAAAAATAGTGTGTATGCATACACATCTATGTAAAGGTTGGTGTAAGTGGTGCCCACAATGCGTGCCCAAATTAAGCTTCCACTTGGGGAAACTGAGGTCAGAATCTGCCCTTCCTGAAATGAACAGGCGACATGATGGACATCGGCTTTATTGTCGCTTCTTGTAGTTGGCTGAGGAGGGCAGGGAGCCTCAGCCGGGCGGAGAGAAAGGCACAGACACTCAAGGTGTTGTTCGCAGGGGCTTGCACAACCCAGCCCTAGCACGCACGCACCCATGGGCGCGCCTTTATTTGTGGCGCCGGGCAAAGGGCGAGAGAGAAGGCGATGGAGAGAGATGGGCTGCGACAGAGGGAAAGAAGGAGAGAGAGGGTGCATAAAGAGAATTTTCGCAAGGCGATTTCCAGCCTGTTTCGCTCCGCCCGGAAGGGCCTTTCTGGGAACTTCGGAGGTACCGGGCCAGCCTGCGCGGCCGCGGCTATACCCGCGACAAGGCAACGCGCCCAAGTGCGCCCAGCAGCCGGGCACGAGCTGCGAGGGCTCCTACCTCTGCCCTTCCTACTCCCTGCCGGACTCCGGAGGGAAAGAAAAACCCACTTCATTAGCAGGATGGAGAAGCACTTTTCTGATAACATGGGATGTAATTTTGCCACCGTACAAAAGGCTTTAAAATCACTTTGTGCCACTGAACAATGTGTGCTGGGAATTATTACTATATGCTAAAAAAAAATCAACCCTGCAGCCTACAAACGGAATAAATGCCAAGACTCTGCGTTTGTTCCTTCGATCCGTCATACGATGCCGATAGAGCAGCAATAAAGCATGATGGGCCATACAGTATAAGGAGATTTTACTAAGAAGAGCGAGCCAGGAAGGAATCCATTTACAGGAAGCTTTCTCTGAAACTGTACTTTGCTGGCGACTGTGCCCATCACGTTTTGCCACATAAGCCCCAAGAAGAGCACTCGTCTGGCGGACACTGGGGCCGAGAATTGTTGCGCGGAGAGAACCAGTAATTTGCTAAAGCACCCGTTAAATGAAGGAGGTCGCGTATGCCCAACGTGCCGGGAAGGCAGGGAAGAGGGCAAGTGCTTTCCCCGGGTGCACCGACGCACACAGAGAGACGGCACGGCGGCAGCAGCCCCGGACGGGCCGGGCCCGGCTGCGGTGGAGAAGCGGCGGGCGCGGAGGCGGACTGGCAACGGCACTCCCCTGCGCGGGAGCGGAAGCGGGCGCGGTTACCTTCCGCGGTTGCGGGCAGGCGGTGAGAGTCATCAATATTCAACAGCACGTGGAGCCGGGCCGCGGGCGCGCATGCGCCGCCGGGGCCGCCGCTGGGGTGTATACACCGCCCCCGCGCAGCGCCGCGACATCTAGGAACGGGGCCCAGCCCGGCAGCCCCGTGCCTTCTCGCTGCCCCCCGGCCTTCCCCCGAAAGAGGCGATAGCAAACGCCAAACACATGGTCCCAGCGGGTGGAGGGCCCTTGCTGGAGGGGACGGGAGGGTGTCCTTCCTGCATTTTTTCCTTTGGCCGTCTTCTTCACTGGGTTTTCGGAAGAGAAGGATCTGGGGGGATCTTCAATTCCTGATTCGTGCCACTACACAACTTTCAGATTTTGGCTAAGTAAAGCCGCGCTCACGGCTCGCGGAGTGGCGTATGTGGGCGCGGGGGAGAGCGCGCACCGCTCATCATGTGCTTTGCCTCACTCTGGCCACCCCCAGATAGCTAATTCCGTGTTCGCGTCCCGAGACGTAAACACATGCACCAGCACAGATGTACACACCGAGCATTTTTTTAATGGCACTTTCATAGAGAGGTAGTACGATCCTATATATCTAAAAGGTAATTAATTTGATTTATTACACTTGAAAAATCCTGTCTGCAGTACGGGCGTCATCTGGAAACTTCATGCTATTTTATACTATCGTTCTAAAGCCGAAATAAACGTTATGAATTGATGACAGCTTCCAGCTGCATGATAAAAATAGCCCCTTTGCTTCACAAGATGGTGTTTCTTGTTATCGAAGATGAACCAAATCTGACCCATAGACTTTATCAACGAAAAAAAAAATTGATACCAAATAAAAACCTTGGACGTTTTTTAATAAACAATGCACTCTAAACTACAGCCTCTTTGAGGTGAAATGGAACCCACTTTTGTACGTGAGCTAAAGCAAGTTAAAGAAAACTGTCTTGCTGCTAGTTCAAAACAGGAATCTCAGCTATTTATGTCTCTGGGTGAATCTGGAAAATAAAGTCATTTAGTTACAAACTCAAGCCATCGCGCATAGACATTTGCATTAAATAATACAGATTACGCCAGCCTTCAAAAATACACCTCCACGTAAACACATGAATGTGGGTCTTTCTAGAAGCACCGCTCTGTCTTTACGTGTAAATATGGAGAGTTGCGTATATATTTATATAGGTACGTATGTAATCTGTAATAAAACCATTAACACGAACTCTGACTCTGCTGAGAGCGCACGCAGCTGCAGCAATGACCGTGTGCCCTGTGAACTAAACCCACAGAACAGGCAGTGTTCGTCCCCGCAAAGAGGTCCCCGCTCCTGCGGTGGCGGCCCGCGGCCAGGCACGGAGTTCGGGTGCGGCGGAGCTACTCCGCGGGCCGGGATACACAGCAGCGCCGGGTCCAGGCCGGGCCTCCCACAGGTCCTCACCCTTTCCCCGCCACCAAACCCCTTCTCAGGAGGGAATCGCCACATGTAGTGGCAAACGTGCTGATTTCTCGAGGAGACGCCGCGTTGCGCGGCGGGGGTCGGTCTCTCATTTCGAGGTGCAGGGTGCGCGCGTGTGTGCGGGGCTGAAGGGGCTTCCCACCCGCGAGCACGAGCCGGGACACTCGTGTGCGAGCGGGGTGCATATGTGTGTGTATGCCCATACACATTTTATACGGGTGGTATGCAATGTGTCCAAGGAAATGGTACCTCCTTCTCATGCAGGCATCGCTTACAAATTCTTCCCCCTCTGAGCTCTAGCGGTAAAATCCACACCGGGTCTTTCAGCACCGGGTCAACAGAAATACTCTGCTCTGTGCCAGCAGCCTTTTCCAGAGGGGATCTTTGTCTATTGGAAATGGGCTTTACAGCGGAGCTCCCTCTCCGCACCGGTCGCACCGGGGATCCTGCCGACCTGGGCGCGTTTAGGGGTTCTCTGTTAGCCCGCTGCGTGGCCCGCAGCCGGGCTCTCTACTTCCTCCACTTGAAAGTTGCTCCGAAAGGAACAAGCGCTCTGGACGTTGGAAAACTTACAACGTTTTCTGGCCGCGTTTATCAGCGTGGGCAGAAAAGCAATGAACAAAACTCCCCGTGCACCAGTTCAGGGACTGCTACTTCCTCACGGCTAAAACAAGGGCGGTAAGCAAGTCGAGGCGAGCGGTTAGCGTGTGTCCCCATCCCAAACACTGCTCTGCGTAGAGAACTTTGTCTCATGAATGCCGGACTCGCCTTTTAAAAAATCCAGGCGATCATTCACAAGCCATTAAAGCGACCTGAAAGGCGAGTCTTTCAAGGGGGAAATGGAAGAGCCCGATTATTGTTTTGCATTTAACTTTCTGCGTGCAAACAGCACAAGCGCGGCCAGAGGCTGCTGTGCGCGCCCCGCGGGCACATCACCCGAAACTGGACGGTGCACACAATCCCCCCGCACACACACCCCAGACAGTCCCTCTCGAACCCTGCCGCGTTGCTCAGGGGCGGCGGGAGCCTGTGGACGGCGGACGTCGGGCCCCGGCGCTGTGGTTGCCATGAAGTAAGCAGCACGGAGCGGCGCGGAGCTGCCGGCACGGCCTGCCGTGAGCTCTCCACCACCCCGCGCAGGCAACCCCTGCCTGCTTCGTAACGTAACAACCCCCGCAAGAAAAATAACCCTGCCAGCATCTCAAGAGCCAGACACTAGAAAGAAAATCATGGGTCCCGTCAGGCTGGAGAACTGGAGTTCGCGTTTCGCCTCGCAAGCCTTTGCAAGTAAATCTGCACAGAGCTCTTTACTAGAGGAAAGTTTGCTTTAGGAACTGAAACAGCGCAGAAACAGCCGAGACATGCCTCGCAACCTCTCTGCCTTCAAATCACTCCTCTTTCTGTAGAGGATTTCAAAGCATTACTCTCCTCTCCAGAGCCAAGCGAACAGCACAACCACGCCATGGACTTAAACCAGCATCATCAATTCCAGCCTCAGCCATCGTCCCTAATTCAGAATATATAGGGGACGGCGACCAACCAGTATCGCACCGTTCTCTACCACCATCCCAGATTACGGGGGAGGGGGGAAGGCGTGGGGGGGGTGGGGGAGGGTGGAGAGGTGGTGTTGGAAATTAAGGAAAGAAAAAAAATAACAACAAAACAAAGGGAAAAAAAACAGCAACAACAACATTAAATTAATTCTTTCTGCTGTAGGACGCTCAAACAAAACTCATACCAAAAGTTTAAAAGAATGCTCATTAACCAAGTGCTCCAATCCACAGAAGTAACAGCTCTGTGTTAAGCGACCACTAGGGACTTCACACGAGTTCAAAGAAATCCGCAAAACGCATCTTTAAAATATCTCAACCCCCGCACGTTTCTCTGGGCTTATTTTACAATGGGATGGCTCAGGCTGTCTCTACTATACGGGGTTTTATGTGGGTTGTTTTTTTAGCTACGCTCAGGTTATTTTTTTTAACCCGCTGTCTCATCAAGTCGGCGGGACAGTTAACCTGAAAGCCTCGCAGAGATTAATATTTTCGGCGCATGAAACACTTATTTTCGCTATCGCTTTTGTCCGGTGGATTACATTTCCTCAAGCACCAACACTTTCTGCTTAGGTCCCAGCGGGCTCAAACTTTCTCTGTCTCTCCGGTCCCTGCAAGGTGGCGCTCTTCTCCCTGGAACTGGCGTTATTCTTGGAATAACCGCGGTTTGGGGAAAGTAAAGTTAACGCGAAGCCTTCCCACGGGTGCTGCAGGGAGTAACCGGCTATGCCGAGCTGGCAGGAGTGGGGCTTCATCTTAGCAATGCAAACTGTTTGTTTGTTTGTTTAGGCTTTGAGTTCGGTTTTTGTTGTTGTTGGTTTGTTTTTTTTTTCTTTTTTTTTTTTTTTCCTTTTCGAAGGGAGGAGATCCCCAAATGTTACGGACAAAGGAAAGTACTTGCGGGGTTTTGCTGTGAGGTAGGCGGGCTGTGCTGTGGGTGGGTTACAGCCAGAGCGCCCGCATGGATCTGAGCAGAGACCGGCTTCCACAGCACCCCCTCCCCCCACGAGCCGTTAATATGGCTATTGACTCGCTGTACACATAATATTTCTTTAAAGAAGCTGTTAAAGTGTCATCTTAGTCTACTGGAAGGTCAGTTTATGCAATTCACTCTATGACATATCACAGGCCCTCGCAGCTTTAGCCAACCTCATGATTTGTGTTGTCTGTTGATATGTTGTCTGCTTAATGGGGCGATCATGCAAGCTACAACCAGGAACAAAGCCCAACAGTTCCAACAACCGTAGCTAAGTTAGTGGAAGCAGTACAGCTTGCAAATCTATCAAACTAAACTGCAAGGAAGACAATCTGATTTAGAGAAAAAGCGTTCTGCTACAGTCATTAAGCACAAGTAATTTAGATTTTTTTATATTGTCTTCTCATTTACAAATTTACTGTATCAACGCCAGCCAATGGAACGAATTTCTTAAGTAAATGAGAAATAAATAAAAGAGATAGAAAGATAATCAAATTACATAAAATAATTCTTATCCCCTAGATTTATTTTTTTTTAGAAAGCTATTAACACTGGCAAAATTATAGTAATAATAATAACATAACACGAGAAGTAATTGATTTAAATTAACAACACATTTTAAGGAATATCGAGATGGGTTTAAAAAAATTAAAAAATGAGGGGGGAAGGAAAATTAAAAAAAAAAAGGGAGGGGGTGGGGAAGAAAGAAAAAGGGAAAAAAATACTCCCAACAACAACAACAACGGCCTTCATGAAACAGTGCTGTACTTCCTGGAGTAAAAGGCCCATGGAAAGTCATGAATCCACTGCCTGAGAATTAGTTATGGTCATAGATCCCTTAAATTAAAATAGCTACCGAAATCACATCTGTTTTAAATCTCCTAATATATGTTATCCGAATTAATTTAGAGACCCAGTCCGTGCAGATACATGGGCAGTAGTGGAGTGCAGCACTTCTCATGTAATAACTTCCCACATTAATATTTATGCGGCATATGCAATCTATTTCTGTTATTTTTATGGTTGTTATTCTATGTCTGCAAAGGTCATTTAAATTATACTGCGGCCGAAAATTTGTTTCATAAATTTTGATATAAATACTAATTACACACTATAGTAATGCCAGCAGGGATCCTTTCATTTATCACATTTATATCACCTTCGCTGCTTTAGTGATGGCATAATGGAAAGCAGTGAAAAACTGGGACAGTTTTATTCTAATATCCTAAAGCTAGTTGGAGTTGCAGCAGGTTGACTTAGCGAATAATAATTCCTACCACAATTCATGGGATTTAAGAATCTTTAATAAGGTACGAAATGTTACCAAACAGTTCTGTAAACTAAATTTTACATACCAATTCTTCTAGCCATAAATATTGAATATCTTGTAACATGTATAACCGGACCTTTACATGCGGATAAATATGGAAATTAGGATTTATATACATTATGTTCTTGTATTTGCCAAAAGCAACGGACAGATATAGTTTATATCTTTTTTTTTTCTTTTTTTTTTCTTTTTTAATATCACTTTACAGAAACAAATGTAACAGTTTGACACGCAGATCCAGGCTTTCACTATACGAATTTCTTGACAGGACGTGTAACAACATTTTACTGCACTACTTAGACTGGACTTTGGGACGAAATGTTGCACTTTATACAAAAAAGCACATTAATACCAATAATATTCTGTTAGATCGACGTTTAGACTGTAATAATACAAAGTAATTCACATTTTGGTACACATTTACTAGAACATTCTTGCCATTCAGTACAAATAGTTGAATTTCTACCTCTTCCCTCTGCCCCCCCACCACCTCCGCCCCCCCCCACCGCCGCTCCCGCCCCCCACCCCTCCCCCCACATATATGCAAAGACCACAAATCCACATATCCCCCTTATTCAACTTGCGATATAACTATTTACAAAATCAAACAGTACAATTTTTTTTGTTTTGTTTTTGAAGCTATTAATTCTGTATTTACAAGAGGGGATGGGGGGGGGGAGGGGGGGAGAGGAAGGCCGCTGCCCGAGCAGACATGCAGTTGGAAATCTCTAATCAGTGGTTTCCAGTAAAGCCCTACACAGTTGGCATTTGCCCTGGTAACCTTGTCTTCTTATGCATTCTACTAAACCCTCCGCCTACCAAGCCTTGGAACAGAGCAGAACAGTAAAAAGGAAAAAAAAATAAAAGAACAAAAAAAAAAAAAAAGGAAAGGGGAAAAAATGTGGAAAGACAAATAAAAACAGTGGTAAAAAAATGATTTTTTTTTTTTAATGAAGTCTTCGTATTACTCAGTCCTGGGTCTACTGGCAGCATTTTTTTTTTTTTTTCGTTTGCTCATTTAAATTCTGATTTCAAAGTGTTCATTATTTTTGGAGTCTTTAAATAGGATATTTGTTTGCTCGCTTGGGGCTTTTTTGTTTTGTTTCGGTTTGTGGTTTTTGTTGGTTTAGTTTAGCGTTTTAGACGTACCATTCGTTAAAATTTGATGTAAGCGTGCTGTGGCTGGACGTGTGGTGGACTGCGGAGGAGGAAGGGGATAAGGAGCTGGCAGTCTGGTTTTCTGTGGATGGAGACACGATGGTTGGAGGGGTGGAGGACTCGTAGCCTGAGCTGGCGGCTGGAGAAGGCTGGGACCCCTGCGAGGATGATTCATGGACCTGCAAGAGAAAACCCGGGCAGAAATAGAAAGCGGCGCAGGACAGAGGCCTTGGCAGAGGCCGCCTTCGGCTGAGGATGCTCTAAACAACGAGACCCAACATTCGGCCATCCCCGCGGGACTCCCCCGAGGCCACGGCCCCTGGCAGGCCAAGAAGGCCCGGACAGCGCCCACCGGCTGCCTCCTCGCATTGCCCTCTCTCGCCTTCCCAGACAGAACGCACCGACAGAAGGCCCTGCCCAAGGGTCCAGGGCTCATCGCAGCTGGGCAGGGGGCGGCGCGGCCCAGCGGACCCTGGGCGGATGCTTGGGCCGGGCCACAGCAGCGCCTAGCCACTCAGCCAGCCCCGCAGCCGGTCTCGGCCCCAGGCCGCGCTCCGCCCGCAGGAACCGCCGCCCCACGGCCCGGGCGCTCCTGCCCGCCGTCCCCGCAGCCCTTTCCCCGGCCAGGCCCGCGTCGTCGTTCGAGCCCCGCACATCAGACACCCTCCATTTACCTTCATGTGCTTTCTGAGGGAGCTGGGGTGCGTGTAGGACTTGTCACACATTTTGCAGAGATAGGGCTTGTCGGAAGTGTGCACATGCATGTGCTTTTTGCGGTCACTGCTGTTCGCAAAGCGCCTGTCACAGCCCTCGAACTCACATTTAAATGGTTTTTCACCTATTGCAGAGGGAAAGGGGGAGTGGGGGGAAAACGGATCTGATTAAGCAGGGTCATCTGGATCGCTCATTGTCCCCATTACACCATCGGACGGAAGCTCAGCTCTCCATTTCAAACACTTGCAACTTTCTAACTTCAGCGAGACTCAAATCACAAACCCCTGCTTCTCTTCTCCGTCCTCCGCAACTCTCAGCCCTGCTCAGCGTCTGTTTCGGATGAGCGTGAGCGAGGAGCTAAATAACTTTTTTTTTTCCATGTGGAAGGGCGAGTTTTGTTTGCAGCCCCATCCCTGGGCACCTCTCCGTCTCCGCAACGCTCGGAGAGAGAGCAGGAGTGGTGGTATTTACACGCGATCTTCAGTGTCTAGTTTCCATTTTTATAGCTCATTTCCCTTATATTTTACACTCTCATCAACCCCAGCCCCTTCCTCTGTATTTTCGTGCATTATTGAAAATTATCTGGGCAAGGAATAAAATGCGAGGGCAGTCCCATCACCCCCCTGCAAAAAGCGCTGGAGAAAGCGGCGCTGGCTTTTCGGCTCTCGGGAGTGGGAGCGGGTGGGACAGAGCTCTCCCAGCTGCTGCATTTCCATCTCCCGCGGTGGCGAAAAGTTCTTAGGGATCCCGGAACCTTCCTTCCGCACAACAATAGCACTCTAACGCGCCCTGCTCGGTTTATTTAAAATCACTCCTAGGAATTAAATATTTACCAAGCCCTGAATTGCTGAAGGGAGACGGATGAGCTGCCTGCGATATTTAGCACAATTTCTCATCACGCCACAGTCAAAACTGCCGAACAACAATTAATTAAAACCTATAAATTAAAACTAGACAGGCTGCTACGATTCTCCACACGCATACACATACACCCTGCCTCTGCTCTAAAAATCCCATCAGCAAACCCTGCCCTTTTTTCCATTCTGCCTTGGCAAGGATAATTTTCTTTTTTGTTGTTGTTGCTGCTGCTTCTGATGTGCCTGTGATCGAGCTCGTTTTGCAGCAGAGCTCCGACCCTGCCTCGGACTGGAAAAATAGGTGTTTCTAGACCATACTCGCCCCCCAGCCAGGCCTTCAGTCAAGAAGTGGTCCGGATTCCGCCCCCCCCGCCTCGACACCCACCCCCCCACACACACCCAACCCCCCACCGCCTCAACCCCGGCGCTCGGCGCTTCTACTCACAGAGAGAAAAGCTACAGAGAAGGTTACTGTACCTGTATGAGTTCTTTTGTGTATTTTGAGATTCTCTGATCTGGCAAAGACTTTGCCACAGCCTGGGAAAGGGCAGGGGAAAGGTTTTTCACCTGTGTGGACTCTGATGTGATTTACAAGTTTATATTTGGCCTTGAAAGGTTTCCCTTCTCTTGGACACTCTTCCCAGAAACATATGTGATTGGACTGCTCAGGTCCTCCAACGTGTTCCACTGTGACATGAGTCACCAGCTCGTGCATCGTGCTGAAAGTTTTGTTGCAGGACTTTTTGGGGTTTGACAATTGCTCGGGCTCAATCCACTTACAGATGAGTTCCTGTTTGATGGGCTGCCGCATGTAACGAAAGAAGGCCCCTGCCCCGTGGTGAGCTGCCATGTTCATGTTCATGTGGCCGTAGCCGTGCAGTTGGGTCGAGGCGTAGTGCTCGGAGCGCGGGCTGGTGACCTGACCGTACTGGTCAGGTCTGCCGTACATGTCTCCCGAAAAGCCCAGACGCATCTGCCCGTTCACCACGTTAGGCGAAGCGTGGCTAGTGGCTTGCTCGTGAAGCCCCGGGAAAAGTATATGTCCCGCGGCATCCGTGTGTCCGTGCGGTCCGGCGAAGCTTCCGGCGGCGGAAGCGAAGAGGCTGTGCTGGGCGCTGGCGGCCGCCGCCTCCCCGAAGCCGCGGTTGCGGAATAGAAAGTCCCGGGTGGAGTTGAAGGCGGCGCTGGAGTAGGAGCTGACATGGGTCGGGTGATGGTGGTGCCCCAGGGCCGCCGCCGCGTAGCCGGGTGCCTGCGAGGTGAAGGCGGTCTGGCCGGCCGAGGCCAGTTCGTGGGTGCTGGGGTTGATTTTGAAAGCGCCCATGCCGTCGGCGAAGGGGTTGATCCCCAGCCCCACTTCTCTGTCCGTGACATCGGCCGTGGAGTGGTGGCGAGAGGATCCGAAGGTAGTGACTCCTATGGCGGGATACTGCGGTCCAGCATCCAGAAGCATCTTCCCAGCGTCGATGCAGCAACCAAAAAAAAAGCACGCGCGCACACACACAACGCGGAGAGAAGCAGCAGCAGCAGCAGCAGCGGAGAAAACACCCTCTTTGGAAAGTCAGCGACGATCACCACCAAAGCAACCACATCAAAAACACCCCCTTCGGCATCAGCGCAGGGGGAAGAAGAAAAAAAAAGGAGGGGGGGGGGAGAGAAAGGGAAGGGGGGGAAAAAAAAGGAAAAAAAAAAGAGGTTGGTATGGAAGAGGGGAAGAGATCTTCGCAGTTGCAAATAATAATAATAAAAATGTGCCCAAAAAATATTCACTGTCTCTCTGTTTTGACTTTTCGGGGAGGTTCAAGTGGGAAGGGGGGGTTGGGTGGGCTCAAAAATAAACTGGTTGCAAATAACAATAACGCAGAGAGATCAACACGAGCAGAAGAAAAAAAAAAACACCAAAACAAAAAAAAGAAACTTCCTTCAGTGATTATTTTGGCTACAGGAATGTTGCAAAGTGGCCGAGAGATTGTTTCTCTCTCCTCTTCGAGCTTCCCCACACTCTCCCCGATTTTTTTGGGGGGGCCTTTTTTTTTTTTTTTTTTCCCCGCTTTGCAAAAAAAAGGCGCAAATCATGCACAATATTGTCTTTTGCGGTTTATCTTCCTGGGGAGAAACTTTCACCTCCTCAGCCGGGCGGTGAACGCGAGACTGATAGCGGCAATCATTCCTGCAGATAAATGAATTGAAAAGACGACACCGTCCCCCCCCTTGATGAATGGGAGCCGGGGGCGGAGCGACGTGCAGGCGGACGTGGGCGCTCATTGGTCGGCGGCGGCTCCCCCTTCCCCGCGTAACTCCCCCCGGCCCCGCCAACGAGGGGAGCGCACGGCCGCCTCCCGGAGCTGATTGGTTCCTCCGCCTCATCAATCGCAAGTATTGTGCGCGCCCTGACATCTCGGCTGACAAACAGGGCTGCAGGAGTACCAACTTTTTTTTTCTTTTTTTTTTTTTTTAATATATAAAGCTTTTTTTTTTTTTTTTTTTTTCCCTTTCCTTCTCTCTCCACGAAAATATTTCCAGCGCATCTTTTTGTGTGCATGTGTGCTAAGGGGGGAAAAAAATATATCTATATATATCTATATATATCTTTTATTATTAAGGTTCTTTTCTCCCACTTTCTTCCTCTCTGTCCTTCTTTCCTCGGCGCTCTGATAATGATGGTAATGATGACTTCTCGGTGATCCAGAATTTTTAAGATCACTGAGCAACTTTTTAGGCTTTGAAAAGAGAAGCCCCGTAGGGACTCTCTTCTTTTGAAGTTGTTTTCCGCTTGTTTAAAACTGAAGCTCTGCGAGAGTAGGTGCTGGGTGCACTTGATTTCATTTTTAAGCACCAGGCGTGATTTCTCTGGGTAGCTGACTCTATCCCTCCATCAGATTTCTGAAATAAATCTTGTTTTCTGCACCCATCAAAACGCAGGTGGGTGAGAACTTTCTACTTTTGTTGTTGTTGCTTCGCCTCTTTAAAAAAAAATTCTTTCTCCTTTCTCTCTTGCTTTCCCTTTATCTCTCTCTCTCTTTTTACGGAGTCTCTTTCATTCAGGTAGAACTGTAAATTTTCCAAACCTATATTGTTTCTCTTTCTGCTACATCAAACTCCAGGATTATTCTTCTCTCTCTTCTTTTCTTTTTTTCTTTTCTTTTTTTTTTCCCTTTTTTTCCCTTTCTTTTATTTTTTTTTCTTTTCTTTCTTTTGTTTTTCTTTTTTGGTAAAAAATTATTTGAAATCCTCGATGGGAGCAATGTAAATTTTCTGACATTCAAACCTTTTCTAGTTCACAAATCAGTCACCCTTGTCGCAGTTATTGAAATTCCTCAACTTGCCACACCAGGACGGTGGAAAAAGCAGGCGGTGTCTTTGTTGCTGACCAGGCTTTTGATCGCCAGAGAAAATTTACTTACCTTCAGATGAGTGAGCAGAAAAAGAAATAACACTCCCTTTGATTTAGTTAGAAAAATGCAGACATTTGGATTCAGTGCAAACATACAACACTTGGTTGTTTTCTAGATGCAACCCTCGATTAACCTGTCTTTCCCCAGCTCAAAGTCTATTGAGAAACTGCGGATAGTTCTTTTTTGTTCTCACTACAAAGAGCCATTGACTATATATTAAAATGATTGTTGAAAGGTATAAGTATGGTATTTAAAAGCAGAAGCCCTTTGTGGCTTAATCGATTAAACTAAGTAACATTTGCACAGTATTTTAAACGATGCTTCGGCACTGAAAAAAATTAAATCTTGTGAAACTTTAAAACTTAAAACGACTCTGTGTGCCTGTGTATATCTACACTTACGTATGTGACCATGTATATGTGTATATATATAAAACTGGCAAATTATTTATTTACTTAGTTGCCTGCATATTCATTAGCTCTAATTATTTTCTAGTAACGAAAACACCAAACGCTCGCTAAGAGTCGTGCTCTTTCCATTTCGCCTTTGTTCAGCCCTTCACTTGCCTCCTTCGCAGTTCAGTCAGAGCCCCTCCAATTCCTAATGCCAGAAAAAGAAACTTTAAACTCATCTTCTCTAATTAAACGCGCTGGTAAGCAATCTGCAGCGCAGGTACTCGGGAATCAGAGCAGCAGTGCTGCTGCTGCGCGAAACCCCTCTCGGCTGAGAACTGTCTCATTGCAAGAGGTATAAAAATGGCCATTGTGCCTAGAAAACAAGCAAACAAACAACAAATAAACTTTGATACGCCTTGAAAGAATGTTCCAGGGCAGTTTATCTGCCCATGCAGTTTGCCTGTGCTTCATGCATGGGAATCGCTTTCAAAGTAAATGTATTATGTAATTTCCCTTGGATCTGGGGAGGCTTTCATATTTTTTTTTTTCCAGAATAACTCTGGGCTGAATCTACACGTTTGCATTTATTCTGCCAAATCAGTTCGAAGAAATTGCCATATCTTATAGCAACAGGTTTGTCTGCTCTAGGAGAGCTCCTGTGTGCTGACACGGTCTTTTGTTGCATGTTACATTACTTTCTGGATCTAGTGCTAAATTTAAACGAAGGACAGAGTTGTTAGCGTTATTGTGAAGTCTTCGCGGCGATGGCGTTAGAAGATCCAGGAAGTTAGGTAGTCTAGTGCTAGCCTTACTCCCAGTGCAGGGGGAACCCAGTGATCATTCCAGTTCGGTGCAAAATACACGAGAAGACAGACGAGAGGGTATTTTTAGGAAGCGTATCTAAATATACAGTGTAAGAGTGAATGCAAAAAAAAAAAAAGAAAAAAATAAAAAAAAAAGAAATGTTGTGGGTTGTAGAAGTTATCAAGTGGGATTTGCGGCGCGCTCTCTGCAGGAAACGAAAGCTGCTCCAGTTCAAAGCCACATGCACCAACGTGACATATAAGCCATTAAAATATCATCCTGACGGCTCATTTCTGCTTCATCATACATTCCCTAACTGCTTCCAGAAAGCAAGAAAAGAAGAAATGAAGGATGACCGCCTCGATGGAAGAGCCAAAGAGGTGGTGGGTTCTTGCGGGGGGGGCTGTATATTCTTTTCTTCTTTTCTTCTTTTATTCTTTTTTTTTTTCCTTCCTGCCCCCTCCCCCTTCCCTCCCCTTCCCCCTCTCACTTTTATTTCTGCCAGTTTAGAAATGAGGGGAAACCTTCAACAGGTTGCAGGGGTAAGTGCCTGGGAGCAGAGAGTGCCTGGGCAGCCCAGGCGGCTAGCTAGCCCCAACGCCTGCCCAAGGGCTGGACCACAGCTCCCTTTCCTAAGGGAGGCCCTGGTGGGAGGAGGCTCGGCCACCCTGAGGGAGAAGGGATGGACCCCCGCGATGCTCGGGAGCAATGCCTCACCCACACGGGGCCAACGCCGGCGGCATACCTCGGCGGGCAGGGGCGGGCGGAGGGAGAAGCGCCCGGCGTCTTCGAGGGGGGCTCTGGCACCCTCCACTGGACGCCGCGACGCCCCCCTGAGTTTCAGGTGGGGCTGGCCTCGCAGTACAAGCAAGGCGTAGTGGCAGGGGTTCACGGAGCCGGGCGAAGGCTCTCCCAGCCCTGACAGCAGCCAGGCTCGGTGGGAAGAGGCAGGCAGCGGGTCCGGTTGGGTCCCGCAGCCGAGGGCAGAGAGTGAGAAGTGCTGACAATGGCGAGCCCGCGGGGAGGCGTCCCGGGGGACGCGCTCCCCGCCCAGCGCCTCGCCCACCACCGCGCCCGATGCCACGGGGGCGCGCCGGGGGAGCCGGCGCTTTGGCGTCTCACGCCCGTCTTTATAGGCGAGTGCAGGAGGGACGGATCCCGGGAGCCCGGCCGCCCCCCTCCACACCCCCTCCACCTCCCCGCAGGCAGAGCCAGGGGAGTTGCCAAAGCAAAAGGTAGCCGCCGCCGATTTAACCCCGCGGAGGGGCTAAGAATTCGGTCCTGTCTCTACCGGGCCACTCTGCGCCCGAAGCCGCCTAGGCAAAGGAAGATGTTCCCAAATGCCTGCTGAGGGTGATGTCCTCGAGAGTGACCTCCTATCTGAGTCCAGCTTCATGTGCCAGCCCCAGGCGCCGGCACCCCTGGGCCCCTCTCCCTGGTGCACCTTCGTCACACTCGGTCCCTCAGCTCCAGGCAGCTCGGCCGTGCCCAAACCCCGTTCTAAGGGCTGGGCTCAGGGCTCTCTTCATCCGGTACCAAGTAACTTTATTTCCTCACCGAGACTTTCTCGGCGAGTGCTCCCTTCACCCTGAGCGGCCGAGTCAAGCATATGTTGCGTGACAAACAGATGGCGGCGGGGCACATGCCGTCCACGCTGCTGCATGCCCAGAAGGGCCCACGCATCCTGGGGCAACGCCATCAAACCAGTCCAGGGCGCCGGGCTCCCGCGGGGGCAACTACTGCCTCCGGCCCGTCTCTGCCGCTGCACCTTTAGCTGGGTGTGGGGTGAGCATCTGGGGAAAGGAGGCAGGTCCCACCTGCGCGGGCTGCAGTTTCTCGCACCCATGGGACCCTGGTGGAGTCTTGTACCCCTCAATAGAGCCCCAAGACTCGTCCCGGCTGTGATCCGAGTAGCTCGGGGCGATGGGCAATCCTCATCCTCCCGCTTCGCAAGCGGCACTGCTTAGATGACAGAGGCATGCAAGGTCCAGCCAGAGTTTTAGTCAATATTTACTCTGAAACACACAACTGTTTTGCCTTTGATTGTTGTCATCTGGCAATCATTTGAAATATTAAATGCAGAGGTTTTTTTGGTGTTTGGTTTTTGATTGGTTGTTTTTCCTGTCCAATTTCAACAAGTTTTGGCAAATATTTGGGGGCTGAGCACTCCTCCAGCTTCCCATCCTAGCCAGTAAAACACAACTCCTGCAAACCTCTCGCTAGCCGGTCAGTGTTTGCTGCTCTAATTTGGTAAAATTGAGAGGATAAATATAAGTTGACTAGAAAATATAATTCCAAAGGGTTCCTCTAGTTCTTTTTTATTTCAGCAGTAATTTTCATCACAGCGGTGAAAATCCTGAGAACATCAAATTATTTGTGATAGCCTGTGATACGCTGATGAAGTTTCACAATTAACATCATCAATTATTTGTGTCACTATAGATTTTTATTTACCAGCCCTGTAGTCTCCATAATAATAGTAACAACAGCCATGATAATAATCTTTGAACTGATTACAGATTATAGTGTGCTCTTCTGTATTACGGGGAGGGGGGACGACGACGACAACAAAACAAAACAAAACCCCACAAACAAACTGCAACATGAAACAAAACAAACAAAAACCTCTGAAATTTTCAAAGATGCCTGCAAAAATTCAGACTCAGCCACTGCATTAATCCCCAGCTCTGTTCTCAGGGTCATTGCTGCCGCTCAGAGAAGGCTGTGCAAAGTTCTGCCTGCAGCAGTGGCAGCGCTCTGCCTTGCAGAGTGCAAAGAGCAAGCTGAAAATTATAGGCAGGGAGAAGTGCCAGGGTAGTACTATACTAATCCTTGCTGAGACAACCACTTGCCTTGGAAACTCTGAGACAGTCCGAAATTAAATTTAGGGAGGGAAGGATCTGTAAACAATATACTCGAGTTGGTAAAAACCTGCTTTACAATAGCCTGCCAGAAGGTGAATGTCAGATCAAAGGAGGACTGAAAAGATGTCCTTCCATTACTTATTTTTTTCTCTAAATCAGCCATGGAAACTTCATTACTCTATAAAACATGTGCTGCTTTACTGGGAAGGCAGTCTCCATTTTCTCCTCGGAGAAAGCCTCTCTTCCTTCCACCTTCGCTACTTAACTCTTGTGTTTTGTTTTGGTTGGTTGTGGGGTTTTTTGTTGTGGTTTCCCCCCTCCCCGCCCCCCCACCCCTTCCTTTTCTTTTGAATCGATTAAGATCAAGTCATATATATATATATATATATATATATATATATATATATATATGTATGTATATATATATATATATAAGTCTCATTCATTTAATATCACATACAAATGGTTTTATCTTAACTTTCCACTTCTTTCTTCAAACAGGAACAAAGTCAGGAAATGAGGCACAAGACTCCCCTTCTAGTAAGGAAAAGAAAAAGACTTCACAGAAACATCCTGGAAAAGCCAAGTAAGTTAAAACATGGTGGGGCGTTGTTTGTTTTGTTGGTTTGAGGGTTTTTTTTTCTGGTTCAGGGAAGGCAGTATTTTTTTCACCTTAGTGTTTAACGTACTCGCATAAACACAAATCAGCAACACAGCTCCCCATCAGCAGCTGTCTAATCCTGCTCAATGCCTATTAATTTGGAGGTTCTAGAATTAATATTTGACGACTCTCTCATTGAAACAACAACCCCTGACCTCATGTGATTGCACTGTCACATTATTCTATGACATATTCATCTTGAATTCATTTACGGACGATTTGATTGGAATGAGGTTTGACATGTATTGGATCCTATTAAAGAAGAAGACTTTGATCTTGTTGATGGGGTTTACATGATATGTATCATCTTTACCAGGGATACCAGGCTTCCACAATGTGGTGTCTAAGTAGTTAGCGACTGACAGCTTATCTGACAGGAATACCTTAATCTTGAGGTACTGAGTGAAATATTCTATTTAAAATAAGCATATGATTTACTTGTCTTAGGGTAGCTCTAGGTCACAAAAAGTGAGAGGCAAACCTAGGCACGATCCTTTGCTCACCTCCTAGCTGAGTTCCCGTTATCTACGAACTCTGAAATAAAGAAGCCCCCGTAAGTGGGAATGGGGCGAGATATCAGATACAAAGGCAGAACGTGCTCCCTGGCCTCCTGATACTCTCTCTTACTCTCTCCGAGAAGATGTTGGAAAATCTATCTTGAGCCAACTTTTTCTAAACAGAAGTGCCTTCTGTTGGGCAGCCAGGGACTTGGGCTCAGGTTCTGCGCCTGTCCCTGTGTCACTCACTGACTCCGTTATCCCTTCCTGCCCAGCGCGAGTTTGTGGATAGGGAATTACACAGAGTGACTTCTCGGTCCCCTCTGTTTCTGGTCTTTGCATTTGTCCATTTCTCAGAGTAAATACTAGGATTTTCAGATGAATTCTCTCCCCTCCTCTCATCCAGGAGTTGAAGCCTACAGTTAATCCCTAGAACCTGGTATAAGTGATCCTGCTCTGGCAGGGGGTGTGGAATAGGTGATCTTTCGAGGCCACTTCCAGCCCATAACATTCTCTGATTCTGTGAACCCGCTGTCCGGAGTGTTCAGGGCACCCTGCTCCATCCCAGCCCTCAGGTACTGTCTGGGAAGTTTAAAGCTGCCCCATCGGGAAGAGAAGTTTCAACATTCATGAGTGGAAGAGAACAAGAAAAAGTGAAGGTCAGGTTTTCATCTTTCCGATGCTTCCTAAGGCAGGTCTGTTCCTTGTGCTGAGCATAACTCTAAGATTGAGCAGGATTTGGCTCCGAGTCAAAGAGTACGGGCGCTTGGCTCTCTAGAACTTTGCACCTCACTTTCACAGCAAGCTCTTTCTCCGACAGAATCAGAAATACAGATAAATGCCTTGCTGTGTGGGTAGATTCCTAACAAAAATCAAAGCAGAGTGTGTTGGATCTGTATAGCCGTCCAGCAGCTGGAGCTGTCCCCATTCCCGGGGTCTACAACAAAGGCGTGTGCGGCTTAGTTTCCATACCGCAGGCCCTGGCAGCCGTCCTGCACGAAGCGGGGGTTCAGTCAGGGGCCGGAGGGTTGGGGGTGCCCGTCTCGGTCCCGCACCCCCGAGGTGTGGGCAGGTGGAGCGCTGGGTCCCGCGGCGTGGCGGGAAGCACGGAGGCAGCTTTGCTCCTCTTCTAGGGAACAGTCCGCCAGCCCGCGGGGCCAGCTCCTGTCTCCCCCGAGAGAGCTGAGCCAGCTGCAGGGTCGGACGAGGGCAGCGAAGGGAAGAAGAGCTTAAGGCTAGCTATACAACATGCCACCTTTCTAAAGCAATCCTCCAGCGAGGACAAGTTTAGGGCCGAGGACTGGTCGCTGAAACACAGCAGCCACGAGAAAATGTATACTCAGGAACAAGCCGCCCGTCTATTCCTGATGACTTGGCACTCAAGAGAGCACTGTAGTTCCTCTAAACTTCACTTCCCTCGATATAAGATCTACTCTATATAAGTAGTGTGCTGTCGAGCTGTTCTGGCGTCTGAGTTTCAGCTGTTCTGCTGCTTGAGTAATCTTGGTTTCTCTCTGGAAAGGCTCCAGGTTTATCCAGATCATGAGATCCAAGTGCAATCTAGAAGGGGATGCCCTTAATAATAATAAGTCCCTGGACAGGCTGATATTGACACACTTGCTGAGACCCTGGCTTATCTGGTCCAGTACGCCTCAGGCCACTGCCAAGAAACGGGAGATCTCGGTCATCCCTTGAGTGGCACCCGTATGAGCTCAAGCTGGCAAAGGGTTGCACAGGCAGACACTCAAGTTTTCAAAACGTCCTGGGAGATGCACAGAGCTCGGCCGGATCTGGTCCCCCTCCCCACCTCTTTCCCGTTTCTCCGCCTCCCCACTGTCATGTGGAGGCCCCCGCCCGCCCCTACTCCAACCCCCTCTTTCCCCCCCCCCCCCCCCCCCCCTCGAAACCGGGGCTCACACCAACTTCACCTAACAGTGAGGGACACCAAAGGCCAGGTTCTCCTGCACTGCCTGGAAAGGGGAGTCAGAAAGAACCCTGAGTGAGAACTTTGAGTGTCTGATAAGAAACCATCAAATATTTTAAATGAGCTTAGGACAAACCAGTTATGATAGTTTAAAATTTTGATAAACTGTTCCAGATGTTTTCTCCCTTGACTGAGAAGTGGCAGAATTGATGGATAACAAGTGTGTAGAGATGCAGTGTTTTAAGGAAGTATGAGGAAAGCTGCTTTATTTGGAATTCACACTCTCAGTACATTTGTAAGTAACAGATTCATACTTCCTAACGTTTGTCTCTTCTGTGCACTCCTATTGAGATGGTCATGAATAGGGCTGTCAAATCCATTTCGTAGAGCAACTAGACTTGAAAGTTGAGATATTGCGAGGATGGTGTGTGGTTTAAAATGCCTGTGTAAACATGTTATGTAAGGATGGAGAGGTAATTGCATCATTTGTCACTTTTCATCATCTCCACTCAGAAAGACATACATGAAAATGCTAGTTACCTGAATATCAGCCTTGTGTACAGAGGAAACATGGTGAAAACCAAGCCGAGTCAAAATACGTAACTGCAACCATTTCAGAGCATGGGAAGCTGTGATAAAAACGTCCCATGTGTTGTTATGTATGTCCTACACTTTAATCTTGTGGGTTGGTAGATTCCGTTACGAGAGCAGCTGAGCTGATGTTGCTAAACAGTTTCTTATTTTATTGCTTAACATAAAACCTATTGATTGCTAATACTGTTGAATTTTTAAGGAGCTGCAAAATTCCTCTCTGGGAGCTCTACCTGGTGTGCATGCAGTAAAGTATCTAATGGCAAGTTAACAGCAAGTCAATGTATTAAAATGCTGAGAGTTTGACAGAATGGATAGGGAATTCATTGTTGCTTTATTTTGTGAGACTGGTGGAGTAATTTTATGTCAGAATCTGAGTTCTGTAGTAATACAGAGGGCAGATAATTACATCTGTATTTTTCTTTCTCGAAGCAGAAGAATCTTTTCCCATGTTTCATTTACTTCTTTCAAGTTCCCAATCCCCCTCTTTAAAACTTAAGTAGATACTTCCTTCTGTGCTGAAGCCCTAAGCTTTTCTAAAGCTATAAGGCCTCAGATGAAACCCTAACCTATACTTTCAGCACTAGGCGTGTAAACCCCGCAAGGTTGTTGTTTCCTTCAGATGAGAAACGTCAGAAATTAGTCCATTACAAATGCTTTGCAATGCTTTTCCTTCAGGCCAAGGAAGGGGATTTTTACGTGGAACTACCCTGTAAGTGTGCGTGAGAGGGAAAGGGAGAGAGACTCCCTCTTCTGGGTTAAACATTCAGATTCAGCCTGAGCGTCACGGGTTCTCGCATTGATACAGCGGCCAGCACCGGAATAATTGCTAAAACTTGCCAAAAGAGAAGGAGACAGGGAGTTTTCCAGGAATCCTTTGTCAGGGCTCGGTCAGCGGTACAGATGCCCGAGCAACAGCCAGGTGCGCACGCCCAGCCCGCCAGCTGGCAGTAGGACTCCAGCCGCCTGTTCCGCTGGAAAATGACCCGCTCCCCACTCTGCCAACAAGTGCTGGGGAGCCGCAGGTTGGCCTGGGGCCCGCTTCCGCTGGGGACGTTGGGCCGCCTGGCCTCCCGTGAATCCGGCTGGGTGGCAGGGACTGCCGGGGCTCCTGAGGCTCTCCCCGGGGGGTAACACTTCGGGCTGCCTCCCGCCTCGGGACAGCGCAGCGGGAACGAACGAAAGCCGGGGCGGACGGCCGTGGTACTCCCACACATGCTTCCCCCGCCCGCCTTGGCTTTGTTCCCCCATGGCCGCAGCTCGTTGGCGGAAGGTCGGCGATGACCCGACGGCGGGGCCAGCGCGGCCCAGGGTAAGACCCTGGGGAGGGCTCCCTGCCACCGGGCCGGGCTGCGGCCGCGGGCTCAGCCGTGCCCCGCGGCCGGGCTAAGGGGCCCCGTGGGGCGCGAACCGCGAGAGGGGGGCGCCGGGCAGCCGCGCATGCGCGCCCGGTTTCGCACACCCTGCACACACACTCCACGGCACGGAAAGAACCTTTCAGTCAGCGGCGGGACCTGTCACCGGTGACGCCACCGCAGCGACAGCCAATGGGCAGGCACAGTGATTGTTTGGCCGGCGGGGCCGGCGCCGCAGCCCGGAGGCGGTATGGGGCCACCCGCGCCCCGTCCCGCCCCCTCCCTCCCCGTCCCATCCCGTCCCGCGGCCGCGCCGCGCCGCGTGGGGCTGCCTGCTGTCCCCGCGGGAGGACGGGCCGCACGGGGGTCCTCCCCGCCTCGCCGCCGCCGAAAGCGATCCTCCACGGGCCCCGCAAAGCCCACCCGCTGGCAGTGCCGCCCTTGCACCCCGCCGCAGGGGCCGCGGACCGGGAAACTTTTTTGGGGGAGAAATTAAATATATATCTATATATATAGTTTCCCCCCCACTCTGTGTCTCTCTTCTCCCGCTGTCAGGTGACTTTTTAGCCTTAGAAGCTAATGAGCTTGGATGCTCTGGGGATCCCAGTGATGGACCCTGCTGCTCTCTCCAGGCGGAACACGGCGCTGAGATTAGTAGACTTGGCGGGGGCTCCTCGCCACCACCACCCCCCTCAAAGCATGTCAAGCTTCCCGGGCTTTGCCGGGCACCCCCACGCCACGGCGCCCACGCAGCCGGGGGAGCACGTCGCCGAGTCCCGCCTCGGGCCGCTTCAGCCAGAGTACATGGGGCACCGCCACCATCCTCCTCCTCAGCATCACCCCGCGGCCCTTAAGCTCAGCCCTGCCCCTCATCCCCATCACCAGCTCCACCACTACCACCACCACCATCATCATCATCATCATCATCATCATATGGCAGGCCAAGTCGAGGTGGTCTCTAGTCAAACGGGAGCGTTTGGCCCGGCGCAGTCACCAGCAACCCCTTACCCCGTCTCTCACCCAGCCCAGGCTCTGGCAGCAGGTAGGGACTTCTTCATACGCAAAGACCTGCCGGCCTCACTCATGCCAGGGCTGACTGAGCAGCACCCCGCTGCAAATTCTCACCACGGACTGTTTGTCTCAACAACAGGTAGCTACCCAGGACACCATGGTCACCACCACCACTCAGAAGCTGGGAATCCCTCTCTGTTCACTGGACTCCATGAGCAGCCTCCCCATGCAGCTCCAGGTGGCCATCTAAACGGACAGATAAGACTGGGGTTACCTGGAGATATGTACGCCAGGTCTGAACATTTCACTCAAGTACCAGCCTCCAGGACAGATCCTTTTCCTGCTTCTTCGCTTCATAGCTACAGTGGCATGAATCTGAACGTGAATCTGGCTCCACACCACGGCCCGGGTGCCTTCTTTCGTTACATGAGGCAGCCCATCAAACAGGAACTCATCTGTAAGTGGATTGAGTTGGACCAGACTCCCAAAAAATTATGCTCGAAAACTTTCAGCACGATGCACGAGCTGGTGACTCATGTCACAGTGGAACACGTTGGAGGACCTGAGCAGTCCAATCACATATGTTTCTGGGAAGAATGTCCAAGAGAAGGGAAACCTTTCAAGGCCAAATATAAACTTGTAAATCACATCAGAGTCCACACAGGTGAAAAACCTTTCCCTTGCCCTTTCCCAGGCTGTGGCAAAGTCTTTGCCAGATCAGAGAATCTCAAAATACACAAAAGAACTCATACAGGTCAGTATGTACAGCTCTCTTTACTCTCTCTCTCTCTGTTATTCATCATACTGTTTTGTTTTATTTTGTTTTTAATGTATCCTTTGGTTGTTATTGAATGCACGCCAAGTACTTCTGGAAAAATAAATTCTCAGATTTGTTTGCTTCTTTACCGTTTGGAGGAGGGAGGAGAAATGGGGGGGTGGGGGGGGAAAGGGAGAGCAAGAACAAATCTCAGAATTCTCGTCCGTATTTTTTCCTAGTTTTGCCGAGAGTTTTGTGCAATGTTTATTTGGGTAGATCTGTGTAAATATAGATTTTTTTTTTTTTTTGCAATTTTAAGTAGTTGGAGGAAAAATGAAATCATTGTGCAAGCTCACAAATTAAAAGTGAACAATAGAAGTTACAACTTGTCTAGTCAGTTTTGACTGATGTCGCTGAGATGCTGCTGCTCAAACATTGTGAGAATAACACAGCTGCGACCTTTTCGTTCAACAGTTTTGTTTTGGGCAGAGGGAGTTTCAAATGTTTGATCTGAATAACACTGACATTTTTAATGAGCATTGCCTTCCAACGACTCTCTGCATTCGCAAATATGGGGAGCTGCAAGTTCTTATTCTCGGGAGGGGAGTGGGGGGGGGGGGGGGAAGGAAAAGAAACCCCGGTATTGTTTCAGCCTTTACATTTTGAAATGTCATTTGCAGTTCTGCTGAGCGAAATTGGGACATGTGTCAGAAACATCTGTTAGTTCAGAAAATAAAGTAACTCAATGGACGATCTTGCAAAACTACGTTTGCATTCTTCCGGCCAGGAAAGCATTTATAATTAATGAAATTGCGTGTAGAAAGTTTTCACACTTTCAGAACCAGCTTGTGAAGTTGTATTAATTAGTTTAGCAGCCGGTGTTTGTAGTCTGTAGTTCTGGCTCTTTTTTTTTTTTTTTTTTGTTTGTTTGTTTCTCTGCTCTTTTTTTTCTTCTTCTTTTTTTTTTCCTCTGTAGAAGAAGATAAGAAATAAGCCCTTTTTGAAATTTTAATCTGCTCCAGTGTAGGGTTTTCCACCTCCTACACCCTTCTCTACAGCCTTATGCACCGCAAGGGAAACTACATAATCCTATTGTAAGATCTGCTTACAGCCAAACGATTTTTTTTCCACCTTGCCGTTCATAAAACTCCCCTTCCCCCATGCTCTGTGCAGGGCTTGACCTTCCAGGAGCTGCATTTTATGATTTAACTCTACGTGATATAATATGCAGAGTGTATACTAATTTAATATCACTATCGTCTATACATAGCACGGAGATTTTGCAGCGACCGTCACTCGTCACCTAATTATTTTTCCATCGCTCTATGAATAGCTCGTCTCTGTGTGTGTGTGTGTGTGTGTGAGCAATAGCAAAGTTGTGTTCCTCTGCTGCCTTCTCGGCCTTCTTTTCCGAGGAGAAAGGAGTCTTCCCTGGGTCACGTAACTTGTATCGGAGCCAGCTTCTTGTCGGATCAGCACAGGTACAGCCATTAACCGAGAGAGCTCATCTTTTAATGACAGTGTTTTTCTTAAGTAAACAAACTTTTACTGCTCTTTAACGGCCTCACTGTTTGAAGTCTCTGAAGCAGAAAATGGTTAAATTCTTGGGAAAACTGACCTACATCGGAGAGGCAGGTTCAGGGCAAACCCGAGATCGGAGGTTTGCGTTTATTAAACGTAATTCCGCGCGTCTGTACTTTTCGCTTTAACTTTCCCGGTGATTAATTGCTGTATTGTGAAAACTCCTGCAGGGCCTTTATGGTTCCACCGATTCTATTAAACACCCAGAAGTTGTCAAAAACGCAATGTTTCTCAAACCCTAATAGAACTCGCTGCGAATTATTCATGAAGACAGTTCTAGATTCAACAGGAAAATTATTGCCTCCTCAAATATTAATGACTTCTGATTTCTCCGAGGCTGGGGAGCGGGCAGAGGGATTTCTGGCGACGTGCGAATTTTCCAGGCTGGAGGATAAGGCCGTTAAGGCGGCTGCAGCAGGACAAGCAGGACGGGAAGGGATCACTTCGCCGCCTTCCCAGCAGGCCAGGAACAATAGTGCGAGGCGTGGGACGGAGCCCCGCTCCCTCACGGGCGGCCCCCGCCGCCCCCGCGCCCCGCTCGCAGCCCGGGGGCCGCCACCTCCGGCTCCCCACCCCCCCACACACAACCCATCACACACCCCCCACCGGAGAAGTTGGTAAATACCTTAATCCACTCCCGGAGAAGGGGGATTATGCCACAATTTCCAAGCTGAATTTCACTGAACACTTTTGCCCAGCTACAAGTATGGGGGTAAAATGGCGGTTGAGATCCTGCGCTTCTCCATCGCCCGCGGTGCTTTCTGCGTGGCTGCACCTCCGTACCGGGGCTGTGGCAGCCAGGACCTCTATAATGTCCTTTCTCTGCCGGATAGGGATTTCCACGTAAGAAAACCTGCTTGCGAATGGAATACTTGCAAATGGTTCGGATGGTTCCTCTTTATGGAGGCGTTCAAAGAATGCAAGCCCAGGCAGCTGAGAAAATGCTGCCCTCTTCCCACTTGAAACCTGACTGTACGGAGGGACTTTTCAGTGGCTCTTTCAGGGAGTTAAGCGAAGTTGGACATTTTTCAACTCTCGGGAAAGCGGAACGCGCCGCTGCCCGCTTTTACTTGAATGTAACTCACTATTCACAAGCAGAGTGCTTATGAGGATGGCTTTCCCTGGGGTCTCCTAACTTACTGCTTGCTTGTACTGCACTAATATCCTTGATTTGTTGTCTCAACTTAGATGCTGAAGGTCCTTAGGTGAAAGTGTAATTAGATTATATGCGTACGTGGTATATTATACGCATATCTACTGCAGTATGTCGACAGCTTTTGGTTATAGTGCTCTCACCTTTTTTATTTTAAAGACCTTATTTTTAACCTCTTCCCGCTTTCTGTGTCACGCCAGGTATTTACCTGTCTCTGTGCTAATGTTACTCTGTGCAAATGTTAGCCATGCGGGATGTGAGAGCTCCTCATTGATTATTACAGTTCAGAAAGGACATACTTAGATGCAGAGCCATGAGCTTTTTCCCACCCACCTTGCGTAAAGTTCATTAATGTGAAATATTTGGAATGCCTTCTTTTATGTGCCCGTGTTCACAGCCGAGCACGAGGTGAGCTACATCCCTCCGAAATTTAATCGTGACGAACTGAGGAGGGGGCAGAACAAAACCACCAACGAATTCGAAAATAAAATGGCCTGGAAGCTCTTACAAAGATTGGAAGTCTTTTCGACCACATACGCCATGATGGTGCACATAGTGGCTTTGTTTGCACTTCACATTTAAGGCTCGGCAGTGTATTTTTGTGGTGCCCTCTACACTCTGACACTTTTTAGTTTATGGCGAATGAGGAGGTTATTTTCATTCTTGATGGGTTCAAGACCCGAGTACTCCTTGGCGAGTAGGGTTTTGCAGTTTGTTAGTATCAGTGATAATAATGTAGTCATCATTTCACCTCAAAGCCTTCTGTGGCGTGTTTCCTTGAAAGCTTCCTGTATATCATGTACCGTGCCCAGTCCGTACGATCCTAGGTTAAACTTTCACAGGACTTCAGCAATACGATTATATTTCTATTAAGATTAACGTCACTTATCATATTACCAGACAGAGTAATCCCGATCGCAATTCCTTCCATGACTGAGTAGGTTCAAATGAAAAGGGAATCAATCCTATCCTCACGACAGTGTTGTGCACGGGCCTAGTCATCTTCATGCTCAATCTCTATCGTTTTGTCCCCCAAAATCAATGTTCTTTTGAAATATTTGGTGCCTTAACAGACACTACCAGCAAGCTTGGGAGTAGGGAGAGGAGGAGGGATGTGAACATTTCGCGGGATTGTAATCAGTGCAAATATGGAGTGGATGAGATGTAATCTAGCCAGCTTATGAATGTGCGCCTGAGGGAATGTGAGAAACGCATTTAAACTAAAGAACCTTTCCAGGAATAAATCACTGACCACACTTTCTGCAGGACATGGAGGTCTGCGCAGGCAACACACGGTGCTTGCTCGGAACAAGCACTTGGCTTCTAAATTTTCCTAATCTTTGGGCTCAGTCTTTTGCACAAAATCCCATGTTGGCACACTAGGCAGGGGAAAAGGGAGGAGAAGCTGTCCGGACAGAGCAGTCATGGTGTGGAGACGACTGTGCAACCGAGTGGGCGCGAAGCGGCGGCGGTGGTGCGGGAGCTCGGCGGGGCGGGCGGGGGAGGGCAGGGCTGGTGACGCGGGACAGGCGCAGGCCAGAGGAGAGCTGCCCCGGGGAAAGGAGCCCTGCCAAGGCAGAGGAGAGGGGCTCGGGGAGGCTGCAGGTTTGGGGAGGCTGTCGGGCAGCGCCACTCCCCTCCCCGCGGCCGCCGCCTTAATGACTGTGCTCGCCCATTGCCTCCTGCAGGAGAAAAGCCTTTCAAATGTGAATTCGAGGGCTGTGACAGACGCTTCGCCAACAGCAGCGACAGGAAGAAACACTCGCACGTCCACACCAGCGACAAGCCCTACAACTGCAAAGTGAGAGGCTGCGACAAGTCCTACACCCACCCTAGCTCCCTGAGAAAACATATGAAAGTGCACTGCAAATCCCCTCCTCCCAGCTCCGGCTACGAGTCCTCCACGCCCTCACTGGTGTCCCCCTCCTCGGACTCCGGCCGGGAACCCCCCGCCTCCTGTTCCCACGCAGAGCCCTCCGCTCCCGCGCAGCCCACCGCCAACCTGAGTGAATGGTACGTGTGTCAGGGAGCGGGGCTCCGCGGGCCCCCGCCGCCCCCCACCATCCCTCCCCCGCCGCGCCCCCGCGGCGAGCCCCGGCCCCGCTGCTAGCGGGGAGCGGCGACGGACGGTCCCTCGCCTGGCCGGGGCCCGAGAGCGCTGCTCCGGGACTCGGGGAGGCCGAGTGGGAAAGGCGGAGAGAGATGCTTGGCAGAGCGAGAGACGACGCGCTGCCGAGTACGCGGGTGGCCTGTCGGCGGGGCCCAGCTCCCGACACCTCGCACTCGGAAAGGTTGCTCTCGCCTCGGGCGGAGTGCTGCCACCTCCACCCTTCGGGCCACACATCCCTCTCCTCCGATTGTCTTGCTTAAGTCTTTCACAAACCTTTCCTTTCCTTTCCTTTCCTTTCCTTTCCTTTCCTTTCCTTTCCTTTCCTTTCCTTTCCTTTCCTTTCCTTTCCTTTCCTTTCCTTTCCTTTCCTTTCCTTTCCTTTCCTTTCCTTTCCTTTCCTTTCCTTTCCTTTCCTTTCCTTTCCTTTCCTTTCCTTTCCTTTCCTTTCCTTTCCTTTCCTTTCCTTTCCTTTCCTTTCCTTTCCTTTCCTTTCCTTTCCTTTCCTTTCCTTTCCTTTCCTTTCCCCTTCCTTTCCCCTTCCTTTCCCCTTCCTGTCCCCTTCCTTTCCCCTTCCTTTCCCCTTCCTTTCCCCTTCCTTTCCCCTTCCTTTCCCCTTCCTTTCCCCTTCCTTTCCCCGTCCTTTCCCCTTCCTTTCCCCTTCCTTTCCCCTTCCTTTCCCCTTCCTTTCCCCTTCCTTTCCAATAGGACCAAAGTGGTTTCATACAGATTTTGTCTGTACAGGTTTTCTCTTGTCTCTAGTGTCATGAGCTGCAGTGTTCTGTTCATACACGATTTTCTGAGAGTGTGATTTTAAAAGAAATATATCTATATATATATACACTATTTGTTACTGAATTGTACAAAATGGATCCATTAAATTCTTTAATTAACCCGTTCCATGGACGTTTCTGGAAAGAATCTCTTTACTTTTCCCTCTTGCAGTATATAAATACATACAGACATATTCTACCCCCTCCCTCCCACCAATATTCGCTAATAAGGAAAAGCCCGGGGGGGTGCGATGATTGACTGTCCATTTTAGCTCCCACTGGTAATGACTTCTAATACCCAAACATGCCCGTCCCCACCCCGAATGTGGCTCCCGTTGAACCGTGGATGCTGGGGCTCCCGGGGAGGAGGGGGGGAGGGGAAGAGAAGAGGGGGGGTGGAGGAGGGACAGGCCCCGCTCCGTGACGTCATGGCAAGGGCCGAGGCCGGGCAGCCCCCTGGCAGCATGTGTACCCCGGACCTGTGCTCCATGGAGGGTGCTCTGTGAATAGATACAGTGATAGACGCTGCTGCCAGTCCAGCAACGCAGCTTATGCACCTTTACCCTGCCCTAGAGCTTCAAACTAGACCTACAAGGTTCACTCTCCTGATTCAGAGACAGAAGCAAGAGGGGGGAACCTCAAAATACATAAACAAACCTCTTTACTGGGGTAGCTTGAAACTGCCGGATGGTTCTGTTTTAATTGCTTTAATTATGTTTAAGAATACCACATAGTATAGGCAAATAAATAGCATGGGCTGTTGTAAGAGGTTTCGGTGGCTTGCTGAGTGCAGACAGAAGGCTGCTGTAACTGCATCTTCTCGTGTTTGATGCATCACCTCTGTGCCCAGGTGACTGCAGTTGGTGTGTTACTACTGTACACACATGCACATACATATACATACACACACACACACACACACACATACATATACATATATAATCTACAGGAAAATAATAAACTGGACAGTGCCTAGAAACATGTCTGCGCCAGTGCCTCGCCTGCTGATGTAGCTTAGTTTTCCTCCCCGGGTCGAGGTTCTCTTACTCATTGCCTGGACTCGATAACTTTCTTATTTAAACACCTTGAATACGGAAAATAGCGTGTCCTATAGGTAATACGCATAGAGAATTACCTAGACGGGACAATTACGAGAGAGGGGAGCCTAAGCTAGGCGAGAATTGTGACCCTCTGCAGCCTCTGAACTTGTGTCGTGGAAATCAAGAGATACAGAAGCCAGCTGCGGGCAAGGAGGATGTTTCCGTCGTGTCCTGAGATCTGTTTACTTATTTATTTCTCTATTTACAGAAGTATTTGGAAGTGCAGGCTAATCACCTTTAATTTTTCATTTGCTTGTTACAGATGCCTATCCCGCTGCTCTCAAGGTAATCTAGACAGACGCAGCTGAAAGCCTGAATCTTATGCCTTAGACATCAAAGCAAGCTCGTACAAAGAAGTATTTCTTCACAACGGTGAATCTTCATGGTAAGTTAGGATTTCTATGGCAATAGGCAAGTCATACTTAAATAGTGAAAGGCGAAGTCTGGAGCACGTCCAGGCTTTTCATTAAGGACATAATATTTACATCTAACAGGCCCTTTTTCTTGTGTATACAAGTATATATTTTTGTTTGACGCGAACTAAATCATTTTCATTTAATTTCCGGTAAACAAAACCCACGCGAACAGAGCACTTGTTCCAGACCATAATAAAAATGGATAAGACTGTCAGGAAGAAAAGGCCTGCTTGAACTGTCGCCTCAGCTCACTTTTGTTTCTGCTTTCTGCCGGGATCAGAGAATGAGTTTGGGATTTGAGGGCGAGTTTCTAAAGGCAAGGAAATGGTTTTTAAGGGGGAAAAGAAAAGGAGAAAGGTCTAATCAAGCTCGGGTTGTTCAAAGGGTCTGATTTTGGGGTTGAAAGTGTGAGTTTTATGGTGCATCAGCATGCCACGTTAGGATCGCTATGGTAATGAGGAGAGCAATAGCAAGCGGCCTTCAAAGGAGGCACACTCCATTTGAGACAGTCTATTAAGATACATTTGCACTGACCTTTGGTTTCATGCTAGCTTAATACACTCAATCTGCTCCCCGCTAGAGATAGACTTCCTCCACGGAATGCACTTTGGCGGAGTTGGGGTTTGCTGCGCTTCTCCCTGCCCCCAAGACAGGCGTTGTAGCCCTGCTCTCCTTCTCCCCAAAGTAAGGGGCTGTCAGCGAGGCTTGAAAGCTCCCGTCCCCTCTGACCAGCACTTCTGACCAGCTCCTCACAGCAAATCCCAGCCACAAAGCTCGAGAAGTGCTCTCCTTTTACCCCCACCCCTCTCAGGGGAACCGAAAGACCTCGCCTTGGTCTGCCTCGGCCCCACGGAGTAAGTGTGCTGATGGAAGTCCCCCCCAGGACCCGCGAAAGAGGAGCGAGGGCCGAGGGGAGCCGCCCGTACCCTCCTTCCCGTCGTGCCCTGCCCAGCCGGCTCTGCGCGGCATCAAGCGGAAGATCCGCGGTGCGGGGGGAACTTGACACCCTCACGGCCGGGGCCACGGGCACTGGGCCATGGGCCCGGGAAAGTTAGAAGTCCATGTTTTAGTAATTGTCTTGTTGTTTATTTTATCCAAGTACCCTAGTGAATAGGGGAAAAATAAACACGATGAAAAAAATTTCAAACAGTTGAGTCGTCTTTAGTGCCAACCCTTGTGGTTGAATAAAAAGGATGGACCAATTTCTATTGAGCTGAGAAATCTTTGAAGTGGGAGTTATTATCTGAGAAATTCCTACTCGTCGTCCTAACAACGCTGATGAAACGTAAAAGGTTCTTTGTCAGCGATTTGTTCTCCTCTCTGTCAAACTCACCCTGCCCGTTAGCTTTAAACCGTTTCTAAAGAGATAAAATCAAACTTTTAAAGATAACTTTAGGGGCTCAGAGGGTGCAGTAAACACCAAACTATCGAATCCTGTGTATAGACATACATCTGGATATATGTGGCTGTGGCTGTGTGAAACTGTATACAGATCTCCATAGATGTGTGACCTTACTGTTTGAAAGTTGAAGTGATGTCTACTTTTTGCATTTTATCCTCTGAACCTTTCTGTCTAATAGATTATTCCTACACATACGCTGCACAGAATGTGAATCTTGAGAGAAGGTAGAAATGTTGGGTTTCATTAACACCAATATGTGACCAATAAGCTTTTCCTTTCCAATAGAGTGAAAGCAAAAGCGTGGACGTAAGAGTAAAGACTTGGATCATTTTAGCAGTCCGAAAACCTATTAAGCATGTGTATAGTGCAATGTATCGAAGTTGTTAACGCATTCAGAGATGGCTTCCATATGCTCTCTTGTTTTATTGTCTGTAAGTGTAGAGATAGTCAAACTGCATCCGTTTTGTATCTTCATTTATAAACATCACGATGAATACTGAAATGATTTCCCTATCAAGGTTTATTTAGTAGTTTCCCACTGGAGACCACGCGATTGCTCTGTTTGTAATACGAATTCCTTGAAGTTGTAACTCATCAGTGTACTTCTGTTCTAGTTGCTGCAGAATGATCTGAGCCCAATACTGCCATTCTAAGAAACCCCATTAATTAAATGGGACTTTTCCTGAGTAAAGACCGAGTCACACTGCAGTGGAGTGGGTATTTTATTCTTATTGTTGTTGTCTTTATTATTAATTCTGGATCTTGTCATCTTTATGGGAAAATCTACCAAATTCCTTGTGAACTGTACAGAGAAGTCTCTGAAAACGTAGCTCACAAAAAAAAAAAAAAAAAAAAAAAAAAAAACAAAAACCAACCCCCAAACATTCGCAATGGTGTTATGTTGTATCTTTCCCCAAACTTCTATATTCCATCTTTTCCTTCGTCCCATGTTTGGTAATGAAGGACTGTTCTGTTGTGTGTTTGAACATACTATTTATTTTTAATATTTGGATTTTTTTTACAATAAATATTTATAAATGTTTCGATTCTATGGTTATTTTTCGGAATGTGCACTTTTAAAATACGTGTTTGTACTAATGATACTGAGTCATTCCTAAAACAGTGTAGTTAACCTTGTCTTTATGTTGTTTTCCTCTATTAGTTTAAAAAATATCCCCAAACTAGTGTACTATTAATGTGGCGCACAATCAAGTGCTAATGCGTGTTTTTTTAATGGTCTTTAACCTCTTTTAATGTTAATCGTTTTAGGTTGGCATTTGCATTAAAAGAACAACACAAACCACTTCTTTGGCTTCATTTCCGAGATGACATTTTTCAGAGTGGAGACTTGAAATTAATTGTACTTTGAACACTGACCTAGGTGCAGTGTGTGGAAATTGCAGTGCGCACTGTCACCCAAGTGTCTCTTTGTTGTCCTCCTTGTTACCTATGCAGTGGCACGTTGAGTCATGCACACGCAGTTTAGTTCTGGGGTCACTAATACTTTGAATATTGGTGAGAGTTTCCAACTGAAGCCTCACACGAAAGGCTGCTGCACTCCTCCACCCCCGAGGGGCTTTTTTTTTTTTTCATGGCGTGTGAGGGATGAAACTGCTCATTTGAAGAATTTTTCACTAAAATTAGCAGATATCACAATTACACTTTTCTGTAATATTCCTTGGAATATTGAGACTTGTGGTCTTTTTTTTTTCTTTTTTGGCTGTTTTGTTTTGTTTTTCACTAAGAGAAGTAATTCATTCATCAGCTAAAATAATTTGAAAGTAAGCTTTCTTCGCCCTGCATGCTCTAATAATCGATTTTAATATGTTGAAGGGTTTCTCAGCTCCTGGACATACTCTCAATTTTCTTTGCATGACTTTTTTTTTTTGCCACATCTTTGCAGTTTAGAAGGACACAGCAGCCCTGAGCACATAGCAGCTCTGCTTCCCGGCGGGCGCCGTGCGCATGCGTGCTGCCTTCACTCCTTTTAAGAAAGGAAAACTTGAAAGAAGTTTCCTGACACAAAAAGTTGGCTTTGGCTTGTATGAACATTGTCAATTAAAAATACGTTCGATTACAGAAAGAGAAAAAGAGAGGTAAACAAAATAATTTTAAAAATAAAATAATTCAAGGGAAAGAAAGAAAGAAAGAAAGAAAGAAAGAAAGAAAGAAAGAAAGAAAGAAAGAAAGAAAGAAAGAAAGAAAGAAAGAAAGAAAGAAAGAAAGAAAGAAAGAAAGAAAGAAAGGAAAGAAAGAAAGAAAGAAAGAAAGAAAGAAAGAAAGAAAGAAAGAAAGAAAGAAAGAAAGAAAGAAAGAAAGAAAGAAAGAAAGAAAGAAAGAAGGAGAAAGAAAGAAAATATTTTTGCTTGTCTGTAAAAGACAAAAAAAAAAGGCCTGTAAAGGAAAGGAGGGCTAACAGTACATGCTAATTAAAGAATACAATTCTATGGTCTATAATGATTGAGCGAAGACATGTACTTATTACACTTGACTGTCAACAAGGGAAGGAATGTCTCCTCAGACAACATGGTGAGAGACGTGTGGGCATTATTAGTGGCCCTTTTATAGACATTGCCTTTTCTTTCTCAATGCTGACAAACCATTTTGGAGGGAACCATCCCCTGTTGCTTCCTATCATCGATCCCCATGCAAGCCCCTGCATTGTGCAAGTGCATTAATTAAAGACCATTCATTTCACAAAAGAACATTGTATGTTCAGGAAAGGAAGATTAGAAATATGAATCAGTAACCGAGACCCGTTTCCACCGCCTTATGGAGAGAAGCGGAGGGGAAGGGGGTGCAGCGTTCTACTGAACACACTGCACCTTCGCAGGCTGAAAGAGGGCTCAGCAATCACTTAGGTTCTCTGGAGCAGAAGCTCCAATGGTTTGTAATTCAAGGGGGAAAAAAATAGAAAAAAGAAAATGGTGTTGTTTAATGTCTGTTTACTTCGCTTTCCTTGGGCCTTCCCTTGCGCTCCAACAGCGCGGCCTTCACTTCTCTGCACCGACGCCTCCGGGAGTCTGACCCCACTACCTGGGAGTGACCGCGGCCGGGGCCAGTGTGTGTGTGTCTACACACACGCCCATACGCATCTGGTATGTCAACGGGATTCTTCCAGCTGCACGTAGAAGTGGAGACACAGAGGCGAGTGCCCGTTCCAACCCCATCACTTCACTGCCTACATTTTTCCATTCCGGAAGGAAAATTAGCTGGTCCCTCAAAGTCTGTCGCGACACGAGCGTGACTTATCGTGAGAAGGTAGAAGGAGAACGCAGGGAGGCGGAGGTTAAGTGGGAGTGGGGGAAGGAGAGAAGTCAGATTCCCAGTATCACCCACATGACTTGCTAAGCGGCTCCGGCTTCTCTAAAACCTTTGGGCCATATGTTAGTTTATTTACACCCTTTGTCTTTTCGTATGTCGCCTGGTGAAAGAATATTCCTGGGATATAAATGAAAGTGAGCTAGAGTAAACAAACAAGGGGAGCCCCTGATTAAGGAATATGTAACATTTCTGAGATCTCAACAGAGCACGTCGTTCCCATGGTTATAATGGGGCCAGAGTAGCAATTAAAGCTTTTAGTTAAACCCCCTAGATTTTTAATGCTGAATGACACATTGACTCCATTTTCTTGTAGACGATTTTGAGTTTTAGTAGGATTACACTAGTGTAGGAGAAGGAGGGAGGATGACAAAAGTCACCGCAAAACCAACTCTTAAACAGTGAAAACCAAATCAGTAAAAAATATGGCACAACAGATTAAGGTGTTTCTAATGATGACAACAGCTCAGAGAAATCTCTGCAGCTTTCCCGTGAGGCTGAATTTATTCTCAGTGTCCTCATTTGGAGCTGCCCTGATCCGAGGCGAGGACAGTGCAACCTCGCCTGGATTAGGCGAGGATACCCCCGGCTGCGGGCACCAGCTCCCGCGCTTGGAGACCTGCGCATCCGCTTCGCTGTCTTCTTCAACCGCGGGACTCAACTCTTTTTCTTAAAATAAAAGCCAAGCCCTAACGAATAGACTGATTTTTATTTTTGTCTTTTCCCCCAAGTAGGTGTTACGCAGAGGATCGGCTGCTTGCTACTGCGAAACTTGTTTCCGAACCATTGCGTTAGGGTGTGAGGGATAGGAGAGCCCCCCGAGAGGCCGGGCTGAGCACCCGGGGAACAGGAGGAAGCGAGAGCCCTGCAAGGCTGCATCACCCGCCTTGCCTGGGGGACCTCCCCGACCCCGCGGTGCCTGTGGTCAGCTGCTGTCTTATGCCCTCACGCTACCTTGCTGCTGTCCCTAAGGATGCATACCTGCCTCTGTTCGCCTTGAAAAACAGATAAAAAGAGCGGATTCTCTCACTTCCTTCCTACCTCCCCTCCCCCACCAGCTGTTTTAGGAAGACACACACGGAGAATTATTCTCCAACTTTTGACTAATCACTACTGTTTTAAATTATCCTCTGCCCTGGGAGGGAGAGGTGAGGCAGCAGTGGAGCAATGGGATCTCCTTGCTCCACCGCCTGCTCCTGTAAGCGTCTGGAAAACAGGGTGCATCTAAATTTGGGCAAAATTGGGCTGCTGTCGTGCAGGGGCCAGAGGTGGCCAGGATGGGAGTCCTGGAGTGGGGAGTCAAAAGGGGGTTTCGAGGAGGGAGGTTTTGTTCTTAGTACCTGAGGACAGATTAATTCTCGTACATACTTGATAAAGATGAAGATCTTGCTGGGAGGAAGGGGGAGGGAAAAAATGGGTAAGAAAAGAAAGAAGGAGTCACAGGATTGTTATTGTCTAGAGAACAGGCCACCTTTAAAAACCTGTTGTAGAATACAGAGACTCCTTTAAGTGTGAAATATCATTTCATTGTAAATAGTAAAAAAAGAGTCGGTAATCCAACTTCCGGAAACTGTTCTGAATTATTTCAGCAGACTCTTTTAAAAGGGGATTAGCAGGGCTTTAGGGGCAAAATCCTTCTGTTTTATTCAATCTCTGATTTTATGTTATAATTACTAGATGTAAAGACTCGCGAATTAGTATGCAGGCGTCGTCCAGACATTATGCAGGTGCTATTCTAATCATTCAGCTTTTTAATTAAGGAACGAGGTAAGAAAACAGAATCATAAAAACACTTTTGTGAGAGCTGAGAAAATCGTGAGCGACTGCATGAATAAAGCCTTTATACCTTATCCTGACAGGTCAGACACCAATTGCCTGACTTACGACCTTTTCTTGCTGAAACAATGGTTAACAGCTTTCTCACCTTGTTCCCATTATAGCCTTTATTCTCCCTGAATTTATGGAAATGGCCCTAAAATGCTTACACTAAAGAGGGATGAAGAGATATTACAATTTTAATTGGTGCATGTCCATTAAAAAAAAAAATCAAAACCCAACCCCAACCCCCCCCAACCCCCACCCAACTCCCCAACTTAAATTTAGGTCGTTAGGGAATAGAAAAGGGAGAGGGTCGCAGCCCGGCAGGAGGATAGAGTACATCCCATAGTCTGAAGCACAAAATTCTCCTTCAGGAGAGGAGAGAACGCAAATAAACAAAAAAAGCCACCCAAAGTTGCCGAAATGTCAGAGTAACTGCAGCGGCTGGGACTGTGTCGATTCTCCCTTTGTTCAGTGCATCAGGCGGCGTCGTGCCTCTTGATCCCGCGATGCAAACTTAAAGTCTTTGTGGGGCTTTTGTTATTATTATTTAATTTCTTCCCCTTGCCTTCCTCCTCTTCCCTCCTCTCCCCCCTCCCCATGCCTGGCACTACTGCATCACGTGTATTAACATATGAATGAAACAACCAGAGCCAATGCACTTAAGGTAATACCTATGCTCCGTTCTCGCCTGATTATCTTTTTATAGAAAGTTACATTAACTAATGACATTTACATAAATATGAATAATTAGTAAGGTAAGTGATTCTGCTTCGAAGGGGGAAGGCGGAGTAGAGAAATGCCTGAGTCCTGAGCCCAATTTTCGGCTCTGCAGACCTGGGCGCTGCTTCCCCCTGGCACCGAGCAGAAGGCGCGGAGTCGTCTGTAAGAAGGAGAGGAACCGTCACATTTATATTGCTTTCTCTCTCTCTTTTTTTCACTAATGTGAAACTTTTCTGTCGTGCCCTTCTTTTATCTCCCCTCCAGACCTCCAGTTCTGAGCAGAGTTCAGTGGCTGTAAATGATAGGTTCCCAAAAGCATCAATCCGCGCTCCTCTAGTACTTGGCCGAGAACAATGCAAGTATTAGGATATCAGCAGCACTCGAAATGATCACGCGTTAAATTATTTTGCTTTCACGGATGAGGGGGCTTTTTTCCAATGTAAATCAAGCGCTTTAGTTATTAAGTCTGAACACTAATCTCCAACAACCTTTACATAATGTGGCAGAATGTGCCACACCACTTCGCACCTGCACTCTGAATAGAGCCGCCTTTTCAATGTAAGACACGCTTGTTGCCCCTGGGCTCCAAAGGAGTTGTGTGAATAAGTCAAGCTTTTTGAATACCCCTACTCGCTTTCTCTTCCTCCTTTGATCACAGAAAATGTCTTCTAATTTGTCCTTTTTCATTGTAACAACGTTTTCAAGTCTCTTTTTATTTTCCAAACCACATATTTATAAAGAACATAAATCGCCTCAGAAAACAAAAGTTCTCTCTTCGCCAACTGGCCGAGTAGCCTATGATCACTTTGTTATTCACAAGGAGGAGAAAACAAGGTTCTCGTAAAGACTGTTGCCTCTCGAGTTTGTCCTAAACAAGCGTTTAACTTTGGGACTGGACGCGGGGGGAGAAACATGTTTGATTCCCTTCAGAACTAAAGGCAGATCCATTTGACTTGGGGATCCGTTCGCTGCCCTCTCCAAGCTGGTGGCCAGCTGCTCTTCAACCTTTTAGGTACTGACTATAAATGGCGTGGAGGAGATCAGGAGGGACCAGTATCTCTCCTTACCCATTGGAGTGACTATAGCCTTCGCCTGTCTTCTGAGACCATCAAACAGCTCAGGGCGAAGCCAGCTGTAGCGAGGGAGTTTGCAACGCATTAATTCTTAGATGAGCTGCCTACTTTAACGACGTTCGAGGATAATGAACTCTAATTTATAAATTCACGCAAGATGTCAAAGTTAAGAGGGAGCAGAACAAAAAACAAAAAAAACCCCAATACCCCAAAACCCAACCAAACTAACCAACCAACCACACAACCGAAAAAAAAACAAACCCCAAAAAAAAAACCCCAACCAAACAACAAAAAAAAAAAACCCCACACAAAAAAAACCCCAAATAAACCAAAATAATCCCAGACCAAACACCACTTCCCCCCCCCCCAAAAAAAATCTCACCGGCCAACCAACAACAACAACAAAAAAAAGAAAACCAAACCAAAAGACCCCCAAAACAACAACAACAAAAAAATCCCACCCAAAGCAAAACCACCAACCCTGCCGGACCACAGTCCATCCTAACCCCGCCCCAGCCCCTCAATCCTATTCTTCCGCCGAGGAGCCGGACGGCGGCTGCCCCGCTGCCGAGAGCATGGTGCCCGGCTTCTCATCAGCCCCGTATCGCTGCAGAGGCCGAGGCTAAAGCCCAGCAGGGATTCCACCTCCTGCCTCCGCCCCGGCTCCGTCTCAAGCATTTCCGAGGTGTTTTATCCCAGTGTCTGCTAAGGAGCAGTAGGTTAATGGCATTTTAGTTAAGTTGGTCTCTCTGCAGGCTAAGCCCAACCTAGGAGTTTCTCACTCCTCCTTCTCACAGACGAGTTTCCGGACGATTCCTTAACATCCCTATTCATTAGCACGTTAATCAAAGCTGTAATCCCAGCGAAGATGTGCCATTGCGTTCCTACTGCAGCTACAGCCGCCTCCCGAGCCTGCACCTATGCGCAGCGCTGCGCAGCGCCCGCTCCCCCCTCCACCGGTCTGCTCCTCCGAGAGCCTGTTTTCTTACATTACCGTAGGCACCGGGTAAGAAAACTAACAAACCCTTCTAATAGAGTTTAAAACACTTTGATGTCTTGCCAAGAAACACACTTCCTTCAAGAGACAAGTCAACATTTGTTTTTCACATTAAATGGCGTTTAGTTGCCACTGAAAAAAAATAATGCTGAAGGACCACTTTTTAATTCGATGTATAACAACCGCGGGGGTCTAAAAGAAAATAACGGCGAAAGCTATAGACACAAATAACTAAATTACCAAAACGTTAGTATATCTCCTAGGTTCATTAATATGTAACAGACTCCCCAGTTAATCTCCAAAAGCCAGTGTTCCCCCTCTAAAATAGCACTTTGGGACGAATTGTACAGGAGATCAATCACTGCTAATGCAGTAAGGTTTACTGCAAGGGGGGGAAAAGCTATTTACACCTTCAAATAGAAGCTTTTGAGATTTAAGAGTAAGGGTCATACATCACCAAGAATAAATGATTATGAATTGGTAAACGCGCCCTCCAGCCATTAGCTATGCGACGCGATTTATCATTTCTGGATGTTTTTCTTTTTAAAATCATCTGGCTGTTTGAAAAGAAAAGCATGACGGAGAAAAAGAACACCGCGGGAAAGTTTGTTTTTGCATATACTCTAAGTCATCAAAACATGGCTATTCAGAAATAAACGGGGTCACTTATAAACTGCTTAACGAGGGACAATAAAGCCTTTCTATTGTACACGTTTATGACTAAGGGATCGGTGAGCTTCTCCTAGTGCAGCCTCTGGCCACTTCTGGTTTTTTTCCTCTTTTAATTGCAAGTTACAAACCCGCGACTGTTTAAAGAATTCATTTACGCCCTAAAAATGAATTGCCAGTGTCTTTCCATCGCCTAACGTATATCGAACTCAAATTACCGAGGACACTTTGCAGTTTTTCAGCTATTGTTGGCCAGTTGTTTGCCTAGATGACCACAAATAGCCATGTAAGGACTGGACGGGGAGGATCTTCCCTGGCAGTGGATGTGAAATAGTAGGACAGGACACTTCTTGTTCCTTGTCTCCATCAGGGAAAAAAATAAATGAAAAAAAAAAAAGATAAATGGTCGTTTGGGTGGAAAACCTTGCAACCCTAGTCAGTGGAAGCGGGCTCAGCCCCTCTGGCAATGTTTGAAGAGCTTTTTTTGCTTGCATGAGCTTGTATATTTTAATTATTATTATTGAAATTGCTTTGCAATGCCAAGCAAACCCTTTTCCACTTAGATTGTGCTTAAGGCAGTAGGAATGTTGCTCATCAAATTAAATAATCTATAATAAAACACATACTTCAGAGCTAGGAAAGAATGACAGCGAGCGGAGGACAGTTGGTGGCATCCGTCCACTGCTGCTGGGGGGCCGGGATGGCCATTCTCAGCGCCGGGCAGTGCTGCTGCCCACCCTGCTGCCGGGCCGGGGTTGGGGTTGGCACCTGGACCTGCCGTCAGGGAAGACAGACAGAACCACCAGAGTGGAACATAGAGGGGAATCACCTGCCACGTTTTTATGGGGTGAAATCTCTTTCATCTCATAAACAACTGAGCGTCAGGCCAGAGTCAAGGTGAGGGGCACCTCTCTAAAGCTCCTCTTAGAACGTGGCCCTCAGAGATGTTGAAGCCAGGCCAAACCCTTCAGGATTATCGGGGCAGGCGTCTTAGGGACCTCCGCTCAGATGGGTGTCGGGGAAAAGACAAAGTTCCCTAAAGTTGGTACATCTCGCTGTCCCGATACGTCGAGTTTTAATTGTGATAAGTGCCTGCTTTCTTAGGGTACAAGATTTAATACGTCTGGCGAAAGGCTCAGCAGGTAACCAGCTCCACTAGAGGACTTTTTAGTCCCACTTCTAACACTCCTAACATATTTGCAAGATTTGGGAATAAAGCAAGTTGCCTGTAGACGCGAGAAAGAGCAGAGGCTTCTGGTTTATTTTACAATCTCTTTTAGGCACATTTGGCCAAAGGGCACTATTTTCTGTAAAGACAAAGACACGTAGCCCGTTCTGGGGAATGCGTGGCTTTGACAAAACTTTGCTCTGTGGCTTGCTGTCTGCTGGGTGGCTCTGGGGAAGGAAAACGAAACAAAATACTCCCTCTCACCCCAAGAAATTGCATGCGATAGGTTTGATGACCTATCTGTGTACAGATGCCTTGTTGGAAGTGCCCCAAGACAATTATCAGGCAATATTTGGCTCCCGGAGAGAGGAGGATGTGGGCAGAGGGGGCACAGGACCCCGCGCAGGGAAGCCTCGCTGAAGCCCTCGTTCACCAAAATAGCGGCTCCCTCGCCGGGGACTTCACCAGGGCATGAGCATATGTGTCCTGCGCAAAGAAGCGGGGAGACTTCTCTGGTCCCGTTGAGAGGGGTGCAGAGAGTGCCGGGGTGCAGGCAAGCAGCTGCCCGGGCCTGCTTGTACCCCAAGCTTCTCGAACAGACTTCCAGAGGCGTAGGGGCAAAGCGGAGCCTTCTGCCCCCCCCTTCTCGGGATGAAGAGTGATAATAAACTCGTAATTCCCCTTTGTCACAGGAAAGCAAAGGGAGCCTGACGCTGCTCCCTGCCTCCCCGGAATCCTCACTGGAAGGTCCACTTTTTAGTCCACCAGAGAAGACTGGGGTGCAAGATGTTTCATTCAGAAACCTCCTTTTCTTAAAAAAAGGTTTACTTTAAGGCACTGAGGAAGGAAAAAAAATATTCTGAGAGGATCTAGTTCTTTAGAATAAATGAGATTGTTTCCCTGAATATCTAATGTTGCAATTCCAGTTCGAAGTATAGCCATTTCCTCTTTATTACATCATTCTGCATTTTATTTCTATGATTTTATGTTTTACTGCTTTTCCTACGAAAGTCTATATTTTCAGCGTTATAGAAAGTCTCTAAAGATCCATAAGATTATTATTTATCTGACTTTCCGTGTCTCCGAGTGCTGTATACATTATATAATTGCTTTAAAATGTTTTCATAAATTACATTCAGAAATGTGTCATAGTAAATTACCTTTGTAATAAAATGTAAAAAATGCAAATGGCTGTTGTCTTTATTACGTTTTAAACCATTGGTTTATCTGCACTATTTCACTTGTCAGTTGCACAATATGTTGTATAAAGGGAAAGCACAGTTTGATAACAGATAGATGGAACCTCGTGTGTAATCTAGCAGGCACGTACAGTTTGGGTCATTTCCTTATCTCCCGCAGAAAAGACATTATCCCCCTCATATTTACATACTTTTCAATATTTGTCAAACAATCATAAATTATAAATTAATGAAATGTTCGACAGTCTTCAGAGATCAGACTAATGAAGACATTTACCTTTTTGGTGATTTGGAGTCTCATCTTTGTAAGTTTAATGACATTTAGACTCTCACGGTTTATTAGGCTTTATTAGATTTCTCCTTCACTCCTGCTGTCATTCAGATGTCTCTGCATAAACATCACCTGCTTCAGGTACAAGAACAAATCGACTTCTTCCAGGAATACTCTACAACAGCAGCGCCACCACTCCTGAGCTAGGAGCGGGACTCCTGGGTGCGGAGCAGGGCTCCTGGGGCCACAAGGGCCGAGCGGGTCTGGCCTGGCATCACCCGCAGACTGGTCGCCGACCCGGCAGAGGCTGGCAGCCAGCTCCCAGCTGCCCCCTGCAATGGGGTTTAAGAAGTGCTCTCCTTGGCCAGGACACCCTTGTGCTTTCGATAATGCCGCAGCCTGTCCCAGGTAGCCAGCCGCACTTCCCCGGCGGCCCCTGAGCAGGCGAGGCCCTCTGGTCGGACTCCCGAGCTAACCTAAGCGTGCCAAAGATAAGCGGCAGCTTTTATTGCATTGTGGGTTGTGGTGTTGTTTGGGTTTGTTTTGGTTTTTTTGATCGAGACCCTTGGGTGCTGCGGACCGGTGGACCGGGCTCGGCGGTGCCCGGGCCTGCGTACAGCGTGTCCACGCTCCGCACAGTGCAGGGCACCCGCTCTGATGGATGGTGCCTGCCTACCCCAACACGATTAGGCTGCAGAAATTAAGTTGCCCCTAGAAAGGTCGGCACTCGTACCCTTCCACCTTTGCCTGGAGAGGCGCACGCTAAAGCACGTCGCCCAGACCTTGGCGCCATCTTCCATGGAACAAAGACCCGGGGCTCCCCCAGCCTCGCTGCCGCCCTCTAATCGAGTTTCCTAATTGCATTACTCCGCTTGCGAAATGTCAGGAGCATGTGCTGGGGCATGGTGTCCCGTTTCCCCCCGCCCCTCCGTACGCCTGTCTCCCCAGAGACCGCAAGCAGGCCCGCCGGCGTGCCTCGACGCCCGGCGCCCCCGACCTGCCCGAGTCCGCTCCCCAGGACGGACCCGGGAGAGGGCAGCGGACAGGCGGGAATGGATGCTGACTCCCTCACAGCCTTTGGACTTCATCAAGTATAGATCAGGTCTAAACCTTGCGGTGCGAACCTCGAATATTGTTTGAAGAGGATCCGAAATATTTCCAAACAATGCCTTTTTTTTTCCCTCTCCTTCCCCCCCCCCCCCCTTTCTCTCTCTCTCTTTCTCTTTCTCTTTATTTTTTTTTTAACACAATGGAGAGTTATTAAAGCGCTTGTTGGTAAAGTGAGCATGTGTTCTGCAATCATCAAAAATTGATATGTACCGCCAGTAAAGTAATTATGCACCATCCTGAGGATACGAGAACAGTACATTGTTAATCCACTTGCACACCCGTTGACTTGCTGCATCAGGCTGCAAATAGCTTAATTAAGTCATACACGTGGAATATAACCATATTGTTACATTGCATTATGCACACTATATCTCAATTTATTGGGACAATTAATGTTAGTGATAGACCTAGGGCAAAAAATATTATCCACAAAGCACTAAAGTTGCATTCTGGTGACATTTGCAGTATGGGGAGTAAACACTGAAACGAGCTACAACCTTCTGAGAACTGTGAGGACTTTCGAGCACGCTTTCTGCCCCCAAGCTCCTCCTTAACAGGCACTTTGACACGTCGGAGGAAAAGATATTTTTTCTCTGTTTTTTAGCTGTGCCTTGACTTGTGAAAACATCCCAAAAGCTAAACTCTCTCTCTTCTTCACTCAAGGGAAGTTTGCGCTTGATAGGGGCTCTGAGGTCTGTCCTGAGAGGGTGTGAAATTCAGAACGAGAGAGCTAAGAGCCAGAGAGGATTTCCCGCAGAACTGTAGAAGGGTTGGCATAGTGGGGGTGCGCAGCATGGATCTGTGAGGACGCACCAGTCAGTCTAATATCTCGCACACTCGTGAAAGTGACCACATGCCAGTATTTCGCACTGACGAGCGGACAGGCTGCATCCTGGGTGTGACCTCAGTGTTGCTGCTGGGCCCATCCTGCCCAGAGCGGGGCAGAGTCGTCCCGGTGCTCTCGGAATCCCGGCAGAGTCGGAACACAACGAATGAAGCATCGTCAGCGCCCAGCCGATGGCCAAGGTGGGGATTCAGACCGGCCAGTAGCGCTCAGCCCCCTACCTGGGATCAGTCTGCCCCCTCGCCTCCCCAAAATGCGGTGCCCTCCCTGGGATTACCTCCCCGCAGGGAGCCTCGTTGGTGTCGGTACACTCTACACAGGAAACCGAGTGGGAGAGGCTGTGAGACCTGTCCCACTCAAAGGGTAGCCCCGGGGTGGTAGCGAGTCTCTGCCCCGCCAGACTATTGTACAAGTCATTTGCGTAAGCAGGCGCAGACAGGCTACTGGAAGCATGCGGCTGAGATGCACTCCTTTAGCGCCTGATTTACACCTTTCTCCTCAAAATCGCTCAGAATCGATATTATTTTCTAGGAAACAAAATGTCCCCAGATCAACCCAAAATCTCTTCGTCTGACCGATCTAGCAGCCTCATCAAAATTTCCTAAATGCCCCTCGATGGGTGCACTGTCATTCCCATCAGGAAGAAGTCTCCTCAAGTTTCCACAGCCAATGCTCTTGGGGGACGCAAAGAGCAATTTCAGCCTCCCGAGGTTTTTAGTTTAACGGATTTCTCAAGTCTTTTGGAGAAAAGGCCTCCAGAATATACCCAGTATTTTTAAAAGACGTCTCTCCTGCTCACGTCGAGCTGACCCGCTAAGGGCAGCCCCGGGCACAGGCAGGATCACGAGGTGTGCTAAGCACCAGCAGAGGTTCCAGCAGGACAGGGGGTGTCGGATGGATTATCTATGTCATCTCCCAGTCTGGTGGCGGGCGCTGCTGAGCCACATAAACACCCGAGTTGGGGGTACTCCAAAGCGTTTTTTTTCCCCCCTTACTTTCCCCCATCAACTCCTTTTTTCTCTTATTTCAGCACTTCCCGTAAGCTGTCCTAAAAGCGGGGAAAACAGCTACAATCTGGTTTTTGCTCCTGATGACTGGCGTGGCTGATGCCGTGGTCATCCCTGCAGCGCCTGTTGGGCACGGAGGTCATTAGGCATCAGGAAACCTTATAGTAAATTTGCTCTTGGAAAGGTGACCATGTCCAGTGTGTGACTCGCACCCTCATATAGATGCGATAACACACACTTCCTCCTCCGCTCTATGCCTCGCTTTCAGCAGAATAGCTCCTTATTCTCCTTACATTTCGTTTAATCGTTTACAAATGACGCCCAATATTAGACTTTAACCTCCGTCCACCTTCGAGAAACAGCCATTTCATGGGGATTCCCTTCTTTCCTCGGATCCCAGTCTCTTCTTGAAGCATCCCCCGCCCGCAGACCGAACTTCGGGCAGCACTTTCCACCCTCTTAGAGCGCAGACAGCACTTGCCACCCCACCCGTGAGCACGGCGGCTCCCTCCCCGCGGAGGCACCCGCAGCCCTCTCACGGGGATCTGAGGTGGATGTGCGCAGGTTGCTCTGCCTAAGGAGCTGCCCTGCCTTGCCGGGGCACAGGTAGCTTCTGGCATCGGAGCGACTCTCCCATGCCGTGCTGCGTGGTTGGCAGTTCGATCACCCCATCCCCTCTGTTAAGAGACCTACGCGGCACGGCCCTGCCCGGTGGCAGGAGGGGTTGTGTCTGGCCTTTGGGTCTCGGTCCCGCGCACGGGGGCCAGAGGTGAAGGGAGGGAGATTTATCTCGGCGTTAGGCATTTGAGGGCTGGCTGTAGTGCCCTCCCTCCCCCCATCCCCTCAGACACTTGCTTTGAAGGACGAGAATAACTAAGAAATAAGGGGCAAGAGGCGAGGGGACCTCAGGCGGGGCGGGAAAGGCGTTTTTAGCCCCTAATTCTGCAAATTACTCTCCCTTCCGCACAGCCAACACTGACGTTTTCCCCGGACCAGAGGCATCAAAAGCTCTGTCCTGTTATCAAAGCAGGTGGACACTGGCTTAGATCCAGACTAAAGCGCCAGGTATCTGCCTTCGCTTACTGTCAGGACGAGTTTCTGGAAGCCAATAGCACCCTCCGAGTGCAGTTAAAATAATCAGAACTGCAAAGATTTTTATGACAAAATACAATAGTTTGCTGGTGGTGTTTATGGATATTTTCCAACAAGCCACCAAACCTGCACCCAAATTAACACCTTGTTCCATGGAGTCCATAGTCTGGGGTATTTATAATTGTTGTTATTTTTATTCTGTGTTATTATTTGTACTTATATATTACTCAGAAGAAGGACCGGAACTGATTTACAGTATAGCCTGCAGTCGCAGTCCTTGCGACTTGTCCTTCTTGGTTACGGCAGAGAAGCCTGCCTTGGTAACACCTTGCCCAGGGACTTTGTGATCCCGTTTCTTTCTAAAAATCAAAACTGAAAAATTTCCCACCTAGTCCAAAGGCAGAAAGAAAAACGATTCGTGACACGTTAATTATAAAAGTTCACTTATGTTCGGGTTTTTGAGATACTTTTAAGGGGAGGCAGAGAGAAACAAAGCACGGTAAACACGGGGGAAAAAAAAGAAAAGCTGAAAGTCTAGAGGACTGTAACTTCAGTTGATGGGTTTGAAGCGGGCAGACTCTGTCTACCTTTGGCCATCTGGCTGGTTTAAGCTTTTGCCCCCATGCTGTATGATTTTAGCTTAAAATCTCTTCCGTTGCAGCGCCGCTTTTATTGAACTCATCAAAAGCAAACTTTCCTCGATTTTTTTTTTTTTTTTTTAAGGAGGGCTAAAATAATAAGCCGACCACTGTGACATTCTCTGGGCTTAGGCCATTTTTCATAACGCAGCTGATACGCTTTTGTGCAGCTAAGGCGACCAAACAGATGAATAACGAGAAAAGTCTCTCGAAAACTAAAGCTTCCAGCTTTTCCCATCTTTAAAAAGTTAAGTAAAATGAGAGGTGAATGTAAAAAAAAACAAAACCTTTCCAAATCCAAACCCGAAAAGCCACCATACCAAACATCAGGACAATACTTTTATACCTCTGGATGGTAACGATGCCTTTTAAACAACTTACACAGACACATACGCACACACACACGCGCGCACACACACACACACACACACCCCACACACACTCACACAAAACTTTAAAGCTTGTGAAACTGCCCAGGTGGTGTTTATAGGACTGTAGCCAGTGAGTTGTAAAGAAATCCGAGACATTTAAAGGAGATTAGACTATTTTAAAATATATGATGAAACTTTTTTTTCCCTTTTCTTATTTTTTCAAATATTTGTTCCTGTTGCACTGTAGCTATCCTGTTTAAAGCAGAGTTTGAAGGATCAAGTTGTCTGCAGCACTAAAGAAGAGTCCCACAAATTGTGATGATTTGGCAGGCGGGGGTAAGTTTATTTGGAAAAAAAAAAAAAAGAAGCTTTTTTTTTTTTTTAAATGCTTGTACGTTTGTGTCCAAAATCTCTGCTGCAAAGAAAAGATGCTTTGGTGATTTTAACGTAATTTTAACCACAAACCAGTTTTGTGCTTAGAATCTCGCATCTAACGTTGTTGATGTTCTTCCTGCAATTTTGTCAAAAAATAAAAGAAAAGAAAAGAAAAGAAAAAGAAAAAGTCATCAAACCTCTCCCAGTAGCAGAGGCAGGCAATAGCCAGACCCCACGGTGCGGGACTGAGAGGCGACTGTACGAGGCAACAAGTACAAATTTTATTTGGAAGCTTGTTGGGTTTTGGTTCGTGGGTTTGTTTGTTTGTTTGGGGGGTTTTGTTTATTTTTTCTGCCTTTTTTTGTTGGTTTGTTTGTTTTAAATTCCACTGTCATGTATGCACGTATTTATTCATTTTGCACGCGCAGCCCCCAAATTTCAGTGCTTTTAGACCACAATTGCGAATCCCGGGTTTATAATGAAAACTACTGTACATACAGCCTGGATGGAAGCACAGCCATTGGTTCAAACAAAATGACTATTGATTCAAAGTGCGGGCCCTCCAGGCTGAACCAAGAAGGAAGGAATAGATCGCCGAGGTTTTTTCCCCCCCTTTCTTTATTTTTATCTTTCCCCCTCTTTCTGTAGTCTTTTTTCCTCTTCCCTTTTTCCCCTTAAAAGAGAAAGAGACTTTTAAGATGCGAGTGTGACAGCCACCCCCCAGTCCTTTAATTCTTTGGATTTTTTTTGGGGGAGGATAGTAGGAAGAATTTTCCCCAGAGACATAATAAGATTTGGTTGGAAAATTCTGCAGGAAGATCACCCTCAGGGATAAATTCCAGCCTTTCCTATTCAAAATATGAGTTTAGTTTATCGCGACGACGTGGGGAGAAATGAGGATAATAAAGTAACTCGATTCCTCCTCCCCCCTCCTCCCCACGCACTTTCCAATGAGGACTCAAACTACGCTTTCCTGCCACTGGTCTGTCCGCTCGCCCAATTTCTCCGGAGGTGCTTAGCGCACTGAGCCGGGCAGCAATGGGTAGCGCAGCCTCATTTGTTCAGAGAATGGGGAGGGACAGGAGGAATATGAAGGGAAATAAATAAATAAATATCAAGGAAAAGTTAAAAAAAAAAAAAAAAAAAAGAAAAAAGGAGGAGGAGGGGGTGAGGCTGGGGGAGTGGAACAGAACAGTACGAAAAAAGCACCAGGTTATTGGAAGGCTCTTGTTAGCAAAAGGAGGTGATGGTGCAGGAGCTGCACCCCGGGCACCCTCGGAGCCTCCAGCCTTTCCACCCGGGAGCTGTCTGGAAGCGATCACAGCCGGCTCACAGCTAATAATGCCCTTCGCAGAGGCTTGGTCTGCGGTGCTCGCAGAAAATGCAACTTTTGCCCCATTGGTTAGCTAGGTGAATTAGCACACACTGCAACTGAACAGTACTTGACCTTTGCCTTTATGTTTGCTCAAATGTTTGCCTAAAACACAATCACCCTTGACAAGAGAGCATGCTACCGTGTGACACTGCCTATTCAATAGATAGATGTTCCCTGCCACACACAACCCAGTTCAGCATTTTAAATAGCTTAGGTATTTGTAAAAGCCGTATAAATTAATGTCTGATGATTGCTAGTTGCTGGTTAAAGAGCCGACCGTTTAACATGTAGAGTAAGAGTCGGCTTAAAATAGCCCAAACCAGACCAAACCAAACAACCGGACAAACTGGGATATAAGGTCGGAAAAGAGATCTTGTGGCCATAGCGATCAACAGATTCTTATTGTTCCCCGTTCATAGTGTGGCTTGTCAAGCTGCACTAACAGATCAAGTTTGGGACTGGCTATGGGAGAGGTTAAACTCAGGCACTGCCCGTCGACTGATGCTGGCAGAGAGATGTGCGGCGTGAGATGTGCACCTGAGAAATTCGTAGGTGACACAGGCAAAAGGATGGAGGCCGGCAGGTTACTCTGATATTAATCTGACATAGCCGCCGTTACACGAACTTCTCTTGCAGAAATTGGGCGAACATCGAGAAACTTTAGGGGAAGAAAAAAAAAAAAGAATAGAAAAAAAGTTGTCATTTGGAGGGAGAGTTTTGTACGATGATTTGATCGCCGAAATCTGAAGTCCTAAACATTCCCTCAAAGCCCGCAAGGAGCAGAGCCGGACCCGGGCTGCAGCCAGCCACAGGCAGGGCGGCACTCGGCAGGGCGACTGGGCGGGCACGGCGGCGGCCGGGGCTCCGAGCTCCTTCGCGGAGGTGGCGGCGGGACGGGACAGGCAGCGGCGGGGAGAAACGGAGCATAAAACAGTCACCCTTCGTATTTATCAGACAGGGCATCATTCATTAATAAAATGACACCTGTCATGTGGCTTTTGTTTGAAAGGCGACTTTATTATTTGGAAGCTTGTGATAAAGCTGTTCCCTGGAACAGAATATTTATACCAGCTGCTGTTTGTAATGTAAGCGGATATCTGCACATTTCGCCAGTGCTTCTAGTCGGTGAAGTACTTCGCAGACAAACAGGAAAAGTGCAAGTGATATTGCAAACAATTGTTCTGCTTTGATTTACCTTTATCGTCATCATCTGCAGGATTTTTTGTTGTTGTTGACCAATATTTTACTTCCAAATTTGAGAAACAACTTCCCTTCAATCTCTCCCTCTGTGTTTTATTTTCAAGGCATGATTCAATCAGGATCATTTTGAAAAAAGTTAATTCGTATTTATATGAACATCCTGCATTAGCTCTAACGCTATTTTGGCATTAAAACCAAGCTGGCAGAAGCCAGAAACGTAGATTAGACAAAACGGTTGTTACAGGAGTGGAACTACAACGCGCTTAGTGAAATATTCAGCTGTTACTCCTTGAGCTATAGTGAATTAGTTCCTATTAATCACTTAATATTTTTTAACCAACAATTATATTATTTCGTTTACAATGGTCTAGTAAATGATTAGAAAAATAGCAAACTGACTTCACAAATAAGATACTTGTAAATGAGAGGAATCCAAATCTAATATATTTGAAGTCTGACTGTCCCCCGATGAGTTTATTTTGGATCACGCAGACCCGTGTAAGATGCGTGCCCAGCTCTGCCCACCCACGCTCCTGTCAGGAGCTGCCACGGCTCCGCGGTTCTGCGCCCACCCGGGGCTGATGCTCAAGTCAAATTCACTGCAAAGGTCAGAGCCCCGAGGAGAGCCTGTCCCCTGGCACCACACCGCCTGCTTGTCCAGAATGAGCAGCCCTAGCTTTGGCACTTCTCGGCTTCGCTTTGCTCTGATTTTTTGTCAGAGTCAAACTTGACCTAGTGGAAACAACCTTCCCTATAGGCTGAAATGATATCTTGGCTTATTTGCTTCAGTGTGGCTGAGTTTTGATGTGGACACATGTTCACTTAGGCTTATAGGTCACTAGTGACCTAGAATAACATAGCACGTACCCCTAGAGGCAAAACAACTGAAGTGAACTTTAAGGCCAGATGATATTCGAAGAGAAGTTGTGTGGAAACCGCCGCAGCTCGTTTTATCCAAAGAAAGCAGGGATGAGACCTGCGGGGACGGGTGGTGCGTGGCTTCACGCACGCACAGCTGCACATGCCAGGTACCGCCTAGTCTTGTTACGAAGGAACTCGTTGGGAAACTTCACCTGGAAGAAACGGGAACTGAGGAAGCCCTCGAGTGAAATGGGCTTCGACATGAGGAGATTTTAGGAGTGTTTACTCTAATTTTGCTGGAGGTTAGAATATGTTGTAAGGAGGAATCATCGATTACAGGAGAAACACGGTTTGCACATGGAGTGTCAATAATGATTTCAAAAATTTCTGTATCAGAAATGTCTATTTATATTCCTTTAGGTATAGAAAAGCAAGCTTATCTTTCTCTCCCACCACAAAGTAAAAAAAAAACCAACAAAACAACCTACAACAAACAAATCCATCCCAAACAAACACACCCCAAACAACTCGACGTGAAATAGTGTCTTGATGTGTTCCCGAAATGATAGTTGTTTTCTGTTCATTTTTGGCCTGGAGTGGTCTTCTGTGTTTATTAGCTGATATTATTTTAAGTGGAAAAAAACCTAATTCTCTGGGCATCTTGAGAAGTTCTTTTACCGGCAGCTCCATTCTGATCAGAATGCCCAGTAAAATGTTCTTCCAGAGACAGAGGGCACAGCTCAGCATCATCGAATTTTCCAGGAATACCCACATGGCTTGCTTAGCCTTTATACCTTTAATTTTTAAATGATGAGTTTTACTGGCAGGAAGATCAAGGGTGCGTGTCTCTTCTGTGTTTGCTATTCTGTGCAGGTATCTCTGATTAGAGTAGGACACCCAGCATAAATAAGCAGCTACTGTATGAGAGTTTAAAGCACGACTGTTCCTCTTTGGTTCAGAATCACTGCCTACAGTTATTGTCCGATTTCCGATGCCTGTTACGTATACAATCGAGCCTATAACTACCTGCTGATTTCTTTGTAGTAGTTAAAGAGAGTTTATACTGTTTGGGCAATATTGTCCAGTCGTTACGTCTCCAGAAGCTGTCATGAAAGCTTGGATATACTCTGTCCAATCTGCAAGTAATCAATGAAATTTACGAGCTCGACCTCCTCTTTACACACATTTCCTGTCCAAAGAAGAAAAACTGAGTTATGAAGGTGTCTGGGTCTCCTTCACAGCACCTCTTACTCAGCGGCTTTGGAAGGAAAAGGAATGCCTGGATCTGTGCCTTCGTAAGGGAATGATAGTCGGGTGTCAGTTTCTCGCGCTGCAGAACCCCGGGAGCGGAGTGGCTGGTGATAGCCTGGGGGGAGCCCGGGGCGCACGGAGGGGCTGCCCCTTCTCCGACTGCGGCGGGACCCTCCCGCGGGTGCTGGTCCGCCTGGGGCCGAGCGCTGCCCCTGTTGCCTCCGTTCTCCGCGCGCTTGATAACAGCGGAGGGAAAGGGCCAGGCGCTGAGCAGCGGTGGCGCGGGGTTGGATATTGCACGGCATCCCTGCGCCCGCTTCTCACCCGGGCTTCTCGGCTAAAAGACAGGCGACACCAGATCTGGGCGATGCCCCGAGCTCGGCTCCGCTCGGGGCTGTGCCTGGCCCTTCGTGCCGGTTCCGCCTCACCAGCCAGGGCTGCAGGCAGGGCGCCGAGTCACGTCCCTGCCCCCACTCTCTCTCCCTGTGCTCTCCTTCCGTCTGTGCTTTCCAGGGCCATCCAGGGCTTCTTGGGGACACGGGGGTCACCTGGAGGAGGGCGAACACAGCTAGGCGCATTTTCACCATGCCCCCCCACCCCCCAGGCTGTCCGGAGTGTATCTGCTTGTGTGTCAGGGAAGGAGCAGGCTGCTCCAGGCATCTCACTGCTCTTCTGAACACCAACCCGCTGCGGCTTTCTTCAGACGCTGTTATTAAAACAACATTTAGAGAGTGTGCATAATTGTACAGTTAAAAGGCATGGCCGATGCTTCTCAGCCCAGAAGGTCGGATCAGAGTAGCAGCTCTCCATCTTAAAAGATAGAAGAGAAGGGAAGAGAGAAGGGCCTGAAGTTTGACTAAGTCTTTCTTAAGGGGGGGGGGGGGGGGGGGGGGGAAGAAAAGAAGAGAAGGGCACTTGCAGGCTAACACAATGGTGATTTTGCCCTGACTCAACAATTAATCTTGTGAAAAGAGTGTGACCAGATAGGATGGGAAGCTAGTTCCCTGGGGAATTGGGGTAGGCAGTGGTGGAATAGGAGGAGGAGGGAAGAGGGATTGATCTTGAGCCCCAGGGTTCTACATCTTCCCTCAGTGGTTATCGTTCAGACAGGTAAAATACAGCCTGCCCAATGTCCCTTCCCCTTCTCTCCAAGACTCAGATACTGCCTGCAAGTAGATGCCATGGCCCCCAAGTCTTTCCAGTGCCATGCAAAACCACTGCCTCAGTAACGATTTTTATGACAGGCTCACCTCTACAGTCTCTGGGCACTGGCCCTGAGGCATGAGGATATCCCAGATGGTGAAGGGTCAACTCCTGTGCATTGAGCTGAGGCTGTCTGTGGATCTGGCATAAAACCAGGGTTAGGAAATCCTATGCAGGTCATAGGTAATTGCTAGGAGACACTTGTAAGGGTGAGGTGCTGCCCAGCAGATGCAGGAAGTACTGGATGATGCACCCATAGCATCCCAGCTATGATCTGTAGCCAGGCCTGAAACTGCCACAGCACACTGATTGGGACATATAGTGCCCTAACGCTCCCTTGTGCTCACCCACGAGTGTCCTGTGCTGGAACATGGCTACCACTCCTGTTTCATGTCCATCTGATATAAAGGCAGGAGCAAGGGCCTTGAGATCCATGAGCTCATCCCACTTCAATGCCTGCTCACCACCCTCAGTGAGAACTGCCTCTGCCTCCATTTGCAGCCCATGGTAAATATTCCTCAACAGTGCAAACCTAGACAGGAGGTCAGATGTCCTTGTCTAAATTAATTGACTTGAGGTGATTTTGCAGATAGTGATTTTCTTTAAAATGTAACTGAGAAAAGGCAGCCAGAGACAGAACAAGCTCTCACCAAGGACATTTGTGTTTCTTTAATAAACCTTTCTCTAATTTCCACTCTCTCCCAAACCTACTTGCCCAGAAATGAACTTCTTCAAAGCAGGAAACCAATCTGTGATGGAGTTAATCACCAAATCGTGTGGGAACATATTTTATGCAGGGTACCAAAGCCAGCGTAACCGATACAGCACAGACCAGTCATTTCTCCTGTTTCCTTTGCTGGAGTTTTAATGAAAAGGAAGTAACTGTAATGCAATCCTTTTTGAGAAATCAGCCCTTCTCACTGTTCGAAGCAAGGTAAGGAACCGAGCCGAGCTCGGGTGATTAGAGCTAATTCCAGGAGGGTTGTGTGTGTAGTGTCACATGTGAACCCAATCTGCCCCATGTCCTCATGGAAAGAACCAGAACTAGACTCAGTTTTCCATCCAGGATTGTTTATAGCCTGTCCTACACATGCGTGTCTGTTGACACTTGTAAGCAAAGAAGTAAAAACCACACTTGTGTATTTTCATGGACACTCCAATTTCTTTGCTGGCACATAAGACCAAGATTTCAGCATCTGAGGGTCTCATGCTATCCAGATTTATTTGATTTCTAAGAAAAAGGTGTTACTTTGATGTTCATTCCTCTAATATCTACTCAAAATCATGACTGGGAAACCAGCACCATTTTGCATCACTCATTAGAATATACTGTGATGTGTATGCTGTTATTTGCACTCGTATTTGTTATTAACAGCACTATAAATTAGTATGATCCTAACTTGACCATGGACAAGGTTCAGTGCTGCTACAGTAGTGGCCTGAGCCCAGCAGGTGGAAAGGCCCCAGCCTCCAGAAGAATTCTCAAGACCTGGGCTGGGCAGCACCTGTCCTTATTCCTGGCAATTTTTGGGAGGGGGAGGGGAGAGGAAGGGGGGGGCTGTTGGCACACGCCATGCCTGGGGTCACCAGAACTGGAGAGAGCCTAACACATGAATGAACTATCCTACTTCCCTGCCCCTGCAATCCTCAGGCACAAAAGTAGATCCAAATTATAAAAGCCTGTTCTGTGCATCATCAACAACAAAAAAAGCCCCCTATTCTCCCCTGACTTTGTTCTTTTGATTTTTTATAGATCAAAGGCAGGATAGAGAAAAAAAAAAATTGGCAGGCGAAGATAGACATTGTTCTAGTGACAAGATGAGGGTCCCGAAAGGAGAATGCTTGCTCCATCGGAAGTGGCTGCATGGCAAAGGGAGAAACCTCACTTTTCAAGCCCCTTTTCGAGGCATTGTCTTTGGGGCTGGAGCTGCTGCCATACAGTAGGGTCCCCATGGCAACGCAACCTGCTGCTGCTGCTGCCCCTCTTCCAGAGTTGAAGGCACTGAAAGGCAGCTGAAGTGACTGGGCTTAAAGAGCAACAGAATAAACAATATTTTGATTCATTGGGAGAAGAGAGAGAGGCTCCCGCCCCCCCACCTCCGCCCCCCGACCCATGAATGCTGGCATTGTCCATGCTTTTCTGAATCTGATTTACCATATCATAACCCCTAGGAAGAAGAAAACATCAATATCCCGAAGGAATGGAGATGTTTCTATGGAAAACCTAGGAATTTTAGTCCATAACAGATCTGGTGTAAAAATCAAAGAGATCAAAGGAGGCGCTCCCAGGAGTATAGATGCGTTTCTGAATTAAAGATGGACGATGCAGACTACAAAGTACTTTTTTTCCATCCTTCTTTATTCAGGCCTCTGTTTCCATTTCAAGGGAGGCGCTGTCCCAACATCATATCTGAGCCCAGACAGTCACTGTGAACAATGCTCGCAAAGCGGGAGAAACGCCAAAGAAAGCAAATCATAACAACCATCGAGCCTCTCAGGATTGTTTCTATTACAAACCTGAGTGAGACAATTAATTATGAAATCGGTAAAAAAACAGAGAGAAAAAAAAGAAAAAATGGGGGAAAAAAAAAGGAAAAAGGAAAAAAGGTGGCAAGGGAGAAAACCAAGCGAAGCGATTAATACAGACGGTAAAAGCTGCGAGGAGCAGTGCTCGGGGCTCGGTGATCTGGGGAGACAGGCTGGCTGATGACTGCCACCTCCTGAATCCCAACCCGTCGGAACCCCCCCGGGCTCTCAGCACCCCCCTGCCGGTCCTGCCAGTGTAGGGGCTGTCCTGGAAGCAGGGTTTCTGTGCGGGATGGAGGAGGAGCGGATTAGTCCCGAACCCTGCGGCTCTACCTGCTGTGAGCAGGGAGACTGCCCGCGCAGGCAGCGAGGCAGAGGAGGATCTGCGGACCATGCGCGCCCGCTCATCCCGGCGCTTCCGGGCAGGACGCTGTACTCCTGATCGATGTGCAGCTCCGAGAGTAGTGTCGGGTATTATTGGGCTGGCTTCAGTCTACCGAGTGTCATGCAAAACACGATGGGAATGGTCAGCTCGCCTGCCTGCCAGCAGCCGCTCCGTCACGCACGGCCCACATCCGCTGAGCCAGCCTGAGCGAGGCCGGCCGCACGGCTGTCGCCTCGGGGTGCAGGTTACCTCTGCGTGCCCGTGTCCCGGCAGAACCATCCCTTCGGAAAGGTGAAGCTCGCCCTGCGCAGACATCGCTGGGCCTTTACCCCGGAGATTGGGAATCGTAGCGGTAGAAATCCGTTGTTTAGAGCCCAAGAGGGTGAATATTACAGGAGTCAATTAAGTTGTTTGGAAACAAATGTAGAAAAAAAAAAGTACTGGGACTAATGTTATGAAGAAAGCCAATTAAAATGGTTTGATAAGCATATGTATTAGCAACAAGTGTAGCACAGAGGTCAGAAACAGCACTAAGTAAACAAAGTTGACAGAAGAGTGAATCTTTTGTGGCGGGTGCGCAGCTGTCCGGCCTCCTTTTGTCCAGGCTGAGGCTGGGTGCACGCTCCCTGCTGCCCTCTCCCCAACTCAGTGCACAAAAACAGATTGGGATGTTCTGCATGCATAGACAACATTGCAGCTCCAGTCCTCCCTTTTCTGTTCCTTTAGCAGACAGGGCTCTCCAGACATTTTTTCCTGACAGTAACAAAGCGGGGCTGTAAAACAGTTCAGAATAGGAGAGGAGAAAGAAGAGAAAAGAGTCCCCGAGGGGGAAAAACCCGCCATGACACCGGACAAAAGAATAGGAAGTTGAAAATAGAAATAAAACTGAAAGCACGAATTATCTTGTTAAACAGAGGTGCTTTTTGTCCGGAGTCGTCTTTGTGAGTTTTTAAAGTATCACGACGTGGAACAAGTATGTAAGTCCCCACACATACTTCAGTTAAAGATTCATGAGCTTCCGAGAGCCTTGATGGCTTATTTATATGTCAGCAAATTCTGCAGCTTAAATACGATTTAAAAAATAGACCTAGGGCTAGTCAGAGTCCCACAGATACGGCTTAAAACGTTCAGAGCGGGCAGGGAGATTCCTCTTAGGCCAGAGAAAGGAAATGAAAAGTTCAAGAAGCAACGAGCGGGGTTCTTTTCAAGTCTGAAGAAGAAACACAGGCCGGGCTATTTTCTGCCGGCTCGGCCCTTCCTGCACACACTGGCACTGGGTGCGAGTGCTTCAGGATGGGGATAGGAACACTTCATTCAGTAGCAGAAAGGCTTTTTCTGGCAGGTGAGGAGAAGTCTCAGGTCTGAATTGCCCCTGGCCTTGTCAGCCGAGCTAGAGGCTCGGGGCTGTCACCCAGGTAGTTCCCTTCCTTGGAGAAATTTGATACTGTCGTGAGAAAACCCACCACTTTGTCATGCCACCTCTTTCCAAGGATAGGGAACAGATTTGGGGAGTGATACGCCACTTCTTTACTTTGGCAAAGCCCTGGCATCGCGACTTTGAACTCGGTTTTATCTCTACACATGTCTTTCTTGGTTTAATGTTACTGGGGAAAAAATAGAGATAAAAAGAGGGGAAATTAAAGTCAACCAGGGAGCAGCAACAAAGCTCACATCCTCTGTAATTCGCCTCATTCCCTATATCCAATATTAAGTCTTGCTCGCCTTTCCCGGAAAACCTTGGAGCACAACTTTTGTTGAACCGGATCTGACAGGGAAACCTCAGCAGAAACAATAAAACACGGTTTCAAGGGACAGCACATGTTGCTCAACGTTGCCTAAAATCGCCTGCAATATTCTCAGAGTAAGTACACGGCAAGTGGCGCTTGCAGTCCCCTGAGAAATTGATAGCTCTTACATGCTTTTGATCCTGGACTCTGGTTTAGTCGAGTTTCAGTTTGGAAAAGACAGACGTGAAAGCCTAAATTTTATGGCTTCGGGATTTGAATATGAATCTTTGGTCTGGGCACAAGAACACACCAACCCATTGCAAATCAGAGGGGGAAAATCATGATAGCCTGTCACTGGAGCTGTGGTTCTTTGAAGCAGGGTCCAAGTGCAAAATTTCCTGATGAATCGAAGTCGTTAAATTTAAGCAAGGATGAGTTATTACTTAGCTTCCAAACTAGTGCAAATGTTTAATAAAAATCATATAATCCGTGGCCTTTCAGAATTGTTTTGTTTCACCAGCGGAAATTAAATCTGGGGCATCTCACCCATTTCGAAATGTCATCTTCCCAGTAAACTCCATTTATTATCATTATAATTTTTTCCTTTCGAGTCTGTCATTCTCGTGATTTAAGGAGACTCTTTGTGTCTTAGAGCAAAGATTTCTCCATCGGAACAAGCCGACTCTAGTCATATTGCTGCGTGGTTTTGCAAGCGTGGACAAACGGCCCCGAGAGCGCGTGTACCTCGTGCCCGAGGTCCCGCCGCTGGCCCTGCCCGGCCCCGCCGGTGGGACTCCAAGACCTCCGCTCTGCGCCAGTGCGAGCAGCGGACGCGGCTGCTCCCGCGGGCTCTGCCCGGCCGGCAGCGTGTCGGGGGCGTGTCGGGACCGTCGTGGCGTGTGCGCTGGGTCAAGTCCCACTCACGCACAGCGCGCCGAGAGCTCGCCTCGAACCGCTGAGCGCGACTGGCCCGGAGCTCGGCACCTTCCAGGTCGCTTTTCCAGCTCTCCTTTTCCCGCCCAGGGAGCGTTGGGGTAGTTTGCACAGTTGACATGAAATTCAGTGTAATCAGATGCCAGTGTCTAAATTAATACTAGTGTTTCGCAGATTCTAAAATCATCAAGGTATCGAACTAATTAAGTTTTGCGGCTTTCTTTAAGTCAAATGCTACCGCTTTATCCCTTTCGATGGGAGGCGGGTCTGCTCACTGGGACACATTCATCAGATACTTTCCAGAAGTTTATCTGTAGATCAGAACACGTTCTGAACTCTGCTTCTTATCCGTGAAATCTGAAAGCTTTGGAGAGTACCGTAAAAATAGAGCAGACAAGCCTGTAACTGCAGCAAGCAGATTCCAGCCCTCCCAACCTGCCATCCTGGTCATTTGGAGAAGTCTTGGACTTCTTCCCCCCCTCGAGGTTTTTGGAGAGACACTTTCCTGTACTTCCGTCTCATCACAGCTAGGTAAAATCAACAGGCAAGGTCTAAATGACAAATGTTTTAATCGGAGAGGGATTAACTGGGGACCCCTCTTTCGCTTTCTTGCAAACAGAATTTAAAAGTTTCCTAGAGTACAAGAAAGCTCTGATGACCTTACAATTCACCCTGCACATTAAAACCGTGGTTGCACGGCTGCCTTGCATGAGAAGGAAAAGCAATAGATTAAAGAGGAAATTGAAACAAGGACATTTCTGCTGAGATCGCAGTTGGTCTGGTATATCTTTTGGATCAGATCAAGAAAAACGAGTTTGATTTTGCCTGGCTGGGTAGAGAAAACCGCATCAAGGTGCGGCCCAGGGCTTTAGAAGTGAGCAGATGAGGAGCTCTTGTCTCCACACCAGAGCGGCGCCTTAAGCTAAGCAGAAAAGGCAGGTACACCTAAAGCCTTGCTCCTGTCTTTTGTGCCACACGCAAACAATGGAGAAGGAGGAGGTCTCTGACCGGGACCTCTTTACTGAAAGAGCTGCACCCACTCTCCCGGCTTCTTGGCAACACGAGTGGATCCGACCTCTCTTCCATCCCCGACCTTCAAAGGTTGTCCTTCCCCAAGGGTTTCTGCTGGTCCTAGCCACTGCCTGCTCTCTCTGAAACAGCAATCCCGCCTGGTGTAGAGGGTCTCGCCACCAGGTTTCCTCATCCGAGAGGAGCTGCAAAAGGTCTTCACAAGAGAACAACAAACCAGTAAAGTTTGGCAGAGCCCTTTGAGGGAGAAAGCAGTACCTTAAAATACAGGCAACAGGCAGAGGCAGGGTTATTCAAGCTGCTGAGGATCACACGGGAAGGGATGCCTTTCAGAGAAACCACAGGAGGGAGAAACTTGCTGCGTAGACACTTCAGTACTGGGTACCTGTGTGCAGCAGCGCCTGGACGGCGGGAATGAGCAAGCAGGAACTTGGTCTTTATTTCTCCTGTGCTTAAACCCACCATTACCGTTACCCTTGCATGCCGTCCCCGGTGTGTCGTCACTCAATAAAATTAAAAAAAGAAAAAGAGAAAGAACTGTATCAGAGGCCTTTGACAAACCCGAGTGCATCCCGAACTTGGCGACAGGCACATCTGTTGGCCGCGATACTCGCCGGGACTGGGGTTGGCTCGGCCCGGCCGCCCTGGCATCGCCTCTCCCTTCCACCCCGACATGATTTCTATTGCGACAGGAGTCAGGCCCCGCAGCACGACACTCTAGCCTGCGGGTCCAGGGCGGGAGGCTGGGAACTGTACCGGTTCGGGGCGATTCTCCCGACTCCTCGGGGAGCGGGAAGGTTTTCTGGCTTTGTATGGCCAGATCTGGGGCTGGGGCTCGGCCGAACTCGCCAAGACCCTCTCAGGAATGTAAATATTTCAGTCTTTCCTCTGAGAAACCAAACAGTCAAACAACAAAAACTTGCCCGGGCTAAGTCCCGGCGCGAGAGGTTGCAGATCATGTCATGTCCCTCTCCACAACCACATCCCGTTGCTAAGGGACATCGGTCAGCTCTGATGTAAAAGGAGAGATGACTTCATTGAAAAGGGTCGCATTTATAGTAGCAAAGTACTGTTAATATTTTCATTACGTTAAAAAAATAACTCGGTTAAAGGATACAGTTTGTTAGAATGATGTGAATACATTTCAAAGAAATCAAATACCCAGAGTTAATCAATATTCAGACACTCGAGGCTACAAAGCTAAGTGGAAACAAAGCCTTTTTCACCAGAGAAGCAGTAATGTGCGGCACCTGAAGTAAGTCACTGCTGGGGAGCTCTGTCAGACACTACTAATTAACCTACTTTTCAACTGAGTTGATGTCAACTTTTTTATAAGCGAGGAGAGAGACGCACTTTTCCTCGGATTTCATCTTCGCCCACCGCGATCTTTTCCCGCACCGATAGCCCTTGGGGCGCTCCCGGCTCTGCCGCCGCTGATCTGCCGCGGCCGCTCTGCGAGGCTCCGGGCAGCCCCGGCGGGGCGGTGCTCCCGCCCGCCGGCCCTAGCGATGAGACTTCCACCGCTTTCTTGGGGCTGAGCAGCATCAGTTCGGCAAGACTTTATTTTTAGTGTTTATCTGGGAGCGTGCTAAAGCAGCACCAATTGTAGCGACTTTTTATTTAGTTTTTCTTTCCCCCAGGAGCCACCCTCTGCCTCCTAAACGTTACAGGACAGTGACTGTCCAGAGACAGCTCTTCTTCAGCCCCTCAGACTTTCAGCAAAGTGGCCGTTCTCTGCACAGGAAAGCAGCATTCTAGTGTAACACTAGTAGTAGGATGGGGTGTAGTGCTGTTTGATTTACTTTAAGAAACTTCTCAGAGCAGGAAGACAGTATGAATCTGTCCTCTATACAAGAAAGAGTAGTTTTCAGGAATTCTTTATCTAGAAATCATGAAAATCTCCCAAATATTGCCACTCCCTCAAACAGACAAACCAAAACTCCTACATATATGGAAACAAACAAAAACCCCCACAAACTAAACCAAACCAACCAACCAAACCAAACCCATGTAGTCTTTCTCTACCACATTACTCTGAAAGCAACAACAAAGAAATCAAAGCTATACCTCACAACCTCATCTGAATTTTTGTAGCCCTTAGGTACAACCCTGTGTCAGTTTATATCACCTGCAGGCCTGGCCTGTGACTACATATATGAGAGCACCACTTCTTTTTGAGTGCTCCTGTCACAGAAAAGAGGAAAGCTGGAAGGTTACTGGTAGGTAGGTACAACCCTAGGCTATAAATAAATGAAAACTAGGAAATTATAAGAAATCTGAAAGTTTGATTATAGTTCTAGGGCGTGATTTGTGAGGAAAGATAGCGCACAAAATATTGATAGAATTACAGAATCATAGAATCAAGCAGGTTGGAAGAGATCTCTAAGATCATCCAGTCCAACCTAGCATCCAGCCCTATCCAGTCATCTAGACTGTGGCACTAAATGCCTCATCCAGTCTTTTGTTCAACACCTCCAGGGACGGTGACTCCACCACCTCCCTGGGCAGCCCATTCCAATGGCAAATCACCCTCTCTGTGAGAGTAAAGAAAATGAAGCTGAGAATCTCTGAACACACAAAGACTTATTGGTAAGGAAAAGGCTTGAACATTTTATTTCTCTGCAGTAGATGGCTGAACAGAAAATTAGCAGCAAAAGGGGATTGGGGCAAAGATAGATCAAGGTTGTTAGCTACAAGAACTGACCCAGCTAGCTTTTGGATTGTCCATCCATGGTGGAGATGCCAGAAGACTTTATCAGGCACTCTGTCTGAGTGTGGATCTAGCCTTGAGGAAGAAGATTCATTCATCAACCTCTCTAGCTATATCCCATGTATTTTAGGTAAGAGAAATTTCAAGTTTGGCACTGAAGAAAAAATAAAGTCACAGGACTCAAATTTGCACCATCACTATACTCAAAGGCAAGAGGCTCAGACTGTGCTCTCAATTCCTCACATTACTCCCAGCAATTAGGACCAGTTTTGAGGATAATAAGTTGGTTTTTGGCAGCAGCAGGAGTTATTTACTCTATTTAGTTACCGAAGGACAAGACAAGTAAAAGGGTGAACTTTGCAAAGTGGGAAGACTGTGTATCACAGTTCCAACTAGGTTGGAGTTGTGAAGTCCCTTACTAATGCATGTGTCATTGAGGTAGTTTTGGAAGGTGCCCTGAGGTTCAGGGACATTCCCAACTGAAGAGTCCCTTTTTACCGTGGAGGTGACTGCTTTCCCAGAACAAGGACCTAACATTTGGAATGTGCATTGATGTTGATAACAGCTCTAAATGTTGCTGTGAGCATTTTAATTTGAAATGTCCAAACCTTTTAGTTATAATTCTTCTTCTGAACAGGTCACATGCACGAACTTTGTTTCCAGCAGCTGAGGACATCCATATCCAATTGAATATGATGGGGCTTGAAAAGAAGTCGAACTGAGACAATTCACTCTGGCTGTCTGAACAGCAGTGTTTCATAGGAAGAGAAATAGTAATTATAAAAAAATCCATATGACACCAAGCTAGGAGCAGGTGTGGATCTGTTGTGGGGTAGGAGAGGGACCTTGACAGGCTGGATGGGTGGGCAGAGACCAATGGGATGAAATTTAACAAAGCCAAACACAGGATTCTACACTTTGGCCACATCAACCCCAAGCAGTGCTACAGGCTGGGGATAGAATGGCTGGAGAGCAGCCAGGCAGAAAGGGACTGGGGGGTACTGGTGAACAGTAGGCTGAACATGAGCAAGCAGTGTGCCCAGGTGGCCAGGAAAGCCAATGGCATCCTGGTATGTATCAGGAAGCGTGGCCAGTAGGGCAAGGGAAATTATTCTTCCCCTGTACTCAGCACTGGTCAGGCCACACCTTGAGTGTTGTGTCCAATTCTGGGCCACTCAATTCAAGAGACATGTTGAGATACTGGAACATGTCCAGAGAAGGGCATCAAGGCTGGTGAGGGGCCTGGAGCACAGCCCTGTGAGGAGAGAGCTGGAGAAGAGGAGGCTCACGGCAGACCTCATCGCTGTCTACAACTACCTGGAGGGAGGCTGTAGCCAGGTGGGGTTGGTCTCTTCTGCCAGGCAACCAGTAACAGAACAAGGGACACAGTCTCAAGTTGTGCTGGTGGGAGGGATAGGCTGGAAGAAATTCTTCACAGAGAGAGTGATTTGCCATTGGAATGGGCTGCCCAGGGAGGTGGTGGAGTCACCATCCCTGGAGGTGTTCAAGAAGAGCCTGGCTGAGGCACTTAGTGCCATGGTCTAGTTGACTGGATAGGGCTGGGTGATAAGTTGGACTGGATGATGTTGGAGGTCTCTTCCAACCTGGCTGATTCTCTGATTCTATGAAATGATGAAAAATTAACTGGTTTTGCACATGCATGTCTCTGAAATAAAAAAAAGAGCTTTTCCTTAACTGAGAGGTGAGGGTTAAAAAGTGTGTTATTTCGGATCTTGATTTCTCAACATATTGGATGATGTGTGCAAGGGGTGCTGAGAAATACAAGTATATTCCTAATGGAAAGCAGAATGTAATTCTGCTGTGCAGTTCCCTGGAATTTAGTTGTCATCCAAGGGTTTCCCACGAGCAACGATATTCCAGATATATCCACCTGGCAGCACTGGGTACCGCTTTAGAGTTTAAAATGATTTTTTTGCTTCTATAAACCTGAAAAAAAATCCTTTCTACTGGGAAACAAGATGTTTGGTGAAGAACTCCTACTCTTTTCCTCTGCTTTGATTTAGGCTGCCCTTTTCTTTTCTCTCTCTCTCTCTCTCTCTTCCCCTTCCCACCCCCCCCCCCCCCCCCCCATTTACTAACATACTTATGGAAGTAATTTGTGAACATATTGTATCTTTTAAAGTATGAGATATTGTGACATTTGTTCTTATGCAGACTCTTAAGTGAAGTCATTGTGGGGGTTCTGCTTAAACAGTGGATGTGAAGAATGCTTCATGTATTTCACAGGTTGGTGGGTTTGGATTTTGCTACAGCAATTCTCCTCCTACTTGTTGCATGATGGTGCATTAAGTTTTCACTTCTCATTTAAAGGAAAGAAAGAGAAATTTGAGTCCAGCAGCCTAAACTCTAAGTATGAACAACCTCATGTACTTTAACAGATTGCTAATTCAAAGAAAAATTATACAGGAAGGAATAATGTATAAAATAAGTATATACATGACTCATCAAATGTTGGTTTTTTTTTTCATGTTTAGTTATAAGAGGGCTTCAAGATCTCTAATTCACCAGAAGACACTCCTGTTTTTTAACAAAATGTGACAGAATTTAGGAATTTCAGTCCTTTTCCCTCCAGGACAGTATCCAGAACAATAACTCTATGACAGAAAGAACAAACTTTACCTGTAATAATTTCATTCTGAAAAGTTTGCCATGTGTATGTTTAAAGACAAACATGAGCACATGAGCAGTGCAGCAGTTATGATGCCAGACAGTCATTTGTATTGAATAGGTCGTTTAGAATGGGGTTCTGGCAAGTGTAAATGTCTTTTGTGCCACTTACAGCTTCTCTTGGGCACAATAAGAGTTGTGAAAATGTTTTCTACTTGATGTTTCTTGAGCAAACATTTTCTTTGGTGCAATCAGGGATGTGTGTCTTTTTTGTTTGCTCTCCCTGAGCACAAATGACAATATAATTATTGTATGCAAGGTAGTGGTGGTGTTGAGGGACTTTGAGTATATTTATGATTTTCTCTTAATTATTTTTTCTTGTTTGGCTATTTTTTTCCCCAGAAATGTATTAATTGCCTGTGTAACTCATATATAAACCCTATACTTTGAAATTGCTGTTATTGTGGAGGATGGCTACTGATCATATGAAATCTTATAGTTTTCTGTCTAGGAAGCAGTCTTTGATTTTGGATTTTGCTTGTACAGACACCTACAGGAAAGGTTTAATTTTTTTTTCCTGGTGGATAAGTATTCTTAGGTGGAAATAAAAAGGGAAATCTAGAGTGCTTCTACTTGTGCATAAAATGGCAAATTAAAACATGATACAGGATGGTGTTTCATGTAACTGTGATTAGTATTGCTCTACCTCTTTACTGCTATCATAATTTACTTAATGAGGTTATCTGAACCACTAACATTAAAAAAAAGGTGGTAATCTGAAAATATTTAAAAAGGGAAATTTCCTTTCTTTGTTAGAGTTACAAAGTATAGACAACTTTGATTTATGTAGCCTTGGCTACATAAATGGGATAACTGATGGTAGCTTGAAACTGAGCTCTTCAAACCTACTGTATTAGCACTGATCATACCCGGTGCTTCTTGTATCAATTGAGTCATGAGTTCATGAGAGAGCAGTGGCATATGTCCAGCCTATGGGGCAAATATTCCACTTGGCATTCCCTGGGGTCCTATTCTCTGATTATCCAGAAAGCATACATGGCTAATGTATGCCAGGATGAAAACAGTAGAGAGAAAATGGGAAAAGACTCATGCTTGTGCCTTGCCCTAGTATAGACATGATGAGGACCATGGCATAGGCTGCAATGTGAAGCTTGGATTCCTTCTGACTTCCACAGGATGCAAGAAGTAGCATGTTCTTTCCAGGCTTTTCTCCTTACTTTAAGGCTGATACTCAGCTTGGTAAGGAGCAGGTAACCTCTTTTGACAAACTGATGTAAATCAATGCAGTTCAGAAGTCAGTGGTCAAGGACCAAGAGCACTGGAGAGCACTATGGCAAAAAACCCAAACAAACCAAAACCAAAACCCAACCCCAAAACAAAAACCCAGGAGAATTCCTGGATCATCCTATTTAGACAAATTTTTAAAAGTGAAAAGATTCATGAGTTATAGGAGTTCAGTGAAATAATTCTTGTTTGGATAATTATTATCTTGGGTTCATGCACACCACAGATGTAGTTGAAACTACAACCACTGCAAATCCCAACAGAGTTGCTGCAGAATCTTGTGGTGAGGTGCATTTGTATGGATGCTTGTGGGCTTTGAACTGCTGTTGGCTTCTGTGCCACATGAAGCTGAGATTTGGAAAAAAAAGTAGTAGCTGGTACATCTGGTTCCATTAAAGTGCTGCTGATGGCTGGTGCAAACAGCCTTGCTGACACCTGCACAGTTAATCTTGTCCCGCAAGGGCTGGTTGACTTTGGTTTCTAATCCACAGACTGAGACTGGCTGTTCAAGTATTTATAATTTGGTTATGCATCTGCTGCCAGGCAAGGAGGGAAAATGGCTCTCTGCTGCTGTGTCAGAAACATGAGTCTGCTGATCACTTCCTTGAAGAGCAGGCATTTAAGCAGCCATGCTACTGAGTACAATGGCTTAATTTTAAGAAACTCAGAGTTGCTAGTGGTGTGATGCCTGGATGCTTGAATAACTTATGGTGTTCTATAAAGCTCATACTGGTAAGTCTATTTCCTTACTGTTTAGGGCAGAGGAAAACACACAAGGTCCTAAAAGCATATCACTGGGAATTCCCTTTGTGTATACTGGCTGTTCAATGAATTTTCACTTGATTTAATCTTGCCCTACATTGAGTACTTTTAAGGAGAGGGACCATGCCCTTGCTTCTTAGGGTTAAAAAAAAAAAAAGAAGTTACTTTTGCTAAACCTTAAAGGTAATCTCCTGGTTACTGTGTCATGTCTTGCTTGGTGTGCCCTATGGTAAAAAGACTCTGGATTTGATCTAGTTACTTTTGCTTTGGCTTGCACACACAGCTATTTACTGTACCACTCACTACATTAGTTTAGATACCAAACTCCTTTTTTATGAACATCAGCTATATATAGGTAAAGAGATACATTTCCAGACTAAAAGATTTCTGATAATCTAGAGGCCTCTAATTTCAGATCACTGTCACACTGGTGAACAACAAAGACCGTGTCAGGCTTCAGATTAATGTGTATCAGAGGGAAAAAAAGAAGCCTCTAGATATGATATGTCTGGCCTAATTCTGGTATAGTCCAGTGAGCTGTGCAGTGTTCTGCTTGATTTATCTCAATGTAAACAGTGTCTGACCTCCACTGCCATATCATTCTGCCCTCTCCGTGCCTCTTAGGTAAGGAAATCAGGAGAATTTTTGATCCGTGCAGTCAGAGCAGTAGCCTGGCTTCCCACAGTTTGTTTTGTTTGAGGGACTCTCCAGCTGAATCTCTTGCGTTCAGCTGGATACTGCTTCTTCCAGAATGTGCCATTCGTGTTCACCCTTCTGCACTGGCATTTCTCTGTGTGCCTTTAGTATGCCTGTGATGAATATCCCAAGATACACAGATAGCCTGGTTGAATTCTTATTTCATTTTTGATAGGTCACATATTGCTGACAAAGAAACATTTGTTTTCATCTAAGTCATAGACTGGAATGTCTCTTTTGGCCTTTTGGCCGTTTGTTGCTTTTATATGTGTAAAGTGCAGAGTTTTGTAGAAATTCAGTAATGTGGGAAGAAAATACCTTTCAGATGTGTTTTCAACAACAACAAAAAGTTTCTCATTATTTTTCAACATTATGCATAGTTATGGTATTCAGATTTAATTACATACCGAATAAATACAACGCAGACCCCAAACTGGTGAGATCAGCTTTCAATCACAGCAGGCCATAAGCTCTAGTAATTAACCATACCTCCACAAACCATCCCCACTAATAAATCCAGAGGAAAAAAAGAATACAGCAGAGGGGGGAAAAAAAAGAAGAAATGAGAATTACAAGATTTTATAGCAAAGGGCTGAAGAGGGCCCTGATGTGTACACAATGTATCCCTCAGAAAACATATGCTGTTAAAGTGTTTACTTTACAGATTGAAGTGCCTGAAGCTGGAGATCTGTAAGTGAGACATGAGGTCAATATTTAAGTCAGCATTTCTTTGAAGTGAAGATGTATTGGAGAGTTCAAGAGGAAGGGTCTGTGGTGACTTGACTCCCTGTCTCTTCATCCTCCCAAGCCTCTTGGGGAAGCACAGAAGGTGAAAAGCTATATAGGTAGTTGGTAGCTGGTGCAAGCAAACTGCCTTGCTGTGGAGCAGACCCAAGGCAAGGTCTGCGCTGCCCTGACCTAGTATGAGAACTGGCAGCACCACTGTGAAGCCCAACTCAATGAGACTGAGAATAAATATGGACTGTTGTCTTCTATGTGGGATGGTGGAGCTTCGTATGAAACACCACATTGCTTTCCAGTGGTGGTTAAAATTTGCCACTGTTTTGATGTGCCACACAGAGCATTGGAAAGTCCCCAGACTGGAGTCTTATCAAAAGGGATATAAACCAAGGAGTCATTCTTCAGTTAAAACCAAACAATATTAAATCAATTCTGAATCAAACAATGACAATTGTGGAAAGATCACCTGTTTCATTCCAGTCAGGCCCTTAGAGATATTAAACACACTTACTTCACAGACTTAATTGCCTCAGGATGAGGCAATCCTGTATATCTTTTTTAGAACCATTAATAACCTACTTCACCTGATTGCAGCAAGTATTTTATTAGAGGATTTGTCAAATGATAAATGCAAGGACTTTATGCACAGATAAACAACAAAAATTGACCAAATTTAGCCTCCACTTACAGCTAAAGCTCATTTTTATTTTAATCTTCCATTTAATTTGAAACTTAATAGCTTTTCAAAAATTAAACCTACGTGATTTTCCTACAACACTTATTTTGATTAAATCAAATATGCTCATTTCTACCATACTCAGTGCCTTGTTATCAAGCATTGTTGAATATGTGCAATTTTATATTCACTCTTATTCTTCACAAAGCCATGGAAAAACACAGATGTTCTTAAAAGACAATGAGAAACTAGTCATGCACAATTTGTATTTGTTGATAAATACACCTATATTTCAGGACCAGTGTAGAGGGCTGCCCTTCAGAAGAAGTCAAGGCATGCACACAATTGAAATTTCTCTCTAGTTATCAGGACTTCTGAAAAGAATCTGCAAATTTTAAGGTGTCCCAGCAAAAATATCAACAAAAATGCAATGCTACATAAAATGGAAGTACCATCCCAGTGAGATTCAGTGTTTCTAGCAGGCAATGCACTGGTGAACAAGGGAAGTTTGCTGCTGCTGCATGGCATCCAGCCCTGCTTGACCATGCTAAGATACAATCGTAGCACCACAGAATCACAATATCACATAATCACATAATTTCTTAGATTGGAAAAGACCTTCAAGATCATCGAGTTTAATCATTAGTTTCACACTGACAAGTCCTTGACCAAACCAAATCCCTCAGCACAACATCTGATCACTGTGAACCACTATGGTTGGAAAGGTCCACCAGGATCACCCAGTCCAACCTTCATCCCAGCATCCTTAATCACTAGACCATAGCCTCAAGCTCCACATCCACTCTTTAAAAACACCTCCAGGGATGGTGACTCCACCACCTCCCTGGGCAGCCTGTTCCAGTGCCTGACCACCCGCTCAGTAAAGAACTTCCTCCCGACATCCAACCAAAACCTCCTCTGACACAACTTGAGGCCATTTCCTCTTATCCTATCATTAGTATTTCAAGAGATGAGACCAGCTCCAGCCTCACTACAATCTCCTTTTAAGTAGTTGAATCAACCAGGTTGAAAGAGACCTCCAAGATCATCCAGTCCAACCTTTCACCCAGCCATATCCAGTCAACCAGATCACGGCACTAAGTGCCTCATCCAGGCTTTGCTTCAACACCTCCAGGGACGGTGACTCCACCACCTCCCTGGCCCATTCCAATGCCAATCACTCTCTCTGGCAAGAGCTTCCTCCTAACATCCAGCCTATACCTCCACCTGCATAACTTGATACTGTGTCCCCTTGTTCTGTTGCTGGTTGCCTAGGAGAAGAGACTGACCCCCCGCCTGACTACAGCCTCCCTTCAGGTAGTTGTAGACAGCAATGAGGTCACCCCTGAGTCTCCTCTTCTCCAGGCTAAACAGAAAACTGAGGGAATTCCAGAAGGAAGCAAAAGCAGGGACTTAGCAAGTGTCGCCTACAATGCAAAGCTGTAGCAATTTTTTTTCTTTAATATTAAAAAGATAGAATGAGAGGCTTCATTGGTGTCTTGAGGCAGAGATGCTTTAACTAAAAAAAGCCATCCACCATTTACCTCTGTATAGACATTGTTACAAATTGCCTTATATTTACATGAAGGATACCTTAGGCTGGATATTAAGGAGCAACCTCTGGCTGCTGAGTTGCTGAAAGGGGAAACAACCTATGGGGATATACTTCAAAATCTTCTTGAAGGAAATTTGAAAAAAAACCAGTCAGATACCTGCTATCTGGAGGCTGTTTGATGACAAGTCCTGTTCTGAAGCTGGCCTGGTCTTCTGCACTGCTCCTCAGTTTTCTGTTCTTGTGGCTCTTTGCAATCCCAAGCACAAATCCAGGCTGGGCAGTGAGTGGCTGGAGAGCAGCCCCGAGGAGAGGGACTTGGGGGTGCTGGTGGATGAGAAGCTCAACAGGAGCCAGCAGTGTGCACTTGCAGCCCAGAAAGCCAAGCAGAGCCTGGGCTGCAGCAGCAGAAGTGTGGCCAGCAGGGCCAGGGAGGTGATTCTCCCTCTCTGTTCTGCTCTGGTGAGGCCCTACCTGGAGCACTGCATCCAGTTCTGGAGACACTGTTATAAGAGGGATGTGGAGGTGCTGGAGTGTGTCCAGAGAAGTGCCACAAGGATGATCTGAGGGCTGCAGCAGCTCTGCTGTGAGGACAGACAGAAAGAGTTGGGGCTGTGCAGGCTGGAGCAGAGGAGGCTCTGAGGTGACCTTCTTGTGGCCTTCCGGTGTCTGAAGAGGCCTACAAAAACGCTGAGGAGAGACTTTTTAGGCTCTCAGGGAGTGACAGGACCAGGAGGAATGGAGCAAATCTGGAGATGTGGAGAATCCAGACTGGAGGTGAGGAGGAAGTTGTTCAGCATGAGAGTGGTGAGAGGCTGGAATGGGTTGCCCAGGGAGGTGATTGAGGCCCCATGGCTGGAGGTGTTTAAGGCCAGGCTGGCTGAGGCTGTTGGCAGCCTGCTCTAGGGCAGAGTGTCTCTGCCCATGGCAGGGGAGTTGGAACTGGCTGATCCTTGTGGTCCCTTCCAACCCTGCCTGATTCTACAATTCTAAATCCCATGGGGCTGAAAGGTCCCTCTCAGAGGGAGGACACAGGATATTGTAAATTGTTACTCCATTCCCTCTCCCTGTGTCTCCCTGTGCAGCCTCTCACTGTCCTCTCTCCTCTGACTCTGTGGTTGTTACTGCTCTGTTTCATGTGGGAGTGGCCCCAGGTGCAAGGCTATTTCTTGCTGCACAGCTGAGGTCTGCTGGACTTATCTTGGAGGGGCTGACAGTGAGGCCTGCACTGGGCCTACTGGGCCTAGTGTGTGAGGGAGAGAGGCTTGGCTGTTGTGAGGCCTGGTTGAGGCCTGGTTTGGGTCTCAGCCCGGCAATGGCTAGGCCAAGGTTGATTCTGAATGGACACATATAGATTCTATCATATATGCTTCTATATATATGCTCCTACTGTGTCCAGAGAGGGGTGACAGAGCTGGTGAGGGGCCTGCAGCACAGCCCTGTGAGGAGGGGCTGAGGGAGCTGGGGGTGTGCAGCCTGCAGAAGAGGAGGCTCAGGGCAGAGCTCATTGCTGTCTACAACTACCTGAAGGGAGGTTGTAGCCAGGTGGGGGGTGGCCTCTCGTCCCAGGCAACCAGCAATAGAACAAGGGGACACAGTCTCAAGTTGTGCTGGGGGAGGTCTAGGCTGGATGTTAGGAGGAAGTTGTTGGCAGAGAGAGTGATTGGCATTGGAATGGGCTGCCCAGGGAGGTGGTGGAGTCACTGTCCCTGGAGTTGTTGAAGCAAAGCCTGGATGAGGCACTTAGTGCCATGGTCTAGTTGACTGGACAGGGCTGGGTGCTAGGTTGGACTGGATTAGCTTGCAGGTCTCTTCCAACCTGGTTGACTCTCTGATTCTGTGAATCTGTACTCAATCAGGCATTCTCTATCTCTTCAAAGAGATAAAGAACAGATTTTAAAGAGGACAAGGCAGATTAAGAAAAAAAAAAAGTCTTCATTTAGGACTTCCCTGTATGGAGAACAGAGACATCTTTCCCTCTGCATATGCATTTGGTGTTGGTGTATGGGTAGCTTTCATGGTGCAGAGCTGGAAAAGCTTTCAAAACATGCAGGAGAAAACTACAATGAAGTCTCAGAAGGCAACTGCACTTATTCTGAAAAGTAATCAAGACTACTGTTGCAGGAAAGACAGTTAATGCCAAATAAAACTACTTGCCTTGATTTAAAGAAATATTTATATGTTCCTTGTCAGTGTAAAAATATTAATTTTTCTAATAAGAAGTATTTCCCCATAAATTCTGGGTAACAGATCTCTAAAGTACTCCAGGTGCTCTAGGAATGCAGCACACCCAGATGGGATCAGTTATGTCACTGTGGATTTGAGTTTTTTAAATAACTTGTTCTAACACTGGTTTCACAGCAGATGAGAAAAGCTCACTTTTATTTTGAGTCTAAGACACTGACAGCTTAATACACACTGCTTTGTATAGATGTTTAATAAAGGCTGGTAGAGGTTCATGGTCTTAATCAAACCTTTAATTGAAATCATTGCAGTTTGCAATTGTTGTTTTATGTACCTCTGGTTTACTGTCACCTCCTGTAAAGCAGACAGAATTAGACCATTAAAGTTCTCCTCTAAGGTCCTAATTTATAGTAGTAATGAAAAAAAATGCGTTTATGTTCTGGGCCCCTCAATTCAAGAGAGATGTTGAGGTGCAGGAACATGTCCAGAGAAGGGCGACAAAGCTGGTGAGGGGCCTGGAACACAAACCCTATGAGGAGAGGCTGAGAGAGCTGGGGGTGTGCAGCCTGGAAAAAAGGAGGCTTAGGGCAGACCTCATTGCTGTCTACAACTACCTGATGGGAGGCTGTAGCCAGGTGGGGGTTGGTCTCTTCTGCCAGACAACCAGCAATAGAACAAGGGGACACAGTCTCAAGTTGTGCCAGGAAAGTATAGGCTGGATGTTAGGAGGAAGTTGTTGGCAGAGAGAGTGATTGGCATTGGAATGGGCTGCCCAGGGAGGTGGTGGAGACACCGTCCCTGGAGGTCTTCAAGAAGAGACTGGATGAGGCATTTAGTGCCATGGTCTAGTTGACTGGCTAGGGCTGGGGGATAGGTTGGAGTGGATGATCTTGGAGGTCCCTTCCAACCTGGTTGATTCTCTGATTCTATGCCCACCTTCTAAGAAAACAATACTTTGTAGGCCTCTCTCATTAGTAAATTAAATTTCTCTATCATGTACTTTTACCTTGTAGATAGAGTTGAAGGAACTCACACCACAAACACAGAGCTCAGCAACCTACCATTCTCTAAGCTGTTTGCCCATTTGTTCTCCCACTGAGATGAGTTTTAAAGATGAGGCATTTCTGTGACATTAATGAACAACATCTTCATTTGTGGTCTTGGGACTGATTTTATTTTGATAAATATATTTGACACAGTCATACACAAATATATTCTAAGCTGGAACACATTAATGTCAATTTCTTAGTTTTCAGACCATTGCAGTATTTCATGTAAATGCTGATTTATTTCTGCTTGAATATTAAATCCAAAAGCAAGCAGATGATCTATCTCTGCTTATACAAGAGTTCTGTGAGAAACATTATTGTTCTTAATGTTTATTTGGGATATATATACACATACACACACATATATGTTTGCCATGGAAGAGAATGGGGAAAGATTATCAATATTTTAAGACTTTGATATAATCCTTCCAACTGAAAGTAATTCCTCTTGGGACAAAGAACCTATTCTGAATATTTCCTTTCACTGGCCAGGGAAAACACTTATATTGCCTGTGAGGGGATTTATTGAATTCTTCCAAGAAGCTTTAAAACATCACTATTTACTGGTTGTGTGAAAATACATGTCCAAGTACTATTTTCAACATGCTTCAATGAAACTAATATTGACTTCTGCAGACACTTCTGTTTCCTTTACAGTGTCCCTTTGCTTGATGAATATGTGAGTGTATTAAAAGGATCATGTGGAAGCAAATGTCCTTATAGCTTTAGTCCATAGGTAGCATATAATCTTTTATTTGTTGCTGGAATCATGGAATGGTTTAGGTTGGAAGGGACTTCAAGGATCATCCAGTTCCAACCCCCTGCTATGGGCAGGGACACCTCCCACTAGAACAGGTTGCTCAAGGCCTCATCCAATCTGGCTCCCTCCAGGGAGGGAGCAGCCACAACCTCCCTGCTGTTCCAGCATCTCACCACCCTCACTGTAAAGAATCCTTCCCTAACATCTAGTTTGACTCTCCCCTCTGCCAGTTTAAACCCATTACCCCTTGTCCTGTCATTACAAGACCTTGTCAATAGTCCCTCCCCAGCCTTCCTGGAGGCCCCCTTCAGATACCAGAAGGCCACTATAAGGTTTCCTCAAAGCCTTCTCTTCTCGAGGCTGAAGAGCCCCAACTCTTGTAGCCTGTCCTCATAGCAGAGGTCCTTCAGCCCTCTGAGCATCCTTGTGGCCCTCCTCTAGACTCGCTCTAAAAGTTCCATGTCCTTCCTGTGCGGAGACTCCAGAACTACACACAGGACTCCAGGTGGGGTCTGAGGAGAGCAGAGCCAAGGGGCAGAATCCCCTCCCTTGCCCTGCTGGCCACACCCCTCTTGCTGCAGCCCAGCACACAGTTGCTGTCTGGGCTGCACTCACACTGCCTGAACAAGATTGAAATGCTCTGCCTAGGTTAGGGTTAATGAGATGCCATGGGAGACTAAATCTCAGGTGAACCCATCAGTTAGTGCTGTGTGTCTCATTGTCTCCTCCAAACCTTACGCTTGGTGGTAGCAAAAGTTGTCAAAATCTTGTAGTGACTTCAGCTTGTATCACCCCTCAAGCAGAACTAGACTGCAACAGCATTAGAATTCATAAGAATTGTAGAAAACCTCAACTTCTTCTTTGAAAAAAATCTTTGAAGATATGAACATTGCTGATTTTGTCTCTCAGCAGGAGGGGCTTGTTAAGTAATAGGTTTTTGCCATAAGAGGCTAGTACCATAGTAGCTGAGACTGTTCTTCACATCTGCTTGGCAGAGGAAGGACACTTTTACAATCATTACAGCTATTTGCCCATTTACATTTATGCACTTAGTCCTTCTGTCATTGTGACATTAAACTAATTCAGTTTGACTTGGAACAATTCCAAGCCATTGAAAAGTTAAGACAAGTTGCCCAAACCCTAAACAACATCAGTTGTTATGAGTGGGTGAGATGAGTCTCCCTGTTCATCAGACACCTGCGTTGGAAATGATATTTTTCTGGTGGTGTTTCTTGGCTCATGAAGCCAGAGCTACATCTGAAGCATTGCTTTTTCTCTTCAGTGTCATGTTGAGAGTAATGCCTGATGATCTTAGTATTATCCAGTGTTTAAAACATGAATGTTAGCTCTTTTCAACTTCTCGGCTGGCCACTACAGTGCTGTGTGGTCTAATTCAGCTTATTTCATCAGCATAATATTATCTGTTGCATATTAACTGTATATCTGGGATGTCATTTAAATAACATACAGACTCAACTTTATGGCAGAGAAAATACATATAAAACCACAAAGTACCACCTGTTAAAATGCCTTAACATTTATTCACCATCTTACTGTAACATCCAAGAATGGAATGGCTCAAGTGACATTAGTTGATAGTTCAGAATCATCCAAAGTAAATGCTTTTCCACATGGTATGTAGTTAAGTTGTGAACATTTTTGTCACATGATGCTAAGATGTAATATGAGTTGAACAACTGATTGGAAATTTTAATAGAAGAAAACAACACAGAGAGCTAGAAACAACAGTTTCAGTCTTCAGGCAATGGTTCAAGAAGCCTCAGCTCAGAAAATAGCTGAAGTTGAGTCTACTCCTACTCATCTCCCATTGTGCTTGGCCTTTCTTCCTAGGCACACACCCTCAGCTGCACTTCAGGTGATAAACCTTGGTTTTGCCTGCAACAGGTATTCTTATCCCAAAGTAGGTCAATTGGTCAATGGGCCAAGAGAGAGCGAGCACATTCGTTCATATAGGTATGTTGGCTGTATTACTAACAAAAGATGCATCCTAACTTGGAGGTAATCCAAACCTTTTCAAAGTCATTAAGTCAACGATCTGATTTCTATTACAAGTTAGATTGAATCCTGGAAATTGTAACAGCAAAAGTGTAAAAAAAAGCAAGTGGCTTCTACTACTGTATTAGCTGATTATGCTTGTGACAAAGTGGCAGTTAAAGGGTAGAATAGACAGAGCCTGACTTACAGCTTCTTAAAAAATACTATAGTTTTCACATATATTTTTGTACTGACATCTGGAAGGTTCAGTATCTGAAGCAAATAGCAACAAAACAGAAACCACCTGGATTTCTAAGCCCCATATGTAGAAGATGTAAATACTCACAGATTTGCCCTGCTTCCTGTTTTCTTTGATTTTTTCTTCTCTTCCTGCTTAACTTGTTTGCTTTTGGAAAGCTTCCTAATTGCTTTAGTTTTGTTTTTGAGTTTCTTTATTTATAAACTTAATGCTATTATTCTGCAGATGTGTAGGGAAACCCTGACCTCTGTTGAAGCCTGTAGGAGACTTACTGTTGATATGACTCCGCTCCAGGACTTCACAGTGGTAATTGCCAGGTCTAGAAGTAGAATTTTTATAGTTATGAGCAGTAAAGACCAACTAACCAAATCTAAACTTCTGTATAGGTCAGAGCATGTGTTTCACTGAATTTTTATTGTTGAATATTCCCCTTCTGTTCATCTATGTAATGGACAATATTGTTTTGGGTTTGAATATGAAATTCAGCTCTGTCACTCAATATTTGGCTCACTAGGCTTCAGTAGTGTTAAATGAAGGATGAATGTAGACTGTTGAATTGAAATAAATTCAGTTAATTGCAGTCAGTCAATAGGAGCTTTTTGTATGTATTTGAGAGAAGAATGTAGATCTTTGTAACTCTAATCAACTACAGAACAGTATCAAGTTCCCATAAGAAACGAACAATGAAATATGGCAGCTAAAAATGTTGGTTCATTCCGAGCAGCTCTGCAATCTAGAATGTGAAAAGAAACTAGTTTACATAATGGAAGGAGATGCTTACAGTGCAGGCAGACTGAAAAATACTGGGAATTATAATGGACAGCAAATGAGAAAAAAGCTTGCAAAGTGATACAGTGATAAAAAGTAATTTCAAGCTGGAAAGTTATCTTTTTAGAAACCAAGGAGGTACTGATGTCTTTATTATGTCAAATGGTGCCTGCAATACTGCACTGAGTTCTGGGGGCCTCTGAGAGTAGAAAACCACCACCAGTCAAAACAAAACGGAGCCAACCTGGGAAATGCTTTGGAACCTGGGGCAAAAGTATGCCCTATATGTCCAAACGCTATTGCTTTCACTCTGTTATTTAGGAACAGTTATTCAAGAGACTCCTTAGGAATGCACTGTTTATGAGAAATACAATGTCAAGGTTTTCTGTGTATCTCAACATTCCATTTCTTCAGATTTATCTTATTCTCTTAATGGTCTAAATCTCTTGCCTTATTGTTGAAGATACTGCAAAGAGTCAGATAGTTGTACAGTTTTCTTCAAACTGCAGGACTGCCTGCATTGGGCCAGGCTAAAGCCATCTAGCCCCATATCTTGTGCGTGACTACAGCCATCAGAAGATGCCCAAGGAAGAACTTAAGATCAAATGCAGCAATACTTCTTTTAATTACAGTCCAAGTTTCTAGTGAAATCTCCCCCTACAGAGTTGCCATGTTTCTTTTTACTAGCTCTGTTGAGTTTCTTTTCCATTAATTTCTCCAGATGCTTTTTGAATCCACATAGATTTTTGTCAGTCTCTCTGTGAAAAAAAGATCCTTATCTTAGCTACACACAGTGTATCAAGAATGTCTTAATTTTCTTCTGAACCTGGCCTTGATAAGTTCCTCTGATGGCCCTGAACTCTATTATAGAGAGTGAACAATCATTCCTCATACATCCTGACCACATCACTCCTGCTACTATGGAGCTTTACTATATCTCTGTTAGTCATTTAAGTTATTTTCTTTTAATAGCTCCAGGAGGCTTAGTTTATTTAGACTGGAGGCTGTTACTGAGTTTTGTTCCTGTTTGTCAGCCTTCTCCGAACTTTTTCCCATTCTGTTGTAGCTACTTGACCAGTTACAGCAGTGTAACTGCTCTCATATCAATAATTCACAAATTTGGATTCTAGTGGGAGTCAAAAGGACTAAACCTTGGCCATCTGAGTTGAGCTCAGTATGGATCTTTTGCAAACATCTGCTAACAAAACTGAAACCACAGAGAGGATCAGAACCACGTGTCCTCCTTGCTTATACATGTAGGCAGTTTGGACTGAATTGTTTTTACTGATCTGCTTAGAAAGGCTTTTCTCTTTAGTGATGATTATTGTTTTGTAGATGCCATCTTAACCTTTGTTCTGAAGAAAAAAAAGAACCTCACCCTTCTTCTGAGTAGCTAGACAGAACACACTGTCCTAAAATGTGAATAATAATTATTGCCTAAATAATTTCCCCCCAGAGTTCACTCTTCTCAAAAGCAATTCTAAAAACAATCCAGCCAAAGGGTAAGAATTAGAACTGATGCCCTGAAGTTTTGGAAAACCATAAGAAGAAGATAGCAACTGGAAATGACCACCCAAAAGGGTTATTAACAGGAAAGGCAGGAATTTAAATAATGCTGAAACAGCACTCTGCAGATGCTCACAATTTCAGCAGAACATCTTATAGCAAGGGGAAGTTCATCATGCTCACAAATCTTTGCAGGACTGAGGCTACATGGAGGATGTGCTTTCTCTCCTCTCAGAGCTATATAAGTGATACATCTTGGATAAAATTCATCCCTGATGTACAGGTTAAAAATAGAGATTAGAAACAATTCTTTTTGGATCTAAACATTTGCACAGGATAAGGACTATTGAATATTAAAAATCTGCCAAGTAACACAAACCAGAGCTGGACAGACATTCTCAGAGGGATCTGTAAGAACTTACAGAAACCTGAGGTAATGATCAAGCTAGGAATGTTTTTTAAAAAAATAACTTTCCCTGACTCCCTCAGGATCTGGTAATTTTTATGCATTCAGGAATTACTCTTTGAATGTGATCTCAAACCATCGGAAACAGAATTTCTCCCTGAATTTTGGTGTGAAAAGGATCTTCTCCTAAAACATTGTATTTGCACACAGAGTTTGTTTTGCATGAGTTTATTTATTTCTTCTGTCTTTGGGCTGCAGAGGGTGAATTCTGCTCCATGCTAATCAGCCTGGATGGCTAATGCCCAATGGGTATGTTAAGTGTTTAGGCTCATGATGCTATATAAATAAAGTGCTAAATACAAACGAAACAAAAAACATCATTACTACAGTTTGCATTGGGTTCATAGTGTTGTGTTCTCAAGATGTGCAACTGGTTTGTGTGTAGAAATTGGAGGTTATACACTTTAGATTATAAGAAGTTCAAGCATGTGGTAGAGGAAGAAACATCAAAGGTTAGGCTGTTATTATTAGGACACTTCAAAGAAAAGAATTTCCGAAGCCTTTAAGTTTTACGGCAGGTGCATGAAGAGGTGCCAGGTCACCTCAGGGTGGTCAAGAGTAGGCTACATTGAAACTAGATTGCATAGGATGCCTTTTATCTGTCAAAGACAGTTGGGATTCCAACTTAGAAAGAGTTTTAACAGTGATTTTGAATACTGGACATCAAGCCTCTCTAATTTCAGTTACTCTCAGCATGGAAGCTTGCAGTCATGGTCTCTACCAATGGGCACATCTGGGTAACAGAAGAGTGGTCCTTCTGGTTGTGTCCCAGCCACAGAGCCTCTAATGTGCTTTGCTGCCGTTGCCAGGTCAGGCAGGCTGAACGCTTGACAAACCTCTTTAGGTTTTGAAGCAGATATGTGCTTCAGTAATTATGGCAGTGGTGGGGGATGAACTCTGGCTCCTATTCAATGTCTATAATCCATGTAAAGACAAAAACTGTCATTCTAATGTTTCCTATTTAGGAAAAGTGCAAAAGGAGAATAACTATATTTGTAGTTTAAACAAACTAGCACAATGAATCCAATACCTTCTGATTAGAGTGTGATCATATTCCCCCTAATGGGATATTACATGAAGCTATATGGAGGATACTATTTTTACAGTCAAATTAAGTGATAGTGATGGTTAATTTCATCTGATTAGAGCAATATATGTTCAGAGTTTCGAAAGAAATATTAATTTCTTTATCTGGTATAGACATCTCTTTCCTGGAGACTTGTATCTCAGCCCCACCTCCTCTGTGCTGTAACTCATCAGTTTAATACTGCTTAACATGTATATTCTTCTTTGGAGCATCATCAGCTGAAAGAATGACTTTGTCTTAATAAAATGAAAAAACAAAATGAATTATACATAGCCAACAAAAACAGATTCCCTGCAACCAACTGCAAGTGAGTTGCTTTCTTCTAATGAATTAATACATTAAATAATAATAGTTAAAAACCATTTTACATTGCTTTGATCATTCACTTACATGTCATTAAGTAGACTGAGCATTTTAGTGTAAAAAGGCTGTGTTTACAAATTAGTCCAGAGGACATGTTTCACACTGAAGATCAGCATATATATTGTGTTTTATTTCAGCTGCACATGACACAACCTTAATATTAGAGCCAGATGATTAAAAGAACATTACCTGAGCCTTGAGAGTCACTGAATGAGCTATGCTAAATTGGTTGTTTTCTATTTTGTGATTAATTGTGCTTCTAAACCATATTTTAGTGTGCTTTGTTTTTCTGTCCCCAGTCATCCCATATTATTAAAGAGAAATTCTGCATATCTCTCCTGGAGTCCAATTAAGGATTTGCATCATGACTAGATTTTTCACTTTAATTACTGTATATAAAGTAGGTTTTGACTTATTTCCATATTTATCAAACTATGCAGAAGAAGCAAAATTCATCAAATAAACAGATATCTGTGGCTATAATTGCAGCCTGCACTGAGCATGTAGGAAGAAAATATGAGGGTCCAAATTTCATTATGTAGAACATAATAAACATCTGAATAATTAAACTGTGTGTAAATCACACACTTGGCAGTAGTAAGAACAGAGAAGAGACACCTTAGTTTGATCAGAAAAAATACTATGTTTCTAAATATATTTAAAAAAATGCATTCTAAACATAATTCAATCAGCAGTGAGTAGAAAAACAAGAACCAAAGCCTTAAATCTGTGGCTTGTTATCAGGTGAAGGAGGATTCCACATACATTTAGAAACATCTCTTTCCTTAATGGTAAGACATGCTTAGCTCTCTTCTTTGTATGTGCATGGAAAATGTGTTGCAAGAGAAGTAGAGGATCCAAACTCTTACATTGAAATGGCAAGTTCAATTAAGACATGCAGCCAGCTTTGATAAACTGCCTCAAATCAAAGCTCTGAAAATGGCATAACTGCCAAAGCAGAAGCCTTTTCAGATCTAACTCTGAGGAGGTCATCGTTTGCCTAAATATCTTCTCTTAGGTTCTGGTTAAAGGGAATACAAGAACATTCCTTTATTTAATTTATAATTATAAGCTTTAATATATCTTCTCCATTTACTGTGGAATAGTACTGTAAGTTACTTCCATTACCCACATTTTGAAGCATGGCATTTTTACTTCTATTGAAAATCTCAAAGAGATTACATTTCATGGAGAAAATGGTTCCAAGGTAGAAATAAAATTTTATTCTGTGCAAAATTTTACTGATATTAAAGCAAAAGGTAGGAACATAAAGAACATTTATGTTGATTTGCATTTAAACAAACCCAACATTGCACAGCTTCAGCCTGCTATCGTCCCTCTCTTGTCAAGCAGATGCAGTGTGTATTATATTCAAGCAAACTTGCAACTACTTACTCCACAGCAAATCTGGATTTTTAATTGAGTTATTAAAAAAAAAGGGTTTTAAATTGCTACTTTGATTAGACTTTGTAGGTACATAAAACCTTTTTAATTTACTGAAAAACTTCTTGAAAAAGCATTTTCTTATTTAGATCCCCACCCCCAATTTTTATTCATGAGAAGTAAAGAGCTGTTCTACTATAATTGTGTTTTTGGTAGACACTACAGTTGTTTTTTGGGAACAACCAATTGTTTTATTAATTTATTTGATTTGCCCTACTGGGTATCCCAATAGTAAGCAAAGAGGAGAGTGATAGCAGCTAGATAAGGGAGAGATGCAGAACTTAAACAAATACTTTAAATGAGTACCAATGAAAAGGATCTAAGCCTGTGCAAACAAGGAAAAAATGCTAACAAAAATAGCTGGAGTTAAAGAATATGTAATGAAAGTCGTGCCAAATCTTAATCTAAACCTATCAGTCATTCCCATCTATGCATGCTGTAAGATAAGGATGTACCGACTGAGCAAAGGATAGATGCCCTTGGGGAGAGAAGAATGGAGACATGTGCCTCAGTGTTTTTCCTAAACTGAGACCTATCTAACAACCTCCCTATACAACCACCGTTCAGCAGAAAAGGCAAAAGGGCTGTGGGTTGATGCTGAAAGTCTGGATAAAAGCAAATGTAATGCTCATTCTTAAACAATGGAGGAATAATCATGCAACGATCCATTATCTCTAACATCTCTTTCAAATATGGTACTGAAAAGCCTTTGACAAGATGTAATATTATGACAAACAGTTTAGGTGTGGTCAAGCTTAGCTTACCATATTAGGGACCATTATCTGCTGTTGCGTCTGTAGCACACTGCTTGTGTGTGTGGCAAACAGCTAACACGTCAGACTAGGGCAGATGAGGATGACAAGGAACTCAGGAAAGTCAGAATGACAAGAAAAAAAAAATCAAAGCATGCTCTTGAGATAAGGTTAGTGAACCTACCTGTCAGGGTGGTAACATTCTACAAGGAAGGTAAGTAAAGTGTAAAGGATGAAACTAGCTTTAGCATGATTTTCCCTGGAGCTAGTTGTGTGTCCCCTTCTAACCCTCTTTGCTTAGTCTTCTCCTGTGGAGTAGAAGGTACCAGAACAGATTAATTTTCTGACTTGGACACACTTAACTAGACAAGGCATTATTTGATATACAAAATGAAGAGAAAGGATGGAGGTGAGACTTGTTTTTCCTTACTAAGTCTGTCTCCTCTGCTTAGGATTGAGGAATACTAGTATGAATGAAGGAAGAGGTTTGCAGCACTGCTTGGTGTATTTAACTAGGTATACAAATGGAGGAAAAGATAAAGATAGAGGAAGGAATGCAAAGATGTTAAAGTTGCAATAATGAATAATCACAAACACAGCAAGCTAATCTTTCAGAAAGGTGACATGCTAAATCACCCTATTGGTATAAAATATTAAGCCAACATAAATCTTCCATGATAAACAGCATAATCAAGCTGTGTCTTAACATCACTGGCGATCAATGACTGATGTCAAGGAATTATCTCACTGAACCCTGAATTGTTTTTCTCTCTGAGTTACACTGTGAACATTATAGTGCTGCTTTTGACCAATAAATGACATTGCTGAAAAGAGGATTGCCATTTGGCAGAGGTGAGGAAAGCCAGCTGCCCTGTGTCGGTCAACTGGTCAAAATACCATGCTCACAATTTCTGGACTGAAATTGTTGACTTGAAGGATATGTGGAAAGTGTGATATCTATGCCTGGGAATAAAAGAAGGGTAAAGAGGGCAGAAAGAGCTCAGATAATACATCTGTGCTCAGCAAAGGAGGCATACAGAAGAAAGGACAACATCCTCTTGCTTGAAGAGAAACACATTATATAGAAATGCATTTCAGTTTACTGGCTCTCTTTCATCTGCTTTGAGTCTCTTCTCCCACCACTCTCCTCCCCAAGGGCTCACTTTAGCATGGCAAGTATTGCATCAATGGCTGTGATACAGAGGAAATGGAGATCCACATCTCATATTTCCGAGACCTGGTTACAATTTGGTTGCAATATAGAATGTGGCCCACTGTGTAGCAGAGTTTATTAGACTGTCCAGGTGCTTCCTGTACTTCCAGGGAAGGATCAAAGTTTGTAGTTACAAGGGTGTATAGACTATCAGAGTGTATGAAATATATCACAAATGTATTCATTGAAACTCTGTCAGAGCTACTGTTGGAACTGTACTATTAGCCTTGGAGACTTCAACATTCATATGAGCATCAAACCAGATGAGGCAACATCTGTTTCCCTGGTAAAGCTGAGCTCCTTAGATTTTACCCAGCCACTTGACAAGCAGTCATAGGGAGGAAAAAAGTATGTGATTTTCATTTGCATATGGTCTAGTTGTTTCAGAAATACAAAGGGATCCTTTTTGTTTGATTTGACAATTTTCAACTAACTCTCAACGAGAAAGCTATTCTTTCCTCCCTAATCTAAACAGTATCTTCAAGGTCACTAGGAGGTTTTTTTCATCCCCCTTTAGTGAAGTATAAACTTTATCTTCCTGGCTTATTGTTAGCAAAGACAACCAAATTGTCTGGGTTGTGGATAATATGGCAATCAATTGTACCCTGGCTTCTCTGTCCTTGAATATAAGCTTATTCAGCGGTCGTAGTTCACAATCTTGGGCTTGGGAAAGTTAGCTGACATTTTTTGACCTTCATGGCCACATTACCAGATGGTCATATTGACTCTTATTGGAATGTTGTTTTTTTTTTAACAGTTTCATCACAGTTTTTTAAAAATGGTTTCTTTTGTAGGAAGACTCCGAAAGATGCAACTGTTTTTCAGATATAGGTGTTTGGGCATTTCAAAGAGCTTCCACCTCTCCCTTTCAGTAGACACCTTCTATTTGTTTATCTATTGCCAATGGTAATAAATTGTTTAAACTCACATTTTCTCACTGCAATGCTTCATTCCTATTGTACTTTAAGGTATATTAAGACATTAGCTACTTGGTATGCTCAAAAATAGAATCGTTATCATTATTAATTGCTATTTCCATGTGCTGCTTTCTTGACTACATGCCTCACTTTTGACATGTAAAATAAGACTGGCCACTCTTGCTTTGAATTTATCTGACTACTTGTTGAGAAGTTTCTCAGAGTTTAGGTGGGAAAAGAGGCCTGTGTGTTTTAATGACTTTCCTATCAAAGGTGTCAGCTGAAGGTCCACTTTCTTCAGTAGCTTAATCATTTATAGTTTGGCACAATGACACTTCTTGGGAAGCTGGTGCTACACTTGTGTTAGCATTTTCAATGGAGAGAGATAGGGAGGATTTTTCCAATCAAGAGAAATGTGAGGGAAACCTCTAAGTGGTTAGTTTTGAAGACCATTGTCATGCTTCAGTGTTCCCACATTCCAAACTTACATTGGTCTTTTTCAAATGTTTCCTAGTGGTAAGCACATCTATATCTACCTGTGCTCTTAGTCCCTTTCAGAGCTTTAGTTAGACAAAAACTGTAGAGGAATTGAGGTTGCTGGAAATAAATTTTCTTTAGGCTCAAACCTTTACTAACATTATCTTTTGTAACTCATCTGGCAGCTACATGAAATACACTATTTTAATTATATTAATTCTTATGAAATGTAGTTAATAAACCACAAGCTGCTTAGAAGTTTTCCCCTGGAGCTACTTAAAGCCGACATAAACTGTTAGAAGTGAAGCAAAGGGAACTGAGAAATTCTAAATGGAAACTCAGCCCTGCTTATTCTCTGGAGAAGGGGGGATCACATTGTGTTGACATTACTTATTTGAATATATGAAAGGCACTTTGGTTATCTAAAGGGTCTTATAAACATTAACAGTAAAGTTCTCATTACCTCTATTTATACAGTGCTATGCTACAGGCAAATACTGTCACCACTAGATGTGATGTTAGTTTCTTAACAGTATCAACTGTAAGATGCTAGCTGGTCAAAGGGCAGTCTGAAAAGAGGGCAATGGATGAATACCATATGGTACTGACAAATACAGCATGCAGTATGAAACCAAGTTATAAAGAGAAAGCACAATGAGCTTAACTATTTCTGGAGCTGAGCATGCTGGTATCCTTACTCTCGTTCTGTGACAAAATTCATACCTCCTGGCTCACATTCTCTGGCTGTAAACTTTGACTTGTAACAGGATGATGTTGATTTTTCACTTCTTACCCACTGCAAGCAGCCTAGGTAGGAGTGGGCTGAAGTTGACATTTCATGGAATCATAGCATTGTGTTGGAAAAGACCCTTTAAGATCGTCGAACCCAATAATTATCTAAGTTTTCCACATCTGGTGCTAAACCATGTCTCTTAGCACTGCATCAATCTGTCTTTTAAACACCTCCAGGGAAGGGATTCAACCACCTCCCTGTGGAGCCTATTCCAGTGTTTGTAACCCTTTCAGTGAAGAAGTTTCTCCTGATATCCAATTTGAACCTGCCTTGGTGGAACTTGAGGACATTTCTTCTTGTCCTATCAGTTTTTTTTAGGTAGAACAGACTGACTCTTGCCTTACAACCTCCTTTAAGGTAGTTGTAGAGAACAATAAGGTTTCTCTTCGGCCTCCTTTTCTCCCAACTAAACAACCCCACTTCCCTTAGCTGCTCCTCATAAGACTTGTTCCCTTGGCTCTTCACAGCTTTGCTGCCCTTCTCTGGACCTGCTCCAGCAACTCAATGTGCTTCATTTATTGAGAGGTTCGGAACTGAACACAGTATTTGAGGTGTGGTCTTACCAATGCTGAGTGCAGGGAGACAATCCCCACTGCTGCTGGCCACACCATCATTGATATAGGCCCAGCTGATGTTGGTCTTTTTGGCTACCTGGGCACACTGCTGGCTCATATTCAGCCAGCTGTTGAACAACACTCAAGGTCTTTCTCTACTAGGTAGCTTTTCAACATAGACTTGTGTATGTCTAAGTGGTGCAGCAGGTTGCTAACCATCTCCTCTTGGATTATGTGGCTTCATTCTGATCCCATCCTTATCTTCCAGCTTAGGGAGGGGCTGGGTAGCCAGCAAACAATTGGTCCTGCTACTAAAGACTGAAAAAAAGAAGGTATTGAGCCTCAGCCTTCTCCTTGACAGCTATGTTTCCTCCTGCATCCAGTAAAGGACAGAGTTTTTCCTTAGTCCTCCTTTTGTTGCTAACATATTTGTAGAATCATTTCTTGTTGCCTTTAACAGCTGAAGTGAGATTACTTTCCAGATGGGCTTTCTAATTTTCTTTCTGTATAGCCTCACAACAACCTTGTAGTCCTTCTTTGAGGGCTTTCCTTTCTTCCAACGACCATAAACTTTCCCTTTTAAGGCAATCAAAACACTTCCTGACATGCAGGACCACCCTCCCACCTCCTCTTCCTTGCCTATCCCTTCTGAAGAATTTGTAAAGCAGTTAGTGTATGACTCGCAACTCCTGCCACAGGTATTAAATGCTGCTTCTCTGACTACTTTTGCAGTGGATAGGATAGACTGTGTAGAAACCTACAAATGTATCTTCCAAATAATAATAACATCTCTTCATATTTGTGTTTCTGCACATAATGCCTTTACTGATAGATAGGTGGTAGGAAAAACCCTCCTCTTTGACAGAACATTTCAGAATCATCCACCAGCTTGTGCCTTCCGTTCTGCTGGAAACAGCCAGTGTTAACAGCATTCAGGTGTGCATTTCTCATGCCAGTAGGCTTTGGCAACTCCTTTCCAGAATAACTCCAAGAAGGCTTCCTATCTGTGAACTGTTAATCCCTCTGCTTTGTCATTATACAGGACATGCAAACCAGTTCAAGGAATGTTTATACTATCAAAGAATATATCTTCTGAAATGCTGCAGGCTTTCTTTGATACAAGTTCTTGAACAGAATGCTCTGAACACATAGGGTTAGTTTTTTTTCTCTCTTATAATGCTGGGATGTTGCTTACCCATGCCAGCTTGGATATAACGACATAGCTATGCAAGCAGGACTCACACATCTGCATTTTAACTTGCATCAAATACAGCATTTTTAATATAGAGTTTTATCTCCAATATTTAATACCTTAGTGCTGGCAAATGATTGACTATGGCTGAGGCCTTAATTGCTTTCTCTGGCATTCATCATTTGACTCCAACTTGGATGGTAGACTCAAGATTCTCCAGCAGTTTGCACTGGAATCCTGCATTTACCTGCCTTTTCAATTCCTCTCTGGATAACTCTATTACAGATAATCATGAACTGCATATTTCAGTGATTAAGTTAATCTGTTAATCTTGGATTTTGAGCTTTATGCTCCTTTTTGCCTTGGTAGTCCAACGTGCTTTGCACTTCCAAATAGACGGCAGTGTGCCTTGAAGTTTCAGTGTTGAGAAAGCAACAGTTTTACAGCAACGACCTAGAGTGGAATAAGCAAAATGAGATTTGGCATCCCTCTGTGAGTTAGAACTTACTATAAATAGGAAGTGTTCAAAAGGTGTTATTTAGTAGTTTGCATTATGCAGCTGTCTATTTAAATCATTTAATTTTGGCATCTAATCTAGCTCCCAGTCTCCATCAGAGACAAATAAGAAACCATATGTGAAAGCATCTGTGAAAATCTTTCTTTTATTTATGACAACATTAAAGAGAGACTCTGATGTCAGTTACTTAACAATAATAGACGTTCCATTGCACCTATAGTGCTGGGTTACTTGGGCATATCCCTCTGTGGTATCTTATACCTACTGCTGTTTGCTTCATTATATACAGATGCACAGCAGTGTAGACAGTAATAGTCTTTCTTAATTAAATAAAGCTAAATGTTAATTAGTCAGAAAAACTGATTTATTTTCAGTGCATGAAACTTTTTGTTGCACGCCTCTTCTTTTTTAAAGAACAGGTTGGATACTCATTTAGGACTTTCCATTATTTCCTTTCTTTCTGCATTGTATTTGGGCTCTTGTGGTGGGATCTAATCGTCATAGAAAAATTATAGGTCTACAGATGTTTTCAAGATGTTACTCTGTCAGTAGCAGATTATCCCCTGTAGCAAAATCTCATTAAAGTGCAATTTACAGAGCTCTGCTGATGTTGCCATCAACCAAAATTAAAGGCATTAATTTTTCAAAGTTCACAGAAGTCCTTACATAAATGATGTAGCAGTTTGCAAGAACAATTTACAGAAGTGTTATTTGCAGAATTAACCTACATTAACAGAACAAATGTTGTAAGGGTATAAGAAAGGATTGGGCAGTGAAATTGCAGCTGTTCATGGTTTGTAGTGGAGGCAAAGAACTGTTGAAACATAACAGTTGTTATTTCTTCATGGAAAGTTGGGTAGGTGAGCCGGAATCTGAACTCTGTCTGTGAAGAGTTAAGCTTATAATAGAGTGATCACCAGTTGGGGACACCCGGGGAGACCTTAAATTTTGGTTTGAAACATCTGTACTTGATATCTCTTAAAAGATTCCCATTTAGAGAATGAGTTTATGTAGCTCATGTTGTGAGTATGCCTCTTCAATACAGCACCAAATGCTTAGCCAGGTATTTATTGCCATAGGAGGTCTATATTTTAACTGAACCTAAAACTTCCATGACAAATACACCAAGAAATTTCAGGCTGTTGGTGTATTGTGGGCCAGCATCAGAATGAACCTCAGATAAATCAGGAGATAAATGACTAATTTTCAATATTTAGAGCCATATGCATTGGTAATGACCATATTTATTAAGCAATCACCTGCCTTTTACAACCAGACCAAAATGCTAGCTAATGCAGCAGGCGTTGTGCAGCCTCCATAGCCACAGTTATCTCTTCCACGCCTGTACGTGCTGTAACTCAAAATCCAGAACTTACCATTCACCCCCTGAGTAATCCCATCCCTTCTCCACAGAGCAGCTGAGTATTCTACAACTGGAAGCCAACAGAAACATGCTAACTTCAGTACTTACAGGCGACACACTCCCAACTCACATATTGTTCTGGGTATTCATAGAAGTTTTTATACCATCAGAAAAGTCCAATATAATTAAATCAGCATTTTTGTTTGATTTTTATTTTGTCTATGGCAAAGTGATAGATGGTTAGACACAGGCTGGTTGATCTAGGACCATATTAGAATGCTTTCAAGGAAAGACCAATGATGGCATTGGGATACAGTCACTTCTCTTTACTGTTTTGGGGAAACATTTGTCTCAAATGCTATTTTGGCTACAGATTTAACAACAAAAAAAATGCCTCAAAGATGTCTCTTTATCTGTCACTTGTTCCTAAAATTATCCCATTTTATTGTCATGAAATACTCAGACCTTTCAAAGGCTGCTGTTTTGTCTTGAGCAGTCAGTTAATTCAGGCTTCACCTCATATATTGCCCATGGCCTTTTCAGTCATGAAGTCTTAGACCCACCCTAAAGGACAGATGTGGAAAACATGCATTCTGTCACCATATGAGTGCTCTCCTGGTGGATCTGTCTTTGTTCCTCTCAGCTGGTCAGAGTTTCCAAGGTGCTTCACACTTCTGTTGGGATTTCAGGTCTTCAGTGATCTGTGTTTTTAGAAATCATGAGGGAAGCTGCGTGATTTTCAACATCTGGATACTGAATTTTGGTGCTGAATTTTGGGTGCAAGAGTGTGGTTGAAAATTCCTCTCAAGTGTTAAGGTGACAAGAGAGAAGGCCACTATGATGTGCTGTTGCTGTTGATTTCGTGGTCCTATCATGAACCAGGTGTACACTGGCTGAAAGAAACAGGGGTGGCCGTGAGACTGGGGAGGTGGTGGAGTCGCCGTCCCTGGGGCTGTTCAAGGCAAGATTGGATGTGGCACTTGGTGCCATGGTCTAGCCTTGAGCTCTGTGGTAAAGGGTTGGACTTGATGATCTGTGAGGTCTCTTCCAATCCTAATAATACTGTGATACTGTGATCTGGGGTGGGGGTGGTGTAAGCTCACTGAAGTGTCACAATTGCCAAATATAAAATGACAACCCAGAAGACTGCTAATGAGTCTTAGCCTTAAACATGGATGCTTAATTTGTCTTTAGCTGCTAGAGACAGAAAAGTAAAACTGGATGCATTCAAAACCTGAAAACACATAGGCCATTACCACGCTCCTGTGTGCAGCAGAGAGCACATGGCTGACCTGTGGGCATCAGGGCTTACCTAGAAGCCTTTGTCACCTTCAGGCCCCAACTGGCTTGCACCTAGAGCAAAGAGAAATGACATGTCCATCTAGACACTGTGTAGGGGGGAAAATCCTGTGCATTTAGGGTTCCTCTATTCATATTTTTCAGGCCTGGGTTTGCGTGGCAGAAAGTCCTTGAGTTTGCAGCAGATATAGACTGGACATATGGCTGGTTAGCATCTGCCAGTGTGCCACAGAGCACAGAACATGTCCTGAGAGGGCTTGCAGATTGGGACCTTGAGTTATATGGCTATGAACACTGGAAATAGCGGCTGATGCAGTAAACCCAGCGCAGAAGCAACAGTGTATGTAAGGCAGAGATTAAACTGAACTGCATTTATTGCCTTTTGAATAAATGTTGTCTTATTTGTAGCAGCTACTAAAGCAATTTATTATGGAAAATGATTGCTAGCACTACACTGTGCTACTCATGCATAAATTACATTAGAGATACAAATGTCTTGTTCCTGTAGCATTCAATGATTCCACAATTAGAGTGGACCTGCTTGATAATACAGGCTGTAAATTTCACCCAGAATTTTGCTTTCAAGGTTTTGATCAAATCAGAGGATACAGTTAAAAACCCCAAACGATCAGAGTGGTTGGTTAGTTGTTCAACAACAGTAACCCTGCATTGTAAGATTCTACGTAACAGTAACCATGCATTGCAAGATTGCATCGAGTGACTGCCGCTGAACACAGTTAAACAAAGCCAGTCAAACAAACAAGCAAATACCCAAACCAAGCTTTGTTTCACGTTGTAGTTGACACGATGTAGTTAGGGAAGGAGAGAATGCAATTCCTGATTCAAAATCTTTTCCCTATGCCTTGATTTCCGCTTGTGTCCATAAATACAGCGCCTTGTTTTTCAAATGGTGAATGAATCAAGTTTTCTTCATGTTCCAGCTGCCTCTGAGTGATTAGTATAAATCATAATTGCTTTCAATAGAACTATTTTCACATCATTTGTAGAATTATGCAATGGAAGAACAGTTTGCAAAAGGAAGAATATTGTGAAACCACATCTCTTTAGCAATGCGTCTGTGCCCTGCAATACATTTCATTATCTGGCTCTTCTGTGCAGAAAAAAAATGCAAAAATATGATAAGTATGATAAATATTGGTTGCTCTCATTATTCCTTTTGTTCCACATATAAGATAATACTTTGGCTTCAAAGAGTTAATCCACGAGTCCATTTTAGCAACTAGTAAAAATGTGTTCCTGATTTGCAGGACATAAAAAGTCTCTTCCATTCCTGTAAGGCTTACCTTTATGTTGCTTTTGCAAACCAGTGTGCCCAGATGAAGATCCTATATGCAAACTATTTTTATTCTTTAAAGAGAGGTAACTTCTGCAGCTCCTTCAGGCTCTGCTTTGCCAGCAGCTGGGCCTGTACCTCCACCAGCCTTGTGTGTGGCCAGATCGAGCTTGGCTTCGAAGCCAGGAGCCAGGGTGTTCAAAGGAGGCTGCACAAGATGCTCCCACAGGCTGGGGGCTGCCAGCAGTGCACTCAGTGAGGCTGTTTTAAGTTACTGCCGTCTGCAGCAACACCCTTGGGACCGCCGTGATAGCTGGAGAGTGGAGGAATGTGATGCCCGCAGCCCATGCCGGCCCCGCTCCCACAGCCGCTCGGAGGCCTCCTCTGCTTCCCATGGTGTGGGGAGAGTAGCCAGGAGGGTGGCACTGCCTCCTTCCCAGCATCGTCCTACTGTGGGAAACCACCTTGGAGCTGGGCATCCGCTGGTGGGGCTGACCTGGGAGCGCACGGGAGGAGAGGAATGCTTGCTCCTTTCGGTGTCTGCATTAACCTTATCGCTACGAAGCTGGGAGATGACATTTCAAAGTAGTTGATCACAGTGTAGCTAATGCTGTCAAAGTGCACAGTACTTATTGCCAGGCTCCCCTAGAAAACAAACAGGAACCGATACAAAAGTGTTATATTAATATTTAATATGTTTGGGCTCCGCAAACCTTGAATGTGTTTTAAAAAGATGGCCCAGGGAGGAAAACTGTGAACGCTTTCAAAGCAAAGAGTGTTTCTTGCAGCTTTTGGTGAAGGTTGAAGCTTCACTTCTGCAAGACTTCTCAAAGAAATGTGAGAACCATATGAATGCCTGTGCCTTATGGAAAGTCATGAAATCTGAAAGCATGAGCTGCTGTTCACTATTAACAAGTAAAACCCCCGTTCTTTTTCTCTATAAGGTCCTGACTAAAACCTTTTTCCTTATTTCTCTCCCCTCCCTCCCAGTTTCTTAAATGTAAGGCGGACAATAAATTATTTGCACAGATCCTGCCACATACCAGTTCCTATTTGGAGCTTGACTGAGAGGCAGTAACAAACATGGGTATTGTGAAAACCACATTGGGTACAAAGACTGCCAGCTATAGTCAACAGCTGGGAATCAGATGGGTCTTTATTAATCTGAATATTAGTGGTTGCCATTTGGTTTCTTTTTTTTATGGTTTTGACAAAATGGTGGGAGAAAAGACATGGAGGATTCCTTGCTGATAAGTATGCTCTTAGGATGCACTTTGTGCCAGTTTGCTTGCTTGCCCCTTTGTGAAACGAAGTGCTCCTTTTATTTTCCTTTTAACAGCCTGCGACTCCAGTAATTTCAAAGAGAGAACTGAATTTAGAGCTGTACCAAAAATGGCAGTCCTGATGTGCAGTGCATTAGGAAAGGAGACAATGGGATGAAGCAGGCAGGAGAGTGGAGACAAGAAATTTATTACCAGGCATTGCCTAACAAGATGAAAATTCCTTGGGATTTTCAAATAAGCAGTAATACCAATGCTCATCTGCACAAACCTTCCCACGCTTCAATTTTTAAATCATAGCTGTGTCTTGTTATGGCAGGACATGGGCAGCACTGGCAGGAAGGATGGGGCTGTGGTTAAAGTGAATATTGGATGCAGAAAACCTGACCTTTAATTCCATCTTTGGTAGCTTCAGTCAGTGGTAATTCGCTCTCGGTGTGCCTCAGTTTCCCTGCTTGTGAAAAAAAACACCCTGGTTGATTGTATGGCTATTCACAGGGGCCAGATGAGATGTACTTTGCAGTAGATAAAGCCCATATACATATTTTGAAGTAAGGAATAATCTAAGTGCATTGTGTTATTGCTAGTTAAAATCTTTGCTCGTGACTTAGACAAAATTCACCATGACCTCCCTGAGCAAAGCTGCAAAGGTCAAGGCTATTACATTTGGACCATTATTACACTCCAGGTCCAGGAATAAAGAAATAAATCACAGATAATGAGAAAAAAGTTTCACAGAGGTTTTTTACAAATGGAGAAGAAACTAGAAGAGGAACATTCTCTTGTTAAAAGGACACTTTCATACACTACTGAACTAATGATAATTTTACTTTATGTTTCCACTGTTTGCAGTTCTTAATGAAAAGAGGTGAATGCTACAGAGCTCTCCAAGCCCTCTTCTTTTTCAGTGTCCTTGCTTTTTGTGACTGTAGCCTTAGACACAGTCTTCAAGATTTTAATCCAAACAAAGGCTGATGAAAATGAGAGGTGAAAGGGGGTTTATTTTATCTTTCTTTTTTTTTGGTTTCTATTATCAAGCTTTCTTTGCACTTCTCTTTATGTTGTTGTTTTAATAATTTCACAAAATTGCTGGGGAAAGTGTTTAAATCGATGCAACAGCCTAGTCCAGACACAAGTCTGTTAGCTACAAAGATCTTTCATTCAGCATAGCTTTAACCAAAACAAGCAGTGGAGGAAATAAATCCTGTATCAATAATATTCTGTTTGTGATATGAGATGGCACTCATTGTAACATAACCATTTTCCCACTTGATTTCATTATTTTGATGCTGAAACTATGGAGGCAATGCCTGGGGGAGGATCTAATACGAACAAAAAGGATGTAGCAGGATGCATTTTGACTGATTTACCAAACTGATTTCAAAACGACTGGGAAGAATTTGAATCCAGAAGATATTTACCTTTTGAGTTGAGTAGAATTGTTACTTTTAATTTATTTGGGTTTTAAATTTCAGTGTTAAAAAACAAAACATGTAACATAAAGTAATAGTTTGGCTTTAGTAGTGGTTCTGTGCTTTGGACTTCTGCTTCAAAAATGCACTTTTGTTTTTTCACTGTGAGAAGACTACAGTATCACTTTTCCAACTAGCTCATGGAGCAATACATTCTTGTCTTTATTCACTGATTTATGCTAGAAGGAAAAAAAAACCCCACCCATATGTTTCCAGCTTTTGAGAACAGGGACTTTAAAGAATAAAAGATTTTACATTAAAATGTTAGCATTTAAACTTGCTCATTCTCTTGCTGAAGTTAGAGAACTTCTGTCCTATCTGTTGGATATTGTGGATCTTTTTCCTTTTATGCTTTTCTCCTCTGATTATATTCTGTTTATCTTATCAGAAGAGTCTGGGAGTAACTTTGTAAGGGAGGAATAAGAAACATGGCATTTTATTGTAGATAAAATCCTGCCTGATTAATAAGTAGGTGAAAGCTTGGAATATACCACACATACTATAAAGCTCTTTGAATTTTCTTTTCAAAGAGAAAGATTTGGTGTGACTGACTCACAGTTTCTGCTGCTTAATAGTTTTAATTATATTGCTAATGAAATGATCACACGATGGCAAACTACATTTTAATGTAAACACAGTGAAGGATAGAAATAAGGTTGGCTGCTCGTCATTAACTGTTCCTACCCTCATTTTTATATGCTTAACTCTGCAGCTTTAATATTGCATTAACTTGGTTTTTACAGAGAACGTTTTGCCCTAAGTATAAGAAAAACGTTGATCTTTTATGTTGTCAGCCAGGGCAGATGCAAATCCTTCTACTTTTTATTGAAGAATTAACCATCTCCCTCTGGAGCACAAATGCCAGCAATACTGGTATAATTTTATTTTTAAGGCTATGGCCTGTAGTAAGCTGATTGAACGGTATAATATGTTATATTCAAATCTGACTGCTTATGCACTTCGTTCCATAATGCCTTTGAAAATATATCATGTTCCAAGATGAATACAAGTTATGCATAAAAAAGCTGTTTGCTACACAGCTCAAAAAAGAAAAAAAAAAAAAGTGAATTCAATTACTATTACATTTAAGAGAACCAGGAGCCTTTTAGATTAAAAACAAAGAAAAAAAGGGAAATTATTTAGTTTGCAGTAATAATAATATCAAGTTACAGCACAACAAATCCCTTCCCATTAGAAAACTGAACTAAACCAATAATTCTTGAAGGGATAGCGAGTGTTTCAATTAATATTATGTCCATTTGCTTTACCATCTGCATGTATTTACTAACCTACTAATCTCAGAAGGCCTGCCATAAAAATCACCACGTTTGCTCAGTGGAAAACAAATCTGAAGATCCCATTTCATTTTAATGCCATCAAGACAAAGTAGAGTAAGTTCCATGTGTTGATGGATCCTTCAGGTTTTATTTATGGAAATGGCATTTGTGGGAGAGATGTTAGGCTAAGAATAACCATTACCTCACCTAATTGTTGTTTCCTTAATGCTTCTAAAAATGTATTTGGGGGTGGAGAGCAGGCGGCACAGGCGGTGTAAGGAGTCCACCAACTGGTACCGTCTCTGTTAGTTACTAGTAATCCAATCACTTGGGATCAAATGCTCCTGAGACAGCTTCTTCTCCCGTAGAGAGAGAGATAATTTTAGAATAGATAGATGTAAGGGGGTGTGATAGACATATAATAGATGCCTGTCAACTGTATTTATAATAGACAATAGGTAATAGTTATTAACAATAAAAAAGTAGATACATAACTAAAGCATGTCAATCAAATGTTGTGCAGCAGAAAACAGAATCACAGATTTAACCAGGTTGGAAAAGACCTTTGAGACCATCGAGTCTAACCTATGACCTAACACCTTCTAATTAACTAAACCATGGCACTAAGTGCCTCATCCAGCCACCTTTTAAACAGACCAGACTTCCTTTTTTTTTAAGGCTCGTTTTAACCATACCCAGAAAAGATAGTTCTTTTTCTTTTTCCTCATCAAGCACTGTTTCTCTTCAGCAGTATGTGCCACTGCTTGTCTGATATTTCCAGCCTGGTCCTGTAGTCTGAGTGCACCAACATAGGGAACCTGACTGCAAGCCGTGGCTTGGGCAGTTTACAGTCACAGCCAGGGTGGGGAGCACACCTGGGGAAAGGGATGGTAGGGAGTATATGAAAGGGATAGGGATGGGAGGGAGGAGAGAGTAAGCGATAGGGAAAGGGAAAATTGTGTTTGTTTAAGCACGACAATGGTAAATGCCTTTCCATGAGACCTACAGGGCATTCATAAGGACCTTGTAATCTTCCTTTGCATCCTACACTTCCCCATTAAAAATTAGATGTTTTCACACCTTATTTCTTGCTTTATTTCCTTATGAACATCACTCTTTCTACTTCCACGCTCAGGTTTTGAGATCACCTGAAACACATGAGGTCTCAGCAGCACTTTTGGGCCAAACAGAAGTCTGTTTTGCCTCCTACAATGCCTCTGTAGAGGGAAAAACAAAAAGCATGTGTTTCTCAACAACTCTAATGGAAACAAAAAAAAATCAGAAGGTTTGACTTTTTCCTGGTTTATTTTTTGGCTCCAAAACAAAGAGTTTTTAATTTTTAATGCTTGTGGTTTTCTTCAGAAAATTAAAAAGATTTGAAGGGAAGCAAAAAGCTTCCCTTTAATTTTTGATAGTTGAGGCCACTAAATTCTTAGGCAGTTTTATGTAACTAAGATGTACAGCAAATATGACTGTTCCTCTGGAGGGCAAGAAAGCAGACCTCACAGGTTGTTTAACGAATAACCAGAGGACTGAGATAGAAATAGGAAGATTTTTGCTTCCTGGAGACTTGTGTTGCCAGTTACACCAATGGAGTGACAACAGAAAGCTGTGGAAGGATGCACTATTAAGGTTCATTCAAAACATGGCTATTTCATCTGCACTTCAAATTTCTGTGCTTTGCCACAGGGAGTTTTTTCTATGTGAGAAATGCAAAGATCAAATCATGTTGCGGGCCAAGTACTGGCATAGGAAGACCATAAAACCATACACATTTCCTTTAGAGAATTGTTTCTCTCCCTTGAGGGAAAGGTTGGATGTTAACAGTTTCCTTACCACTTCATAGACAGCTGGAAGGTGATTTTGAATCATCCTAGAGAGAGGCAGAAAGACTGAAGGTGATTTAATACAAAGTAGTGTGTATGTGTACCATTGTTTGGGTATGAATATGATCAAAATATTCACTGAGATACAAATAATTCCTAATATGTTCCCTGCCCCTCACACACTTTAGAAATCACCCAGACTAGACTCAGCTGGCTCTGGAAATATGAATGAAGCTTATATTTACAGCTGGCACAATGTACAAGCAGATATTTACAGTACATACAGTTAAAGGCAGAAATAGACAAGGTAAAAGGTAATACAGAAACACAACAGCCCTCCCAGAAACCTGAGTCCCCAGGAGGGGCTCTAAACCACCCCTTCACCTTCCCTCTACCCCTCTCAAGCTTACCCCAGTCCCAAGGAATAATAGAAGTTCAGCCAGGGGGTTAGGAAGCAAAGTGGATTAGTCCAAAATGGAGAGTGAGGTTAGAGAGATGCAGCTCAGCCAGCAGCCCAAGTAAAAGTGATTATCTAATGTTTTTATTTCTTGTTCCTATACATCTCAGCAAGCCTGTGAGCAAAGTAGACATCATCACTGTTTTCTTTCCACAGCCTATAATCTAGTTCTTCTCATCAAACCATTCTAGCCTGCTTCAAACTAGCACATATGTGCAAGGAAGACAGGCAGAGAAACCAAGACTTTCATGGGGAGGGAAGTAGCATCCAAAAAGACAGGAATGATAAAGTGATCTAAAGTGAATTTTAAATTTACTACAAATGATTATAAATATTTTTGTAACTACAGAGTTGCATTACCTGGACATGATAGCTGGAGGAAGGACTAAATGTATGCATACCTGTGTAATTTTCCTGGTTGGTCATACTTGTCAGTAATAACATTTCTGTAGTTGCATTTGAGTTTGCTTTGACCATCACTGGCAAAGGGTCAACTGACTCCAACCACAGTGAACTGAAATGTGACTTGGGCCCTTGCCTGTGTACGGCTTCTTAGAATAGAATCATAGAATCAAGCAGGTTGGAAGAGACCTCCAAGCTCATCCAGTCCAACCTAGCACCCAGCCCTATCCAGTCAACTAGACCATGTGGTGGAGTCACCGTCCCTGGAGGTGTTGAAGCAAAGCCTGGCTGAGGCACTTAGTGCCATGGTCTGGTTGACTGGCTAGGGCTGGGTGCTAGGTTGGACTGGATGATCCTGAAGGTCTCTTCCAACCTGGTTGATTCTATGATTCTTGAACACTTCCAGGGATGGTGACTCCACAGCCTCCCTTGGTAGCCCATTCCAATGCCAATCACTCTCTCTGGCAATAACTTCCTCCTAACATCCAGCCTAGACGTCCCCTGTCACAACTTGAGACTGTGTCCCCTTCTTCTGTTGCTGTTCGCCTGGGAGAAGAGACCAACCCCCACCTGGCTAGAGCCTCCCTTCAGGTAGTTGTAGACAGCAATGAGGTCACCCCTGAGCCTCCTCTTCTCCAGGCTGCACATCCCCAGCTCCCTCAGTCTCTCCTCATAGGGTTTGTAAGAAAAGCTTTCTTCTTTAAGAAAACACTTGATGTGAATCAGATTTAGGCAAAATCTTTTCCTGAGTCTGTACTGGTAGACTGAAGCTGGGACCCCTTTTACAGGACTACAGTATGGGGTTACTGTTTTGAATTTATGAAGTATGTGAACATGCATCTCTCTGGTGTTGTCCTGCCCTACCAGTCTGTGCCTTTAGCTCAGTCTGAGCACAAATGACATGTGCTAGTATACTTGCAAAATCTTTAGGGCTTAGTAGATCTAAATATGAGATTCTTTTTGAAAGAGCACAGGAACAAGACAACTTCAAGCTTTCTGAGCCAAAAAAGCTTTTTCTATTGAAGTCCTGGATTAAAGTGCAGATTTTACTGAATTCAATGGGAATTTTACTAGTGGCTTAAATGAATCAGACATACTTCTGTAGGACAAAGATTTCACTCCTATTTTTTTAACAGATGCTGTCAAGAATATATTTCTGATAGTTTCAAGGTCTCCTAAAGAGAGGATAAACAAGGTCAAACCATCACTCAGTGTAGTCTTCCTTAGCAAGGTGCAGTAGAAGAAAAGTTTCACAAAACATTCTGTGTAAAAGCTTCTTTTCAATGATGCTCTACACAGCAGGTGCTTGTAGCCACCTGGCACACTCAGACTGAGAGAGGAATAAAAAAGAGCACTGGACTAGCACTGTCAAACATCTGGTGAGTAGGAGACAATGGCATCATCTTGTAGCCACCTAGCACACTCAGACTGAGAGAGGAGAAAAAGAACACTGGACTAGCACTGTCAAAGATCTGCAATTAGGAGATAATGGCATCACCTTGTAGCCACCTAGCACACTAAGACTGAGAGAGGAGAAAAAGAGCACTGGACTAGCACTGTCAAACATCTGGCAGTTAGGAGACAATGGCATCACCTTGTAGCCACCTAGCACACTAAGATTGAGAGAGGAGAAAAAAACACTGGACTAGCACTGTCAAGCATCTGGCAGTTAGGAGACAATGGCATCACCTTGTAGCCACCTAGCACACTAAGATTGAGAGAGGAGAAAAAGAGCACTGGACTAGCACTGTCAAACATCTGGCAGTTAGGAGACAATGGCATCACCTTGTAGCCACCTAGCACACTAAGATTGAGAGAGGAGAAAAAAACACTGGACTAGCACTGTCAAGCATCTGGCAGTTAGGAGACAATGGCATCACCTTGTAGCCACCTAGCGCACTAAGACTGAGAGAGGAGAAAAAGAGCACTGGACTAGCACTGTCAAACATCTGGCAATTAGGAGATAATGGCATCACCTTGTAGCCACCTAGCACACTAAGACCGAGAGAGGAGAAAAAGAACACTGGACTAGCACTGTCAAACATCTGGCAATTAGGAGATAATGGCATCATCCTTGGGTGTTTTAATTCAGTGAGTGATGATGCAAATGACAGGCTCCTGCATAATGTTGCATGAAGCATGTGTGCTGCCTCCTCCAGTCCCCAGGATGGAGGACGGCCAGTGGAGTGCTGTTGAGGAGTTTGTCCGTGTGTTGCTCAGGGCATGTGCTGCATGCTGTGCTCTGTCCAAACCCTCCTCAGAGGACACTGTTCATTGCTTAATAGCCTTATAAGGAGAATCAGTCAGTCATCTACTGGCTTAGAACTGCTTCCTCTTAAATAGTAAACAATTTCTCTCAACTTTGAAAGCAGTGCTACAGGCTGGGGACAGAGTGGCTGGAGAGCAGACAGGAAGAAAGGGACCTGGGGATATTAGTGGATAGTAGGCTGAAGATGAGCCAGCAGTGTACCCAGGTAGCCAAGAGAGCCAATGGCATCCTGGCCTGTATCAGGAACAGTGTGGCCAATAGGATGAGGAAGGTTATTCTTCCCATGTACTCAGCACTGGTCAGGCCACACCTTGAATCCTGTGTCCAGTTCTGGGCACCTCAATTCAAGAGAGATGTTGAGGTGCTGGAATGTGTCCAGAGAAGGGCAACAAGGCTGGTGAGGGGCCTGGAACACAAGCCCTCTGAGGAGAGGCTGAGAGAGCTGGGGGTGTGCAGCCTGGAGAAGAGGAGGCTCAGGGCAGACCTCATTGCTGTCTACAACTACCTGAAGGGAGGCTGTAGCCAAGTGGGGGCTGGCCTCTTCTCCCAGGCAACCAGCAACAGAACAAGGAGACACAGTCTCAAGTTGTGCTGGGGGAGGTCTAGGCTGGATGTTAGGAGGAAGTTCTTCACAGGGAGAGTGATTGGCATTGGAATGGGCTGCCCAGGGAGGTGGTGGAGTCACCATCCCTGGAGGTGTTGAAGAACAGCCTGGCTAAGGCTGGGAATATTGCTTTTATTTGCCTCTCTCTCTCTTTTAAAAATTTACTTAATTGTTTGGAAACTCTAATTTGTTGCACCTTTAGCACACATCCACATGGGTGTGCAAACAAGAGCACCTTCCTAAATAAGAGAGCTTGTTAAAAGTGGCAGTGTGCTTTCCTGGTTCTGACTCAAAATAGGAGAACTATCTTACCCCAGGTTTTGAGGATGTGAGCACTGCAAACCCCTTTCAGGGCATCATTAACATACTCTAAACTGTTATCCAAAACAACATCCCCTACAGTGGCTCTTTGGGTCAGGGCCTCAAGGTACACCACTCCACATGACCACTTCAAGACATGTGGTCTCCTAGCTGGAGATCAAACAATATTTTCTGCACATGGAGGATTAAACCAACACATGAGGGTGCCTTTATCAAACTGTGTTTGATAATGAAGGCTTCAAAAAGATAGGTGGGTCAAAATGTCAGTGTCTTTCTTTTGGTTGGTTCAGGTTCTGTATTGCCATACAAATTATAGAGGAAAAGGCTCAGAATGAGAGATGTCTGTTATTTCCCTTGGGAACTATTTAATTATTGGCAAGAATTTCTGTATATTTCCTTTCCCCCACTCTTGATTCCTTGTAATTTTTCCAAGTAGTGTAATTTGAAACAGTTTTTGCTCTCTCTCTGTCTGTCAGTGTCTTAATTCCCTACCCCAAAACCTGATATAAACAGATCTGTGGGCAATTCCTGCAGGAAAGTACTATCTCTGGTATTGATTTCTGAACTAATAGAAAGGAAAAAGAAACAATACAACTCTTCCAAACATTCTGTCACCATAAGGCTGGCTTAGGTCAAGTCATATGAAGATTTGAGTACGTGTGCACTAATAATTATAACATGAATGCCTCTTGCTTTGTTAAAGTATCATAGTATCACCAAGGTTGGAAGAGACCTCATGGATCAGCAAGTCCAACCCTTTACCACAGAGCTCAAGGCCAGACCATGGCACCAAGTGCCACGTCCAGTCCTGCCTTGAACAGCTCCAGGGACGGCGACTCCACCACCTCCCCGGGCAGCCCATTCCAGTGTCCAATGACTCTCTCAGGGAAGAACTTTCTCCTCACCTCCAGCCTAAATTTCCCCTGGCGCAGCCTGAGGCTGTGTCCTCTTGTTCTGGTGCTGGCCACCTGAGAGAAGAGAGCAACCTCCTCCTGGTTACAACCTCCCCTCAGGTAGCTGTAAACAGTGATGTATGCAAAAACTGGTGTCCACTTTCACATGGTACCGGATGGACCACGAAGCTGCTCTGCAAAACCTAAGAAAAAAAAACCCCATGTAAACAATCAGAAAGGGATTTGGAAATGAAGGGAAGTGAGTAAAGAATACCAGCTGATGAATAAAACATTCCCCAAAGTTCAGAAAAGTCAGCTGCTCTATGTTAAAGTGGTTGCCAGGCAACCCATCTTTTTAAAACAAGTACTTCTGTGGCAGATAACTCATAAAGACATTGAAATGGCAAAATGAACTGCTCTTGAACAATTTCTTCGATACATTAGGTACAAACAGGCTTTCATTCATCATCAGGCATGCATATCTTCTTGTTATAATTTTTTTTCCTTGAACAAATACATGTGTTTTGTCCAAAGCCCTGAAATGTTAACTCTTTCTTTTCATCTCATTCCCCATGAGGCAACAGCTAGGAATATCTCTCTAAAATCTGGGCATTGATATAGATCTAGTTTGGATGAAATGGGGCTCATTCTCTGTTCTGAAAAATAGGAACTCTTGTTTTGTGGGATTAGAGCATGTGCATGTATAAGAGAGCTTGGTGGCAGTCCACCAAATATTTCCTATGGGACAGACTGAGGCTGCAGACAGAGAGGGAGAATCATAGAATCATAGAATCAACCAGGTTGGAAGAGACCTCCAAGATCATCCAGTCCAACCTAGCACCCAGCCCTAGCCAATCAACTAGACCATGGCACTAAGTGCCTCATCCAGGCTTTTCTTCAACACCTCCAGGGATGGTGCCTCCACCACCTCCCTGGGCAGCCCATTCCAATGCCAATCACTGTCCCTGTGAAGAACTTCCTCCTAACATCCAGCCTATACTTTCCCCAACACAACTTGAGACTGTGTCCCCTTGTTCTATTGCTGGTTACCTGGAAGAAGAGGCCAACCCCCACCTGGCTACAAAGTCCCTTCAGGTAGTTGTAGACAGCAATGAGGTCACCCCTGAGCCTCCTCTTCTGCAGGCTGCACACCCCCAGCTCCCTCAGCCTCTCCTCATAGAGTTTGTGTTCCAGGCCCCTCACCAGCTTTGTCTCCCTTCTCTGGACACGTTCCAGCACCTCAACATCTCTCCTGAGCTCATTAGAAACAAAACAAAACAAAAACTTCAGGAAAAAAACCCAGGCAGGTCCTGGTGATTCATACTGTGGAGAGAAGGATAAAGCAGTAACTGGAGGGGAAAACTGATCATATGGAATAATTTATTTGACTTTTTTTTTCCTTGACAAATTCTAACTGAACAAAGGTTGGGTTTTGTTTTAGCTTGGTTTTATTTGGTTTGAATTTCCTTTACTATTGTCTTCTTCATTCATGATTGCTCAGGGAGCACTTTAGTGGAGTGCTGGGCACAAGGGATGTTTGCAAGCTGATCATAATGCCTGGATTTCCATCACTTTGCTACTTGCTATTTATCATTTGTAATTGATCACCCTTTGTAGTAAGATGCTCATTCAGTTTCCAGATTGGATAACTGAAAGTTTTACAGATGAGAGAAGGAAAACTGAAAAAGTTTCCAAGGACTCTCATTGCTATCTACAACTACCTGAAGGGAGGCTGTAGCCAGGTGGGGTTGGTCTCTTCTCAACCAGCAACAGAACAAGGGGACACAGTCTCAAGTTGTGCCAGGGGAAGTATAGGCTGGATGTTAGGAGGAAGTTCTTCACAGAGAGAGTGATTGGCATTGGAATGGGCTGCCCAGGGAGGTAGTGGAGTCACTGTCTCTGGAGGTGTTGAAGAAAAGCCTGGATGAGGCACTTCGTGCCATGGTCTAGATGACTGGCTAGGGCTGGATGCCAGGTTGTACTGGATGATCTTGGAGGTCTCTTCCAACCTGATTGATTCTATGGTTCTATATGTAGTGATTTTTAAGGTCCTTTGTCTTCAGTGTAAAATCCCATTGAATTAATTAAGTAGGACACAGACAAATTTAACCCCCTCTTAGACAACACCTTGTTAAACAAGTATTTCTTGTTACATTTTATTTGCTCTTCACCTGACTCCTTGAACTTTAACTATTTCCATTTTGATGATCAACATACTCTCCTGGGCATGGCAGTCACATCAGGTGAGAGCTGTGACATCAGCGCTCATACCTTTTTGATTCCTGTCTGTCGTGCCACAGAAAGTGCCCTAATGACTGCTTCAAAGTCTACTGCTACTTCTCCAAAAATGAGGGCCTTGCTGTGCTTCTGAGCTCTGCCTGCCTGTGCCTCTGCCTGCTCATCTTGCCCATGTCTTGCCCGAGTGATGTTGTTACAGAGAGGTGAGCAGACTGCCCTGCCACACTGTGTCACAGATGCGAGGACAGGTAATGTGATGCCCTACACAACACAGTGCCACAGTACCTGCTTCCCCCAGCCCTCATCAGCTGGACAAATGACAGGCTGGGATGCTAATAACAGCAGCACTTTAATATGCAGCAAATGTACCATTTCCTCCTTCCTGAGTTTATCAATACACACGTGTGTGGATAATTAACACACATAATTACTGTGGTTATTTGATACAGATACTTCTGTTTGTAGCAAATACACTGTAATACTTCAGAAACACAAATAGTTAAGGAGGCTACTTAAGTATTCAAAATATACAAGACTGTGTGGAAACTTTGGAGTAGGAAGTGGTGCTGCCTCGGGAGCTGCAGCCTGTTATTCAATTCCTGGGGTCAGACCAGCAGCAGTTGTAAAAATCAATAAGGCTTACAAAGATGAAATAAACTTTAATAAAGAAACATTGACAGAGGGTTTTCCACAAAGTCACTCTTGATAAGGCTGAACTTGTTCATACTGATGCTGGGAGAAGTTTTATTGTTTACTTCAACAGCCTTGGGCCAGTGGTAGGATTCTTTGGGCAGCTATCCGAAGTCCAGTCTCCTGATGGGTCCAAAATATATCTGGGTACCACAGTGCTGGGGCTTGCTGAAGCAGTGTGTCTGACTGCCACTCCTTCCTGTGCTTCAGTGATGGCTTTGATGAAGCAGAGTCAAGTTGTTCCTTTTAATTGCATTTCTCCCCCCTCCCCTACCCCCCAGGACCTTTCAGACTATTAAACCAAATACAAAACCTTGCTGGGTTTGCAAGTAAATCTCTCATATGCCTATACTAATATTCCAGACTGGAGAGATCTTCACATATTATATGTTAGTGAGATAAACTTTTAATATATGGAGAAAACATTCTAGATAGTATTCCAAATGCTAGGAATAACCTAAATCTTCTGCTACCCTCATAAATCTTCCCTTCTTTCTTTTTCTCCTACACCCTATATCTGTCTTATTTGAAGTCCTATCAGATTTAGCCACAAGGATAGCTGTAATCAGTGCCTTTTTAAAGCCCAAAGGAACTATTCACAGTAGAAAGCATTTAGTATTGGAAGTCATATTCCTGTAGAAAGGCAGTCAGAGCCAATATAGCAGGAAAAAAAATTGAGGACCTGATTTATACAGTACACTTAAAAATAAATCCCAGTGATATTTTTTTCCTAATAGAGTAAATGAATTTGTACTATTCTGCTGACTTTTAAGATCTTTTGTTTCGTGTGCTTAAAATGCTCAATAGAGTACACTTGCCAAGGACAAGCATGAACAAAGATGAGCATAACAAATGAAGAAAAAAAAAATAGAGGCTGAGAAAATAATTTTGGGTCTTTTTTTATGTGCTGTCTCCTTTCAGCTGCTTCATCCATTCATGCTTGCTAGATTTTCACTGCAGTTGGGAGAGCTAAAATTGAGAAACTGAGGTTTTGCATAATCACATGACTCCAGGAGAGGAAAAATGACCAAATGTCACAGACAGTTGAGAAGCATGCCAAGACTGACAGCCATGAGATTGTGCTGTCAGGTTCTGGGCACAGTCTTCCAGGTTTGGTCAAAGATAAGAACATAAATGCACTGTTTTGTTACTATGGACTAGTGTTTATTTAATAACTCATTCCATCACAGAAACATGATACTCAGCTTACACTTTGGAAGTGTGTTCAAATCATTTGCTGTCATCTGGTTTGCAACATTTTTTATGGCCTCTGCAATTCACAGCAAAGTAATTTAAAATATATACCTTGATTAGATCTACATCAGTCTTAGAGATATTTTTTTTCATGTCAAATTATGTTCAAATGGAAATAATGATTAATTTTTTTTTGCTATAGGAAATTTCATTGAGTTATAATAATTTCAGTCTTATCTCTTTGAGCTGCATGTTTCTCCTATTGCTTTAAAACTAATTTAGGCCACATTATATACAAAATTAAATCTTACTTTTATAGCTACACCCTTGGGGTTCAATGAAAAGGCTTTATGAGCTAGAAATTAAAAGTACTGGTTGAAAATACTATTACATTATACAGGCTATTATTAAGGCAATTTACAAAGTTGGTATTAAAACTATGCACATTTTTCATTGTTAGCACCCATATATTCAGCAATCCCACGGGATCATTTGGTACATAACCTGGCAAATAAAATCAACCCAAAGGTAAACAGTCAGTCCACAGCATTTCTGGAGAGGGAAAACAGCACTAGAGTAATTGTAAAGCTGGTTTAGCCCAAGATTGTTATGAATTTAGGAGAAACACAGAGCGTTTGTTAGGTGCAAAAACACATTTGAAACTCACATGCTCCGTACATACTGCAGGACACAGAGAAATAGGAGTTTGATTTCTCAAAAAGAAAATGATTGTTTTTATATTGTGATGGTTTGGGTGTTCCCCACCCCCCACACACTTTGGAAATCACCCAGACTAGACTCAGCCAGCTCTGGAAATATGAATGAAGCTTATATTTACAGCTGGCACAATACCCAAGCAGATATTTACAGTATATACAGTTATAGACAGAAATAGACAAGGTAAAAGATAATACAGAAACACAACAGCCCTCTCAGAAACCTGAATCCCCAGGAGGGGCTCCCAACTGCCCCTTTACTTTCCCCTTACCCCTCTCAACCTTACCCCAGTCCCAAGGAAGAATGGAGGTTCAGACAAGGGGTTAGGAAGTAAAGTGGTGAGGTTAGAAAGGGATGCAGGTCAGAGTCAGTTCACCAGCAGAAGTAGAAGTGAGTACCTTATGTATGTTTTGATTCTTGTTTTTATACATCTCAGCAAGCCTATGAATGAAGTAGACATCACCACTGTTTCCCTTCCACAGCCTGTTATCTAGTTCTTCTCACCAAAACATTCTAGCTAGGCTCAAGCTAGCACATATACTAAATGAAATCCAAATAACTTGTCTCACTTTCTGCCTTACGCATATACTTTTTCTTCACTGTAGGTATTTGCAGAATTTGGAGGCTAGATGAATACAAACACTGTGAGGAGAGGCTGAGGGAGCTGGGGTTGTTTAGCCTAGAGAAGAGGAGGCTCAGGGGTGACCTCATTGCTGTCTACAACTACCTGAAGGGACTTTGTAGCCAGGTGGAGGTTGGTCTCTTCTCCCAGGAAACCAGCAATAGAACAAGGGGACACAGTCTCAAGTTGTGCCTGGGGAAGTATAGGTTGGATGTTAGGAGGAGTTGTTGGCAGAGAGAGTGATTGGCATTGGAATGGGCTGCCCAGGGAGGTGGTGGAGTCACCGTCCCTGGAGGCGTTCAAGAAGAGACTGGCTGAGGCACATAGTGCCATGGTCTAGTTGATTGGCTAGGGCTGGGTGCTAGGTTGGAGTGGACGATCTTGGAGGTCTCTTCCAACCCCAGCTCCCTCAGCCTCTTTTCATAGGGTTTGTGTTCCAGGTCCTTCACCAGCCTTGTTGCCCTTCTCTGGACATGTTCCAGCACCTCAATATCTCTCTTGGATTGAGGAGCCCAGAACCAGACACAGCACTCAAGGTGTGGCCTGAGCAGGTCTGCACAGAACAGTCACAGAAACACCTGAAAATGTCTGAGTTTGTTTATGCCCTTTAAGTGAAATAGCCTGTTTGCAAGTTTTAGCAAGTTCATGTTTTCTCTGTGTTACAAGAATCACCTGACAAAGAACATACTTTTATTTGCCTAACCAAATCTCCTCTAGCCATCCAACTTCAAGACTGCAAGAATATGATTTATAGAAATGAAAGCAACCTAACAGAAAAGAAATAAATGTGATACTGTATTTCATTTTGGCACTCTCCATCATCTCCTTACTACCCCTTAAATAAGAAGACTCTGTCACTTCTACAGCATAATGTAGATTTTATGGCTTTGGAAAAAATGACATCTAATTAATTTGATTATGGATAAAGCAATTCAATTTTATATTGCATACACCAATTTATTAAATACTGTAAAATATAATAGAGTGCAAGGGGAAATGGAAGAAATTATTTGTATGCAGACATCTATCAAGCTTGTTTAAACATGTTTATACAGAGAGAGAAAAGACATTATGTAATAAATCAATCAACCCATAGAGATTACACTTCAAAGCCTTTTTATATTGAGCAAAAAGACAGAACTTGAGTTTTAGCCTTCTAGAGGAGTATACAATTCTATGCATTTATAAATAATGGAGGGGTTTAAATGATTTTTGGTTTTGCTATTGTTAGGGCCTGAGGATCAAAGACCTAAATTAGGTATATGAATTAAATACAACACTTCTGAAAATGGATAATTGCTAAACTATTTTCTATTTATCACAGTATTACCAAGGTTGGAAGAGACCTCACAGATCATCAAGTCCAACCCTTTACCACAATGCCCAAGGCTAGACCATGGCACCAAGTGCCACATCCAACCTTGCCTTGAACTGCCCCAGGGACGACGACTCCACCACCTCCCCAGGCAGCCCACTCCAGTGCCCAATGACTCTCTCAGTGAAGAACTTTCTCCTCACCTCGAGCCGAAATTTCCCCTGGCGCAGCCTGAGGCTGTGTCCTCTTGTTCTGGAGCTGGCCACCTGAGAGAAGAGAGCAACCTCCTCCTGGCTACAACCACCCCTCAGGTAGTCGTAGACAGCAATAAGGTCTCCCCCGAGCCTCCTCTTCTCCAGGCTAAACAACCCCAGCTCCCTAAGCCTCTCCTCGTAGGAGACATTAAAAACAGTTAAGTTATTAAATATATATATATATATATATATAAATTAGAAAAGGAAGTTTAGGGAGGATGAGTAAGAAAACTTAGAAGCAATTTCAAACTACAGTGCAGTCATAGAATCATAGAATCACAGAATCAACCAGGTTGGAAGAGACCTCCAAGCTCATCCAGTCCAACCTAGCACCCAGCCCTATCCAGTCAACTACACCATGGCACTAAGTTGCCTAAGTGCAACTCCACCACCTCCCTGGGCAGCCCATTCCAATGCCAATCACTCTCTCTGTGAAGAACTTCCTCCTAACATCCAGCTTATACCTCCTCTGGCACAACTTGAGACTGTGTCCCCTTGTCCTGGAAACTCTTCCTCAATGAATGGCTTCTTTCACTTGAATGGGGTTTTTAGTTCAAGAAATATTACCAAGATATAGATTTCAGGAATTTCAAGAATCAGAGAACCTTAGAGGTTGGAAGGGACCTCCAGAGATTGAATTCAACACCCCTTCTAAAGCACGATCACTTAGAGTAGCTTATTGCTTATAATTTGGACCCAGATCCAAAAAGAACACGAATCAACTGAGTTTTAAACAGAATGTAAACCCCCACAAGTCAAGAGTTGTCAAAACCTCTGCAGAGTTGCTAGCAAGTTTTCCAGTTTGTGGACTTTTCCCCATTCTTTTAAACTAATAATAATGCCTGAACATGCACGGAACTTTCTTGTATTTTCATCTAATAACAGAACTGTAGAGGTTGGAAGAGACCTCTAGAGATCATTGAGCCCAACCTCCCTGCCAAGGCAGGGTCCTCTAGGGTAGTTCCCACAGCAATGCATCCAGGTGGGTTTTGAAAGTCTCCAGAGAAGGAGACTTCACGAACTCTCTGGGCAGCCTGCTCCAGGGCTCTGTCAGCCTCACTGTAAAGAAGTTGAGGTGAAACCTTCTGTTTTCCAATTTGTAGCTCTTGCTCCTTGTCTTATTGCTGTGGACCACAGAAAAGAGATTGGCCCCATCCACTTGATACCCACCTCTTAGATATTTGTTTAACTAAAAGATGGTATAAGAGCTTTTTTATAAATAAGATGGAGCAGCTCTGCTATGAGGACAGACTGAAAGAGTTGGGGCTGTTGAGTCTGCAGAAGAGGAGGCTCCCAGGTGACCTTCTTGTGGCCTTCCAGTATCTGAAGGGGGCTTACAAAAAAGCTGGGGAGGGACTTTTTAGGCTCTCAGGGAGTGACAGGACTAGGGGCAATGGAGCAGCTGGAGGTGGGGAGATTCAGCCTGGAGGTGAGGAGGAAGTTGTTGAGCAGGAGAGTGGTGAGAGGCTGGAATGGGTTGCCCAGGGAGGTGGTTGAGGCCCCATGGCTGGAGGTGTTTAAGGCCAGGCTGGATGAGGTGCTGGCCAGCCTGATCTAGGGTAGAGTGTCTCTGCCCATGGCAGGGGGGGTTAGAACTAGATGATCCTTGAGGTTCCTTCCAGGGCTGCCCAGGGATGTTGTGGCTGCTCCCTCCCTGGAGGTATTCAAGGCTAGACTGGACGAGGCCTTGAGCAACCTATTTTAGTGGGAGGTGTCCCTGCCCATGTCAGGGGGGTTGGAACTAGATGATCCTTAGGTCCCTTCCAACCTAGACCACTCTGTGATTCCACAATTCTAACATTGTCTTATCATGGCATCCTGGCCTGCATCAGGAGTGGTGTGGTCAACAGGAGCAGGGAGGTCATTCTGCCCCTGTACTCTGCACTGCTTAGACCACACCTTGAGTGCTGTGTTCAGTTCTGGGCCCCCCAGTTTAGGAGGGACATTGAGATGCTTGAGCGTGTCCAGAGAAGGGCAACGAGGCTGGGGAGAGGCCTTGAGCACAGCCCTACGAGGAGAGGCTCAGGGAGCTGGGATTGGTTAGCCTGGAGAAGAGGAGGCTCAGGGGTGACCTTATTGCTGTCTACAACTACCTGAGGGGTGGTTGTGGCCAGGGGGAGGTTGCTCTCTTCTCTCAGGTGGCCAGCACCAGAACGAGAGGACACAGCCTCAAGCTATGCCAGGGGAGATTTAGGCTCGAGGTGAGGAGAAAGTTCTTCCCTGAGAGAGTCATTGGACACTGGAATGGGCTGCCTGGGGAGGTGGTGGAGTCACCGTCCCTGGAGCTGTTCAAGGCAGGATTGGACGTGGCACTTGGTGCCATGATCTAGCCTTGAGCTCTGTGGTAAAGGGTTGGACTTGATGATCTGTGAGGTCTCTTCCAATCCTGATAATACTGTGATACTGTGTGTGATAATGGCCTTGCACATACAAATGTGATATAAATCTATTGCCGCAATAAAAGCACTCCTTTGCCATTAAAAACCTCTAATTAATAATGCATTTGGTAATGATTACTTTTACAGTTATTATTTAATGCAAGCAAAAAAAAAAAAAACAAAAAAACCAAACCAAAACCACCCCACAACATAATTTTCAAACACAGCTGAGCAGAACTTCCTAAGTGGTCGTTATTTATGATTCTGCTTTCTGAAGGTCAGATTATTTTTCGTTCGCTTTAATAATTCACTAGGTGTGCTAAATGTTCACTTCAGGTCTGAACAGCAACCACTCTTCTCTTAATTAAATACACCTCCTGACATTGTTCGAACATATCAGCGAATTCAAATCAGTTAGCAAAATGTGAAGCAAATCAAATCTGTAGTCACTCTCCACTTTGAATTTCCACTGCTCTAGACTCTTCCCACCTGCTGTCGTGTGTTAATTTTTTTAAAGCATCATCTATTTGCAAAGACGAAAAAGAAAGAAAGAAATTGGTATTGTCTTGTGTTGTTTCATCCTTAAAGTGAAACCATTTGCAAGAAAATGATGGGTCCCTAGTGCTGAACTTCTTTGCATATTAATTTTGTTAGCCTTACCTCCTGTGGTCTTTAGTTCTGGAAGGCCTATTAGATAATAGAAAAGAGAAATTTTCCAATGCATCTTACAGCCCAGTTGAAGGAAAAAACAAAATCCTTTTTTTCTGAAGATTTGAATATTCCCATATTATCCATGCACTTCTCTCCCCTCCCCCTCCCCCTGCATTTATTAGTAAAGATTAATTTAATTAAGCATAATTCCCTAGCCAATATTGGTTATATTTGTTTCAAGTTCTTAAGAAATGTATGTTTATCATAGAATCATAGAATCAAGCAGGTTGGAAGAGACCTCCAAGATCATCCAGTCCAACCTAGCACCCAGCCCGATCCAGTCAACTAGACCATGGCACTAAGTGCCTCATTCAGGCTTTGCTTGAACACCTCCAGGGATGGTGACTCCACCACCTCCCTGGGCAGCCCTTTCCAATGGCAAATCATGCTAACATGTGTGTCTCAGAAGATAACCTAAGAAATGGATCCTGCACAAGTTCTGTCAGATGCTAGTGTAAGAACGGACTGTGGTGGAAGGAATTTGTGTGTTGTGTGTTGCGTGGAACGTAAAAGCCAAGCAAAGCTGAATGAGCGGAATCAAAGTGGTCAGACTCAAATGTCAGGCACTTTGCATGGCTGCAAAAGCAGATTTACTTAGATACATTTTCAGTTAGATTAAAATGTTGGAGACATTTGTGGTGTTTACAAAACAGCCTAAGCGGACAAGACACAAATGCTATTTTCACCTGGTGGTAGTGAGTATTTTGGTGAGCTTTTGTGCTAGTTTCAAGCTAGCTAGAATGTTTTGGTGAGACGGACTAGATTACAGGCTGTGAAAGGAAAACAGTGGTGATGTCTACTGCACTTACAGGCTTGCTGAGATGTATAAAACAAGAATCAAAACATAGATAAGGCACTACTTGGGGAACGGGCTGAACTGTTTCTCTCTCTAGCCTCTCTGCTGTCTCTCTCTGATTAATCCACTTTGCTTCCTAACCCCCTGGCCAAACCTCCATTTTTTGTTGGGACTGGGGTAAGGTTGGTGGGGGGGCGGGGGGAGAAGGTGGAAGGGCAGTTGGGAGCCCTACCTGGGGACTCAGGTTTCTGAGAGGACTGTTGTGTTTCGGCATTACCTTTTACCTTGTATATTTCTGTATGTAACTGTATATACTGTAAATATTTGCTTGTATATTGTGCTAGCTGTAAATAATAAGCTTCATTCAATTTCCAGAGCTGGCTGAGTCTAATCTGGGTGATTTCCTTAGTGTGTGTGTGTGGGTAACACAGAAACCATCACAACTTCTAACTTTGTGCAACCAGAGCTCTCAAATTCCTTTGGAAGTCTGTCTCAGTGTTATAGCAGCTGACTTCCAGCACGTTTCTCCATGCCTCAAAAAAGATTTTGTGGTTTCTGAAAAGAAAGAAAGGGCTGTTGTTATACTCTGCCACTTAACAAATACCTGACTTACAGGCTAAATTTCTTCAGCATCTTGAACTTTGTTTGCACCCAATCATTATTGATTTTTCTCGTAACAAGGGTATGTGTAGAAACCCCTCAGATCTTGACAGACAACTTGGTTTTGAGTTAGGATTTCCCCTCAAACATCCTCTGCTTTTAGAAAAATTGAAATGTTAACATTTCTCAACTGATCAGAGACCAGTCCATTTTTTTTCAGCTTTATAGCTCATACTCTGAAAACAAAACAAGACCATCTTTAGGCTCAATGACATCATTACTTATTGACATTGCCTATTATTCACAATGGTACACCAGGTCACAGCCCTGAACAACCCCATAATAATTTTTTAGACTCTAAAATATATTGGGGGAAAAAAAGTGCATTTTCATAGTTGCTGATATCACTAAGTAGGTCTACATTGGTAAGTAGTTATCAAACATGTTCCTTTGCTGTTGTCAGACATATCTAAGTATCTGTTTCATTTTGTAATGAATCATAGAATCACAGAATCATAGCATTGACCAGGTTGGAAGAGACCTCCAAGATCAGCCAGGCCAACCTAGCACCCAGCTCTAGGCAGACAACCAGACCATGGCACTAAGTGCCTCAGCCAGGCTTTTCTTGAATACCTCCAGGGATGGTGACTCCACCACCTCCCTGGGCAGCCCATTCCAATGCCAATCACTCTCTCTGCCAACAACTTCCTCCTAACATCCAGCCTAGACCTCCCCTGGCACAACTTGAGATTGTGTCCCCTTGTTCTGTTGCTGGTTGCCTGGCAGAAGAGACCAACCCCACCTGGCTACAACCTCCCTTCAGGTAGTTGTAGACAGCAATGAGGGCACCACACCCCTGAGCCTTCTCTTCTGCAGGCTGCACATCCCCAGCACTCCCAGCCTCTCCTCACAGGGCTGTGCTCCAGGCCGTTCATCAGCTTTGTCATCCTTCTCCAGACATGTTCCAGTATCTCAATATCTCTCTTGAACTGAGGAGCCCAGAATTGGACACAGGATTCAAGGTGTGGCCTGATCAGTGCTAAGTACAGGGACAGAATAACCTCCCATGTCCTACTGGCCACACTGTTCCTGATCCAGGCCAGTATGCCATTGGCTCTCCTTGCCACCTGGGCACACTGCTGGCTCATGTTCAGCTACTCTGTACCAGTATGCCCAGGTTCCTTTCTTCCTGGCTGCTCTCAGCCACTCTGTCCCCAGCCTGCAGTGCTGCTTGGCGTTGTTGTGGCCAAAGTGTAGAACCCTGCACTTAGCCTGGTTAAGTGATCTTCTTCTTTTGATTTTAATGAAAATGTTTTAAAATCACAATGTTGGTGGGACATCCTTTGCTCTTGAAAACTGGTAAGCCATTATCACTGATCTTTGCATCACCTGGGAGGCTTTCTAGGAAAATAACCCACCCTTTCTTCCCCTTGTGCTAATCCATACTTAGATCAGACAGACAGTGTGAGAGAGAGCACCCTTCACAGTATGTCAAAAGTGAGAATCCACACCAAAAGCAGAATAGTTGTGGTGATTGTCTTCAAAGGAAAAAAAAAATCTATCCTTCTTGCTGTGAGTTTGTTAGCACTGTGACAAATGGAGTGATTCAGACAGTGTGTTACCTGCCAGGGTCAAAACAGAATAGAGCTTGCTAATTTAACTATGAGATTATCAACATTAACCAGTTAAATATGCAAAACATCTTAACATGTCCCAGACAGTAGTATGAAAGCAGGCACAAAATATCCTTTTTTTTTTTTTGCCATAAGTATTGGCCATGGGTTAAGTAATGAAAATAAATACACAACAATCACAGAATCACAGAATGTCAGGGGCTGGAAGTGACCTCCAAAGCTCATCCAGCCCAACCTCCCTGAGAGAGCAGGATCTCCTATACCAGATCACACAGGAGCATGTCCAGGCGACTGTGGAATATCTCCAGAGAGGGAGACTCCACAACCCCCCTGGGCAGCCTGTGCCACTCTTCTGTCATCTTCACAGTGAAAAAATCCCTCCTCGTGTTTACATGAAACTAGCAGACAACATCTACTCTGTTTCCTCAGGCAAATTTTATGACCTTCCAATATTTCTGTTGTCCCACTCTTTGCATATTTGACCTGTTTAGACTGTGGGATGTCTGGAGGAGTGACTATCTTTACTATGTGTGTGGAGCACCCAAAATGGTTTTGAGATCTGATCTTTGTATGGAGCCAGGCTCTTGACACAACAACTAACATTTCAATCTACTGAAGCTTCTGCTTTCTTGCTAGAAACAGAATCTATCAATACAAAAGGGTTTTTCACCCTGTGTTCTTTCATCAGAGAGCTTGTCTACCGTGTGCAGAGAACTGATCACGGCAGGGGTCATTAGCCCTGTCTTCCAATTTCTGTTACTGCCTTTGCATATGGTTTGTAGGGAGCAAGGAAGACAAGATGGATTTTACTGCAGATTCTGTTAGAGGACAAGTGACATCATCAAGAGATAGAAGGGAGAGAGCAATGAGCTTCCCTGCAGGGCAAGAAAGAGTAAAGAGAATGGCACGGTAGTATATTTAGGGAAGCAGGATGGCAAGAAGAATGAACAGAAGGAGAAAGTAATAGAGACAACAGGAAGAAGAGTAAAGAATGAGCAATGAGACAATATGATTAGAGCTTTTTTTCCACCAGGGAGAAACATTTGTAATGAAAACAATTAAAATCCATTAGACTTTCCTAATAAGGTTTCTCCATGCACGCAATCATGGCAGCTGCCAAAGGGATGGGGATGAAACAGCCAGCAGGATATTTTGGGGTGTAAATGAAGAAGTAGAACTTCAGATTTGCAAAAAAAGAGAGATTGGGTGTTTTGTATTTTGTTATTTGACAGAAGCAATAGGCATAGAATGGCAGAAGAAGTGGTTTCAATGGATGCTAGGATATTTTGGGGTGTAAATGAAGAAGTAGGACTTCAGATTTGCAAATAAAGAGAGATTGGATGGTTTTTATTCTGTGATTTGACAGAAGCAATAGGCAGGTAATGGCAGAAGAGGTGGTCCAAATGGATGCTAGGAGATGGAAAGTATTCAGTGGCCTAATACAAGCTGTTCCTATTGAGAATCCAGTTTTCATCAATGATAAATATGTAAATACTTGTTTCTAACCTCAGAGGAAAATCTTTTCTGCAGGTATTCAATGCATATAGAGTCAAAAATACTGATCTTCACTGACTCTAAGCCCATTACAACTTACCACTTAAAAGTGAAAAATCTCCTAGCAGGAGATTTCATGGAGCTTTGAGTAGAATAAGGTATTTGGTATAGGTTGTTTAAGTCTGATGAAAGTTGAATAGAAATGATTTTCAAAGTCTTCTGAGAGACGCTGTCAATGTGGTGTGACAGGGGTCATGTGAAAAGTCATTATACTGTACTCAGAGTACATGAAGGATCTAATGCCACCTGCTTGTGATAGCATCATGATTTAAACCCAACAATATCCAGTGCCTTTCATTGTTTCTCCCCTGGCCTGTCTGAGCTGCTGTGTTGATAAACCAGAAAGTGACTTTAGTACTCTTTCTGATGAAACTGCAAAATGGTTTTCACGTTAATGTAGCCTTGCAATATAATTGTTTAAGCAAGGGCAGGTGCAGCTGCTTGGTGTGCCTTCTTGAATACTGCACAGTATCATTAACATTCTATTTCTATCAGGCTACCCTGGCTGCATTTAAAAGCTTGTAAGTACTTTGTTGGAAAAAAACCCTTGAACTTGACAAAATTACATAGAACATTTCAGTTCTAGTCCACTTCTTTCCTTTCCATGTTTGCTAGTTCCAAAATGTTTGTTAACTGTTTAGTGTTGCAGTGATGCTCTGTTTTCCAGCAGTTAACTGCTAGGTTTTATTTTCCATATTATACAAGTTGCTGTTATCACTTTACATTTTTATCTGTCAATCATCTTATTTCTTTCTGTGTAAACTTCAGTGATTTTTACAGTGATGACTTTTCCAGGACATAAACAAATAACATTCTTCCAAAAATCAATCTTCATGATCCTTCCCTCCATTTTCAAACATCTCTTATCTGAACGACACAATCCAATTCTTTATCCCTTCAGTATAGAATTGAATAGAATCAACCAGGTTGGAAGAGACCTCCAAGATCATCCAGTCCAACTTAGCACCCAGCCCTATCCAGTCAACTAGACCATGGCACTAAGTGCCTCAGCCAGGCTGTTCTTCAACACCTGCAGGGATGGTGACTCCACCACCTCCCTGGGCAGAACATTCCAATGCCAATCACTCTCTCTGTGAATAACTTTCTCCTAACATCCAGCCTACACTTTTGTTCTGTTCCACTGTCTTCTAATCATACAGTCTAGTGTTGAATACTGTACTGATATTCCTCCAGATTTGCATGGGTTGGTGCCAACATTGTCCCTGTTGACTCACTGTTAGACTTTCCAAGCTTTCAGACAAGTGGAATTGCCAGGATTCTGTGGTTTGGAGTTCATTTTTCTAACTAATGTATTTTAGATTTCTCTGCTAATGTTTTAAATATATTGATCTGAATCACTCATGCAGTAAAGATAGTAAGAGACAAATATGTTACTGGCCTGGATCAGGAACAATGTGGTCAGTAGGACAAGGGAGGTTATTCTGCCCCTGTACTCAGCACTGGTCAGGACACAGCTTGAGTCTTGTGTCTGGTTCTGGGCTCCTCAATTCAAGAAAGATATTGAGATACTGGAACGCGCCCACAGAAGGGTGACAAAGCTGGTGAGGGGCCTGGAACACAAGGCCTGTGAGGAGTAGCTGAGGGAGATGCAGGTGTGCAGCCTGGAGAAGAGGAGACTCAGGGCAGACTTGATTGCTGTCTACAACCATTTGAAGGGAGGCTGTAGCCAGGTGGGGTTGGTCTCTTCTGCCAGGCAACCAGCAACAGAACAAGGGGACACAGTCTCAAATTGCACCAGGGGAGGTCTAGGCTGGATGTTAGGAGGGAGTTGTTGGCAGAGAGAGTGATTGGCATTGGAATGGGCTGCCCAGGGAGGTGGTGGAGTTGCTGTCCCTGGACGTGTTACAAAAAAAAAGCCTGGCTGAGGCACTTAGTGCCATGGTCTGGTTGTCTGGCTAGAGCTGGGTGCTAGGTTGGACTGGATAATCTCGGAGGTCTCTTCCAACCTGGTTGATTTTATGACTCTATGAACTTGTTTCATACTAGTGAAGTCACCTGAATGACATCAGCAATCAGGAGGTTTTCAACTTCCTGATACTTTTGATATTTCTGTTCTCACAACAGGCAGTGCATCAACTGTCTTCAGTATGTTAGTGCCTTTAAGCAGAAAAGAAATATCTTTCCTGTGTTTTTTTTTTTTTTTAATGCTTCCTCCTGAGTAGTTTGACAAAAGCTTTTTTGACATTTACAGACAATCCAGCTTCCTGATATAATCATTTTGCTGATCCCGATTTTCTTCTATAATTCTTCTTGTTTCCTTAGGAAATGTAAATCTGCTGCAGCATCTGTTAGCCATCTTTGTTTATTAATAATTAGGCATGAGTGTAATTATAAATTCTTTAATAATTTACCTTTACCACCTCTGAGAGGCCCATAACCAATCTCTTGTTTAAACATTTCAGATCTTTGTCTTACATTATTTTCATATATCATTCTCAATGTGTTGACCACATTGTTGATTCAAGCAAAATCTCATCCTCAACTCTTGCCAGGAATTTCTCTCTGAATGTGTTATCTCTTCTAATTGGACATTTGGGAGAGAACAGATTGCTGGAAGCTCTAGCCCTATGGCTCCTTAATTCATAGCTGCTTGGCCCTTGACTAAATTAAAGCTGCATGGAGCTGCCTGATTTAAGAACTCAGAGTATTAAGAGCAGCAAAGGATGAGATATAGCAGAGCTATGTACTGCTATGCTGTTTATACATCCTATTTGGATCAGACTCCAAACACTAACATTCACTCTTTAGCTACCCCTGCCAAATGAATGCTGCTACTGAAGGAACCCTGAGCACAGAGGGATCTCCAGCCATTTAGGGGCTCTTTTGGCTGAATATATAGTGGAAAATGGGATTAGCAGTACAGAAATGGAGTCCTCTTCAGGAAGCAAACAGATGTGCTCTTCCACCTTCAGCTGTGCTGGTGGAAGATATTAGCAACTGCAGCCCGTCTCTAGGTGGTTATCAGGAATCCCAAATCCCTTTGATTCTGCTAGTAGCACTGCTCATACAAACTTCCCCTAACCTATTTTTGCCCCCCAAAATATACTAAATTAGCAAAGACTTACTGTTTATCTAAACTAAGTTGGCCTTTTGGGAGTGAAGTAAGTTGGGAAATGCTCACGTAACCCACTCTGCCAACAGATCAGTAGGGGCAGCAAAGAGCAACGGGCAGCAATCCGTCTCCCTGACATATCTGCCTGGCAGGACCCCAAATTCTGCTAGATACACATTTTATCTCCTTCCTATCCCCATGGTAATTGCAGTTCCATTTACTCTCTTAATTTCTGCACTTTAGACTACTCTGCCTTTGACGGCAGCATTTTGTTTGTTTCAAAAGGTTTCATCCTCTGAAAGGGCAGTGTAATGATCTGATGAGCAAGCAAAATTGGGGGCTCACAACCACAGGTTTATACTCACTCCTTTTAATAAAATTATTTTTTTTTACTATCTCTAAATCCCTCGATAATGATGATAAATGACCAGAAGCTGCCATGCTTTGTATTCTCTACCACAAACCTCCCAGCATTCAACACCTACTTATTCAGACAAATAGGTCAGGAAAAACTGTGTCTGCCTCATTGTTCCAGTGAGTTCTTTGGGACCAGGGAACACTCTCACACATGGGTACCTCCACTCTGGGTACAGTTTCAATACCTTTATTATAGCTTAAACACTAAAACCATAATGAGAAAGGTATATACACAATACCTATGGCTCACCTGCTACAGCCATAGGGAGAAACTACAGCGCTGAATAAGACATAAGAAACAACTCTAAGTAGCTCTATTGATCAAAGGGCAGGCTATACTCACCGTATGCCCCTGGTCAGCAGAGATCCTGAGATGTGTAGGTAGCAGAGCTGGTTGGCTGCCATCTCAGCAGGTAGGCATCCCCACCATCATGGTGGTCAGAGTGGTGCCGCTCCAACTCACCTACCCACACTCTTGGTTTCTGTGTGTTCAGAGTTCTGTGATGTGTGTCCAGTGCACCTCAGAATTCTGAACCAAGGAGAACCAAACTCCTCCTTTATTTTGGAATCTGTTCCATCCCATCTTTCCCTACTGCTCATGCAGATACCTGTAAGCTCTGCTTCCCCTGGATCTCATCTTTAGTAACCTGGTGATCATTGCCCTGTTGTAACTTCTGACCAAACACAACTCTTCCCTCTTACACCCACTGTGCCTCTGGCTCATGTGAAAACAACACTGATCTACCAGACACATCGTTCTTCTTGAACGAAAAGATGCCAAAAACCTGTACTGCCCTGCACAGATTGGAGATCTGCCGCTTCCATGTCAGCAGACAAGGGTTTTCTCATTTCATTTCTGTCTTGTAGACTAATGACTGTCCTGGAAGGCTAATAGACTTATTAGATGTCCTGGCTAGCCCCACCCTTCTGCTGATGGGGGAAGCAAGGGTGTGAGGAAAACAAAGTCTTGGACCATTATGTCCCCTCCCAAAGTGATAAACAGGTACCCAGAGGTGTTTAGGTACTTGTTGGTGTCTTGCCCAAATAAGGGTGAGCAAGTCCTGGTTTCACCAGTTTTGCAAATGCCATTTTGATTGGTGAATCTCTGTGGCCAAAGGAGCCTTTGCACTCAGGCAGGCAAAGTGGCAAGCAGTTGAGCTGGCTCTGCCTCACTGCTCTGGGACAAGGTGTTCCGCTCTGCCTCGTGCTTCAGACCAGCTTAGCCCTGATATTTTGGGCTTGAACTATCTGGACACTTAAGTGCCTCAAGTTTCCCAGGAGAAGGCATTTAAGTGCCTCACAACATAGCAAGAAGTGCTACTGACATGTTTGTGCTCTCTGCACATCTGCAAGAGGTCCTGCCTGCACCTCTGCAAACCTCCATGCCAGGAGGAACCAGGATGAGGTCAGAGATCGTCTCCCTCTTTCCCAGCACCCTGGGAAGAACTGGAAGCCTCTCGATGGCTGAGCAGTTCCAACACTGCCACAAAGGAACCAGGGACTACCTTGAAATCACTACTCCACCGCAATGAGTAGCACAGACTTTCCCTAGGGCTCCAAGCTGCCTATTTGTAAGTTTGGCAGAGCCATTTTTTGTGGCCAAACCTTTTCCAAATGTTCTGATTCTCCTAAATGAAGGAATTGCCCGTAAGCATCCTTGTGAAGTTTGTTCTGAGTGAATTAGAAGCCAAATTTCCAGAAATAAAAAATAACTATGGATTTTGTAATTCCTGCCTCGACAATTGCCCCAACTAAACCAAAGCCAACAGCCAGTACTTTGGGTTCAGATAGGAGTATATCACAGTATCACAGTATCATCAGGGTTGGAAGAGACCTCACAGATCATCCAGTCCAACCCTTTACCACAGAGCTCAAGGCTAGACCATGGCACCAAGTGCCACGTCCAGTCCTGCCTTGAACAGCTCCAGGGACGGCGACTCCACCACCTCCCCGGGCAGCCCATTCCAGTGTCCAATGACTCTCTCAGTGAAGAACTTTCTCCTCACCTCAAGCCTAAATTTCCCCTGGCGCAGCCTGAGGCTGTGTCCTCTTGTTCTGGTGCTGGCCACCTGAGAGAAGAGAGCAGCCTCCTCCTGGCCACAACCACCCCTCAGGTAGTTGTAGACAGCAATAAGGTCTCCCCTGAGCCTCCTCTTCTCCAGGCTAACCAATCCCAGCTCCCTCAGCCTCTCCTCATAGGGCTGTGCTCAAGGCCTCTCCCCAGCCTCGTCGCCCTTCTCTGGACACGCTCAAGCATCTCAATGTCCTTCCTAAACTGGGGGGCCCAGAACTGAACACAGCACTCAAGGTGTGGTCTAACCAGTGCAGAGTACAGGGGCAGAATGACCTCCCTGCTCCTGCTGACCACACCAATGTCTCAAGCAAAACAGTGTTTTTTCCCCATAACTGAAAATGTGTTGCAATGTTAATTTTTTTTAACACTAAAATAAACCATAAGCATCAATATTTTGCCATTCTGAAGCTGATGATATTTTTTTGTTTCAGATTGGGGATTTTTTGGGGGGCAAAAAATAAAGAGAAAGTGATTAAACTTTAAGGTTGCTTCCAAGATTTCAGAAAACATAGACCATAGAATCATAGAATCAAGCAAGTTGGAAGAGACCTCCAAGATCATCCAGTCCAACCTAGCACCCAGCCTATCCAATCAACTAGACCATGGCACTAAGTGCCTCATCCAGGCTTTTCTTGAAGACCCCCAGGGACGGTGTCTCCACCACCTCCCTGGGCAGCCCATTCCAATGACTTCACATCCTGCAGTTTTAAAGACAGAAATCTAAAGGAGAAGGAAAATATTGGAAGGAGCCAGGTCCCAGCACACCTGACAGCCATGAAAGAGTCAAGGAAATGGAGAGCAGCTGAAGAGAAAGCTGCAGTGAGCTTTACTGGCATCACAAAAAGTCGCAATCTTGGAGGATTTTTGGTCTGCTCTTTTACTGTGCATTTCATTACAGAGGCTGTGGAGGGAACCAAATTTGTCTGGAGAAAGCAGAGCTGAAAAAGTAATTAAGAAAAAAACTCTTTTAATAAGATAAGACGAGGGAAGGGGAAAATCAGATTTTGGAGAGGAGAACATAGTTCTGATGAGGTCGTTGATGCTGAACGTTTGGCAGGGCTGCGTGTTTTCCTCCGGGCTGCCGCCGCCGCCTACGCGCACGTTTGCATGGAGAATGCAATTAGGGGATAAGCAAAACCTGTCAGACCCTCGCACCTGAGGCGAGGGGTGAATGCCTCTGCCTCTGCTTCCGTGCGCGCCGCGGCGCGGAGCTGCCCCGGGCGCGGCGGTAGGTGCCGAGGGCCTCCCGCAGCGGGGACCCGAGCGAAGTGCCGCCGTTGGAGGCTGCAGAAGGGGCAAGGGGAGGCGGCGGGTCTCCCGCACGTCCTTGTGTCTCCACCTTGAGAGCAAGCTTGCATTCGCTGGAGTGTGCCCCGTGGGTAAGAGAAGGTCTGCTGTCTGCCTCCGGGGAGCAGGCACAAGATGGAGCAGGTGAGTGAGTGCCCTCGGTGAGGCCCTGCCCTGCCTGCAGTTCAGTGCTGGCTGCTACCCTTTAACGCCGCTGCTTGAAGCCCTCCGTAGCTGGGTGAGATGTGTGTGCGTGAAAACTCTCGTGGAGCTCCTCCCGTGTCTGGCCTCACACTGCAGAAAACGGCTGATTTGGTTTGCTTTCTGAGCCTGGTTTTAGAAGGGAACCAAAGTTTGTGTAGTCCTCCTTGTTCTGGCGTTTTGCAGAGTGAGTGAGTGACAGGCAGGTGAATCTGATCAGCACGTTTCAGAGGTGCTGTGTTAGGAACAGAAAGCTTTTCTAGCAAACATCCTTCTGGCTGACTCCTCACTTTCATTGTTTTGATAGTGTTGCTTGGGACTGGTGGGACTTGATGTGCTGTAGATGAACACACGCAGAGTTTGCCTGCTTCTGTTGTTATTTTTTCCTAGTTTCGTTCATGGGCGCTTGGGGACTCTGGCAAAGATGTCAGTGCTCAGAGGAGCATCCTTTGATGTCTCAGATTCTGGCCATCATGTCTTTTCCACTGGTATGCTTTCAGACTTTCCCAAGATAAAAAGAATGTGTTGGTCATGCACCATTTCTATTTTAAAATGGAAGGGAAAAAGCTCCCAATTTAATATTAGCATCAGTAGCACTTCTGTAGCACTTTGATGGATCTGACCTTTGCATACGTCCATTGTCCAGGGGATTACTTAGATGAAAGAAACCAAATTGGTCTGTTAACAGAACAGGTTGTTTTCTTTATGTACACTTAGATTTTCTATCTGTCTGCATATTTTTATTACACAGACCAGGCTCATCTAGGAGCAATATGGGCCAATACTGAAGATACCCATGTGTATCACAGGCAAAATAAAACCCAATTCCAAGTGAAAAATAATCAGATGGTTACAGTGGATGAAGAAATGAGAGACTGGCAGAAGCTTCTGAGAAAGCTGGGTTCTTAGCACAACAAACAGTTTGTTCTGAGGTCAAGCTTAGTGCTTTGGACACTAGATAGCTTTAAATAAAAACACAGATCAGGATATGTGAAGCTAAAGGGACAAACTAATTGAAATGCAGGTAGCTCTGAACAAGAGTTAGAAAAGAGAAAGAGTTTATATATAAAGTATTGTACATACCTATATTCCCTGTGTTCTTTTGCCTTAGTTGTTGAGCAATCCATAGGGGGAAAATAAAGTCTTGATAGAGGAGCTTTTCTTGGTATAATTGATTTACATTGAATTATCTGATTTAAATGATTTAAGTGAGACTTCTTATGGCAACATAGTTGAACAGACATTTCCTTAAGTTTTGGTAGAACTAGGGCCTTTAGTTTTACCTTTTTGATAAAGTTCATGTAATAACTGCAGAATAGCATCAGTGGGATCACAACATTCACACTAGTATATTCACTGAGTCATAGAATGGTTTGGGTTGGGAGGCACCTCTAAAAGTCATCCAGTCCCCCCTCCTCTGCAGTCAGCAGGGACATTCTCAGCTAGATAGGTTGCCCGAAGCCCTGTCAAAACTTGAATATCTGCAGGGATGGGACCTCAAGTACAGCCTGTTCCACCACCCTCACTGTAAATAACTTGTTCTTAACATCTGATCTAAATCTACTCTTCTCGATCTTGAAACCATTGCCACTTGTCCTGTCGTCATAGGCCTTTGTAAACAGTCTCTTTCCATCCTCGTAGGCCCCCTTCAGGTACTGGAAGGTTGCTATTAGGTTGCTTCAGAAACTTCTCTTCTCCAGGCTGAGCAACCCCAACTCTTTCAGCCTGTCTGTGTAGGAGAGGTGCTCCAAATCCCTGATCATTTTCATGGCCCATGAGGGCCATCAGGTCCATGTTCTTCAGTTTGACTTTCCTTTAACTGGAGGAGGAGAGCTGTTACCTTTCCCTGATTTTTTTAGAGAGTTTAATCTTTTTACTTAATATTATGCTACAGTAAAGAGAAACGTGCTGAGGTTTATTTGTGTTCAGTAAAAAGCATAAGCATTTCATTTTATGAGTAACAGAAACTTGAAGACTCAATTTTTTTCCTGCTATTTACTGAAGAATAATATTTTGCCATAAGGACTGAGGAGGATGGGAGATTAGCTTTTGGAGCAACGTGATAGATGTCTTCTTTATAAACATCTTGGTTTTGGAGTGAAGTATTGTGATTATTTTACATGTTGTATGAAAGCTTTTAGTTAGCAAAGCACCTGAGTGTGCACTTGAGGATACTCCATCATTTCTCATTTCTAAATAATGCACTGCAATAAAAGTAGCATCAAACAACTCCTGTTTGTGTTTGCTGATCAGAGCAGAGCTGATGGTGAGCTGGATGAGGAGAGAAAAACAGTTTTCTAAGCAGTTGTACTCGACTCTCCTGAAAACATTGGCATTGTGAACAAATTCTCCATGATGAGGGAAATTTTCTCATTGACTTCCTCAGGGAGATTGTTAGCATTGATGAATTTGGGCACTGCATTCATATTGTGGCAACTCACAGCTCTCCTCAGCTGTCTGTATCAGCTTATAATGAGAAACCTCTTGACAATCCAGATAAAATGTACATAAAGTTATGTTAGAGGTATTTGCTAACTTTAGATGGAGTGAAAACTTCTCCAGAAGACCCAAATCATCTTTCATACCCATAAATCCTTTGTTTTCCATGTTATTTTCTAGTGCTTATGTCTTATACAGACCTGATGCAATCAAAACATTAATAAAGGGAAGCTGGAACTCAAATCCTCTTAAATTCTACCAAAAGAGAGTAGTTCTTCTATCTAGGGCAGATAGTCAGTGAGCTAGAGATGTATGTAAGTGGAGCATGGATCAGACACTCTTTCCCATTGCTTGTGACCCTGTCATCCTGAATCATCTCTTGTACTGCTGATGCATTTGAAGAGCATAAGGTCACTGGTAATTAAGACAGCTTTATGAAAGTGCTAGCAGTTGCAACTGTAGGATGAAGAATACCTGGACTGCAGAATTTGTTAACCACATTGGATTCCCTTGGAAAAACAAAACCCTAACATTTGCACATACACTACTGTCTTGTGCTCTTATGAGTTATGTAGGGTCACTGTTTGGATGAACGATCTCCAGGAAAAATGCCAGGTGCTGCAGGTATTCTAACTCTGCTCAATGCTTATCCTATCTACTTTCTCAACCCAGAAATCCTAGAAGAAAAGCATTAGCTAGGAGAAGTACACCGTCATCTGGCACATGCAGGCAGATATGGCAGTCTTGATAACTGCCATACATCCCAGCTTCTACACAGCACGTTATGATGGCTTACTTGCAGAAGAACTAATTTCTCTTGCCAAAGCAGGAGATTGACATGATATTGCATTTGCACCCACTTTCACAATCCACTGTGTGTCAAGCTATCTTCACTTAGAGATGAATACCATGGCACAATGCACAGGGCAATGCAAAATACTTTTCAGTGAAGTGGATAATTACAGAACATGTCTCACATCTCCCACTCATTTGTCTAAACAGCCTTTGAACATGACATGCCATTGGTAATACTGGTACACAGATGCAGGAACAGCAAGAGATTGTCTTTCAGATAGTGCTTATGACCATTCCAATGTACTTGGATGAAGTTTTCATAGGATGGGTGGCATGTTTACTCACTGGACCAACTTTATAACAGAGGTAGATTGTGGCTGAGGTGAAGTGTTAGGTCCTGCCGCCTTTGAGCTACCCAAAGAAAGTTCAATTTCTAGAACAACCATCAGGCAAAACCATCAAGAAATTGACACATACACTTGTACCTTGCAACATCCTCTAAATATTTGCTATAGAACTGCATGCACCAAAGTTTGAGAGGAATGGACTGCACCTCAGTAAGAACTCTCACAGAGCTGAGTTTCAACAAGGCTGTTAAAACCCTGGTGTTACAACAGCAACATCACAGTGCTCACTGGGCAAATGCTAATCTCATTACCATGAATGTTACTGTACAGTGGATTACACATGAGATTGAACATATATGTTGCAGAGGAGTGGACCAGTATTCCTAGGTTCTTGGCCGGAGTTCTAACTACTTGATTGTACTGAGTTTACAGTATTGTAGCAGCCGTAGGGGAGTTTCCCTTGGTTCTTGTGATCACATAGTCACTTCTCTCAACTTTCTGTCATAAGTACATTCTTGCTCAACTACTTTGTCCTGTGTAGAGGAGGAATCTTTATCTCTGTAATGGAGATAGCAATTAAAGAAGTATTTAGCATGTGCAACAGCAGATTTTACTCTCCCTTTCTGTGTTTTACCAGGAGCAAAATTATAGTGATCAGGTGGAGGTTCTGCATTCTTCCTCACACCCTGTGACTTTCCATTAGCAGGACTGCAGTGTGCATTATCTTTGCGTCCACTAACCATGGAACAGCTGGGAGCAGGAAGAGCGTGGCTCAGATTAGAAAGTTTTCCCTGATCCATCAGAATCTGCACCAAGCAAGCTTGGTGTAAATATATTTTTCATTTTGGAAATGACAAATTTGACAGTTTACAAATACTTCCTAACATCAATACAAATACTTTGGTCCTGCATATTCATATACATCTCCAGTGCCTCCAACAACGTGATACAGGTTGGTACTCACAGACTGGTAGTTGCTAGCATTGCAGTGATGGTATATAGAGCCCTGAAGATGTGGCCAGGTACTGTAGTGATGCCCTGGGACCTCAGCCATGGCAGGGATAGCTCCACAGGAAGGACACTGCCTGGCCACACTTTCCCTTGGCCAGGCTGTTGTGGTTTTCCTACACTACTCTTGTGATTCTGTTGCCAAGAATTCTTTGACTTGTTATTTATTCTGGAGTACCAAAGTCTCTGGGATAATTACTTCTCAACACAGTTTACTACAGTGAATATTGTCAGAACAGAGATACATATTTGTTCTGGTAGCCAACTGGCATCTAGTTTGAAGCTCTTTCCCTCTGACTGTTTAGAGTCTGAGTTGTCTTGTGTGATAATACTCACAGACCCATAAGACAGCGTGCTTTCTGTGAAATGTCTTGTAGCTGGTGATCTTTTAAGCCTTTCTTGGCTTGTCTTCTGGTCTGAACATCTGTGCTCTGTCCCTTGTTCTGTATTGAGTTCATTGCTATTGGACAAATGCTTGAGGCAAGATCGAGCCTGGTGTTCTCCATTTCCCATCCTAATCATGGTATTGTGTTGCTACTGCATATGCTTTTAATCAGCTTTTGCAGTCCATCTTGGAATGTGTATGTAAAATCTGTGAAGTATTCTGCGGTCCTTCGGAATGACAGCAGAAACAAGAGATTAAAAAGGAAAGGAATTTTTTGATCAGTTAAACCCCTTTCAGTTTTCCTAACATTGTAATTGAATCTAGGGTCAATTACTGCCTAGATGGTTTCTAAATCTATAGTGCCTGGCATCTGGGAAGATGCCTGCAAAAGCATCTTCCTCTACACTCTCCCTCCACTCCCAGGTTCTTAGCATTAGGATTTCTTAGAATTACAGGGAACTTCTCTGGAGCTGCAGTTGAATAATCTCTGTTTAATGACTTATTTTAAATTCTAATTACTGGCATGGTGCAGTTCTTGTTGTTCCAGTGAACATAACACACTGAAGAACAACATCGCATCATATTTTTGTGTAGACTTTAATACTTCTTAACGTCACATTTAAATGCAATCGCAAAGCTAAGCGTAAATGAAATGTCTTGCGGCCAAACTGCTGCTACCTGTGTGGCATTCAGCATGCAGCAGTGGTGAGGTGACTGCATTTTTTGGTTCTAACAAAGTCACACTTGACCTTTGATCTGCCATCTCGCTTTTGCTTCCAAGTGTGGGGTCATCTCACAGCAACCACCTGCCCCGCGACGTTGCTTCCACAACGTATCAATTGCTCTGGCAAAGCAATTGCATACGTTCAAAAGATTTGCAGGCATATTGTTCCCATATGTGAGTTCTCTTGCGATGAGATATTCAGTTGTCACTGCTGGGGAACATGGTGCCCCTTTAACCTCCACCCTAAGGCTTGTGAAGCTGAGTCTGCTACTGAGAAATTTCCCCAAACACTGCAGCCAGCGCTGTGTTGTTCTTGCACAGATTTTTTTTTCTTGAAGCCTGTGGCTTATGCCACTAGCCAAGGTGACCTCACATACAATGTTTTTGTGGTCCTGGCTAATATTCTCAAAATAAACATAATTGAAGAATAATTCCCACCCTTCTGTATTCCAGAGAACAAAATAAAGGAAAATGATCACTGCACTGCCTTATTAAAGGGACAAGTTCAGCATTAGAATGAAATGTTGCTGATCTGATACAAATATGACCCAAACAACCTAGCTGTGTATTCACAGAGAGAAAGTTAATAGTGTTGGAAAGGGAGATGCTATGTAGGGGGAGAGCTACTGGGGTCTTAACGGTTTTTCCCTCCTGCTTTGGTTATCACAGATATTAGTCACATAGCATAATACGCTACTGGAAGGCACTCAGCTACTACAGCAGCGAGGAGAGTGTAAGAAACTATATAGAATAGAAAAGCTGTAAGCAGTGGTGTCCTGTGAGGATGAATTCAGGAAGAGGATGCCTAAGGGCTATGTAAGCTAGTGGGTGGTTTCACTAGCCTGGGAAATGGAAATAAAGCTCCAAGCCCCAGTCCTTTAAAGGCTGTTTTTTTTTTTCCCCCTTGCCATTGTTTTTTTATTATCACTGAACAATTGGGGAAAACAGAAACCAAATCAGCTCGAAAAATTTCCAGGGGCTTTCCACAAACCAGCCCACAGGAGCAAGGGGCCAGCACCTTTTCCACAGGTGCCCTCTGGCATTGCTTCTCCTATGTTTCTCTGCTATCTTGAGCAGTCCTGCAGGGACAAGGACATTAACCTGCTCTAGTCTAGTTCTCTATCCTGCACAAATCAATTGTAAAGGACACAAAATTATGATATTATGCTACTAACCTAATGATAGCACATTGAAAGATTAATTTTCTTCTTCCTCACTCTCCAGAAACACTTGGGCTCTGCTCTCCAATGAATCTTCAGAGCCAAAGAGGTCCAAATAGGTGCTTTATCTCAGCAGGGTAGATGTGCCACCATCGTGAACTGCAGAGACAGTGATTGCTCCATGATACGGGTCAGATTCTAGGTGTCTAATGAAAGCGATGGGAGGTACTAAGTGCAGAGCTGACCTGAAAATGTGGCTGCTATAGTTTGGACATTAAGCACATAGAACTCCTCCTGAAATCAATGGGAGGCAAAGGCCTCTCAGCACTAGAAACAGGAATGTGATTCATCTCTGAAGTCTAACTTTACAGAGCAGCCGCAGAGATGTCTACCTCTGAACTTAAATCACTACATCTTAGCTGCATTTAAGGCTGATAGAAGGAAATAAGCACATCTAATTCTGGTCACTAGGTAATTCTAGGTGGCTGTAGGTAATTGGAGGCAATTAAGCTGATATGAAATGAATTCTGCTCTTGCTGTCTAAAATCAAGGACTTGCTTATGGAGAGCCACCACAGTAATATGAAACTTTTCAAGCTAATTAATGTAACCAGGGAAGTACCTCATCAGAATAACAGGCCCAAGAACAGGATCATGGAGCCCAAACTCCTGTTTCTTTGCAATCATCAGGCACATCTACAATGTAAAATTCAGATTGAAAAAAAAAAAAATCACTGTGGCTGTTTTGAAATGGATTGCTAATACTTTTTTCCTAGAAGACATATTGTTAACAGTATCTTTTTTTTGATGCTGAAACCATTGGATTTTTTTTTCTTCATCTGGTTGTTATGATTTTAAGGAGGATATGAAAAAATGAGTCCGATACCTTAGAGTATCTAAGTGTGAAAGATGCTGCATCTTCTCCACTAGGTAAGATAGGAATTATGAGGAAGATGTAAAAATAAAGGATGTTCTCCAACTGTATTTCATAGTGTGGCATGAATAGTATAGACAATAAGTAAGCCTTTTTTTAGGTTGAGAAATACATAGTAGATGCTTAACTTAGTCATTATCATGAATATAGAAGAAGAGATGTGATAACTTTTGTGACTTGAGAGAGATTTCAAGTTCATAAATATGTTAAATGTTTCCTTCTTTGCTATTGTATTGCTGTTGCAAAGTAATAAGCACCATGTTGGATCTTCAATGGCTGACATTCATTCAGCCAAGTCTACTGCTTGCTCAATAAATTATGTATGTACATTAAAATATCATTTGTTAAATCTATAGAAACTAGACACACTCTGCAGTGCATGTGATGCTGGAAAAAGGAGCAATTCAATTTCAATGTATTTTTGTTACACCTGAATATCTGTCTCGGTGGCCACATACTTACTAAATGTAATTTGATTTCAATAGATTTGGGAGAACCTGGTCCCCAAGACTTTAATACTGTAGGGCAGTTGATTGTATTTACTGTTCTGGGCTGGCAGTTGCACCTTTTGTGGATGAATATTAATTCTCCTCTTAGCATAAGCATGTTTAGAATATTCCCTTTGTTCCATTGCCCAGATGTATCTCATGTCATCAGTAGATGAGCTAGCTGAACAGCGGTGGTTTGACATGCTCGGTGGCTGATTAGGCGCACCGGTTTGAGTAGACTGTGATGAAGCAATTCACATGGATGCAGCAGAGCTCTTTCTTAGCTGTGCCATGGTATTAAGCAGTGGTAATGAAGAGCTGGTAAACAGCCTGCTTTTATGTGTGCCTGGGCACACAAATATGCAGGGCTGAGCTCTCATTGTCAAACTTGGAATATGTTTTGAGGAGAGCATCAAATATGCACAGGAGATTGTGATGTCACTGAAAAGGAGCATTTACTTGTAGGAGTATATCCTTCAACCACTGAAAATACTTTTACAGTGGGGAGAATTATGAAAAGATGAGTTAGACATAGTTTCTGTGGTATCAGTAACTATCCACCATCTGACAATGTGAGAAGAGGAAAAACTTGGGCTGCCCAGGGAGGTGGTGGAGTCACCGTCCCTGGAGGTGTTCAAGAAAAGCCTGGCTGAGGCACTTAGTGCCATGGTCTAGATGACTGGCTAGGACTGGGTGCTAGGTTGGGGTGGATGATCTTGGAGGTCTCTTCCAACCTGGTTGATTCTATGATTCTAAGTTTGCTTGATGTTTGCTTTCAGTTGGAGAGAAGGAAAAAAACTGTGCAACATGTGGTTTAAATGGCTATTGGCATCCCACAGCTGGTATATCTGCATCTTGAATTGGGTCCTGTTCCCACTGCTACTGTCTTGCCCTAATGAAAGAAAAGCTATGGAAGGAAACAAAGCTTATTCATAAAACTATGTGTGAAATGGGTGATTAGCCACAAGACAGTTATTGTCATTCGTCCTAGGCACCATGTTGATCACTTTATAGTCTCAAATTGTCTTAACATATTTATTTCTTCTGTCTCTCCACCAAGAGGCATTTCTTCTCATTCGTTACGCTGTAATGAACCAGTACAAAGTAACAAGTAGGTAAAGAACCATTACTTTTAGTTGGTGCTGTCTCCAGTAGCAACCTCCAACACAAGTCAGCCCAATTTTGTGCCCGTAATTACAAGTGGGTCCAACTGTTTGAACTTGCAGTTGCACCCATTTAGAACCTTTGCAATTGGGCAGTTAGTCTTCTAAATGGGGACAATTGCGAGCTACAAATAACTACTCCAGCATTTAATTGCTCATGGAAAATGATTCCTACAACAGTGGAGGTCAGGTAGAAGCCCAGCTAAAAAGAAAACAAACTGAAACAAAGCCTATTTGGGCAGCACAGAGGCATGAACTTTGCTGGTCAATAAATCTGCCAGTGGGCTACAAATGGTTGCAAAAACAAAGTCATGTGCATTTGCCAGGAGAGAAAAATAATGCCTAGGGCACTGTTTGCGTAGTGGCAGTGCAGCACACTCACTTTCACAGCAGACAGGTAGACAAGCTGACTGGAAGCTGTTCAAAATGCAGCTACTGGTATTTCTGCTACTGGAATGATGCTTGAAAATGGAAGGATGTTTGTGTTCAGTTTTGGGCTCCCCAGTTCAAGAGGGACAGGGATCTGCTGGAGAGGGTCCAGTGGAGGGCTAGGAGGACGATTAGGGGACTGGAGGGCATCTTATGAGGAGAGGCTGAGGGACCTGGGACTTTTTAGTCTGGAGAAGAGAAGATTTAGAGGGAAATTGATAAATGTTTGTAAATATCTGAGGGCTGGCCAGGAGTGGGGGACAGGCTCTGCTCACTGCTCCCTGTGATAGGACAAGGAGCAATGGGTGTAAGCTGAAGCACGAGAGGTTCCGTCTCAACACAAGGGGGAAACTTCTTTACTGTAAGGGTTCCAGAGCACTGGAACAGGCTCCCCAGGGAGATTTTGGAGTCTCCTTCTCTGGAGACTTTCAAGGGCTGTCTGGATGTGTTCCTCTGTGATCTGTGCTAGTTTGTGTGGTCCTGCTCTGGCAGGAGGGTTAGACTTGATGATCTCCTTGGGTCCCTTCCATCCCCTAACACCCTGTGATCCTATGAAAAACAATCTCAAAAAGATCCCATTACAGCCAACAACGTACTTGCAAAGTTTGAAGACCAAATAAATTTGGCTTATGTTTTACAAAGGAAAATTTTTTGTAAGAGCCAAATTTGATACATAAACAATGTACTTCGAAGAAGTAGCGCTACTCCTTTTCAAACCCTTGCCTTAAGGTTTTCCCTATTTCTCTGGAGACTTGTGAAAAATATGATTAGATTGAGACCTGCTTCTTTGCAGGTATTATGAGGAATCTTAATTACACAACCAAATAACATCTCTGAGCTGGATTTTCCTACATGTATGTACTGGACACGAGGTTGTAATGGCTGAACTTACTCCTTTGACAGTTCTCACTCCTCTCATTCTTATTGCAAAACCAACATGTCAGGAAGCATTCAGAAAGAATGACTGATAGCAGTGCTTGCAGAACTTAAGCAGGAGCTTAGTCCTGAAGTATTTTCCACTGCAAATGGAAAAGTTCTTTATTTTTTGTTGACTGTCACACCGTGAAAGTTTCAATGCAAGCTGGCTAGAGGAAAGAAAACAAACCCCTCAAACACCTGTTTGCATTTGCAAACAAACTTACTTGGATTGTATTCATGCTTTAAAAAAAATTGCTTCCCCTGAGTATTATTTTAGGCAGATGATTATTTTTTTTTCTGGCAGAGATGGTTGTGGAGAGAGTAAATTTTGAAGGTAGTTGAAAATATTTGTAAAGAGTACATTCTTAATTGGCAAACAAGGGACTGTAACTTTGTTCAGGGAGTTCTGCAGATCTTATAGAGCTGTAGGAATAGGCTGTGTGAATTTCTTTGAAATACTGTTAGCAGTGTTCATCTGTCAGTGAAGCACAGAGCACTGTCAGGCTGTTGTAATGATTCTCTAAATAGCTCCTAATAACAAAAGATTTGCAAGGAAACTGAAGCTCCTTCTGTGAACAATTCATATATAGAAAAAGAAATCTGCTTATTTATGTAAGTTACTTTATCAGTTGTGCTTTAACTGTTGCAGCTGTCAAAGGTAGAATACTGCCTGACACACTAAGTTCTTGTAGAATAACTTGCTTTTCAATTAAATAATTTAGCTTTTTCTTAGCAGAAGTTTACTTAAAGCCTGTAGCCAAAGCAAATCCTGTGCAGAACAAGGGAAAGGTGCACCTTTGTAATCACACTGAGGACAAGAGAGCTGGATAATTTCAGGGAGGATTATGGTTCACTGCCAGAAAGAACAGAAAAAATGGGAAAGAATTGCTATCTGACAGAAACTGGACTTTGTCTATGAATCTCCCAGCAGCTATTGAGATTTTTACCTATACAACCATGACAGTATTTGTGTGTCATTTGGCTTGATGCACATCAGCTGTCCAATCGAAATTTGTTCTTACAAGTAAGCACTTGGTTAAACAGTTTGTCAGGTCAGCCTGTCGGTCTAGGATATGCTAACCCTGGGAGGACAAAGTCCTTCTGAGAACTGAATCCCACTGCAGATGAGGTTATATCCATCATACATGCTTTCTAGTCCTGTTTGAGCTTGTGATTATGGGAGTGTTGATTCTGTTTTATCTATCTATCATGACAGGGCATGAGGAGGAAGTTCTCCACCATGAGAGTGTTGAGAGCCTGGAATGGGTTGCCCAGAGAGGTGGTTGAGGCCTCATCTCTGGAGATGTTTAAGGTCAGGCTGGATGGGCAGCCTGCTCTAGAGTAGGGTGTCCCTGCCCATGGCAGGGGGTTGGAACTGGATGATCCTTGTGGTCCCTTCCAACCCTGACTGATTCTATGATTCTATCTATCTTCCTACCTAATAATATAATGCACATAATGTATAGAATTAAATTTACATACATGAAAAACCATACACTGTACATACATACACTTTGATTTATATATTTATGTGCATTTTTTTTTCTCCCCCTATATTTTAATATTATATTTTGGGCTTTTTCCTGTCTCCTAGGCTTCAGGGAGGGGACTGTCAGTGTGTGGCTTTAGTGCAGCACGGTGGCATCAGAGTTTGTCGTAACTGGCAGACTCTTTTTTCTGGTTTGCAATAATGTTGTTAATTACTTCTGGCTCATTGTGCCCTTCAGATTTCTATGCTTGGGCATACCTAGGAGATACCTGTTTGATTGTAATGCATTGCCATTTTATTAAACTGATTTCAGTTGAATTGTTTTGAATTCTTTATGGCAAATGTGGAATAAGCAAGTGGTTTGTTTTCTTTATTTTTAAAGAAAGAACTGAAGGGAAATGGTACAGTGCAAAAGCATTATCAGCAAGTATCCTCTGGGGCTGTTGTTTATTGACCCACTTTTTAGCAAAACACCCTCTACATGATTGTGCTGCATCACAGACATGATTCTGCCCCATCAAACTGAAGGGGAGTTTGGGTAGCATCTTAAATGAGGGAAGCATCTGACCCTAAAATAACATTCCTTACATCCTGATTGTGAGGTGGTTGCCATTGGTACAGTGCATAGCACAATAGCAGGCTCTTCTTCAATGTACTCTTTCATGTGCAGTTTTCAATATAGCTTCCTTTCTCCTTTTCTTTTTTCAAGCTATCACATGTTTGCCTAAATCATGTGCAGTCTGCTTCTCTTAGGTAAACACGTTTCAAACAGTCTTCATTATTGGTTATAAATCAAATCCCAGCACAATGTTATCTTTTAGGGTTTCCCCCCCCCACCCCCATCCTGTTATGTCCACGTTCCTGAGAACATCTATGCTGGAACCAATACAAAGCATCTCAGCTGTCTCCAAAATTAGTACTGAGGCAAAAAATAAACTGTTATTCAAAGTAATAATTTGATACAACTAAGTAAGCAAATATTGTCAATGCTAGGTCAGAAATAGAAGCAATAAACTGTTATTCAAAGTAATGATTTTATACAACTAAGTAAGCAAATTGTCAATGCTAGGTCAGAAATAGAAGCAATAAACTGTTATTCAAAGTAATAATTTGATACAACTAAGTAAACAAATATTGTCAATGCTAGGTCAGAAATAGAAGCAATAAACTGTTATTCAAAGTAATATTTTATACAACTAAGTAAACAAATTGTCAATGCTAGGTCAGAAATAAAAGCAAAATTACATCAAATTCACTTCATAAGATGGATCATATGAATGTGTTTCAGTTCCTCTGTCATCATTCTCCTTTATATTTTTAGACAGTCTTTATGTGAATACAATGACTCCAATATCAAACATTTTAAATGATGCTTGAAATATCAGTCACTTGACTTTGATGTCACACACAATTAAATTCAACCCATCTTCTCTCAGTTAATAACAGCAATCTCACCAAGTCTAGTGCCTAATTAATACAAGCTATTTGTCACATAGAGGTGACACATGTGTATCAGAAAGCTTGAGATATTGTTTTGTGCTGTGGTATTGCTAGCCAGCCCTGCAATATAGAAATTGTCTTATGTGTGATTGTCTTTAAAGATTTCAAAAGGCCTCAGAGTTTGGTGTGCTCAAGCTGGGACTCGACAGTGCATAGAAGGCTCTACTGATGTGTTGACTCCCTTTAGGCTGCTAAATAGGGAGGTATTTAGAAAGAGATGTGGCTGGAATTGAAAGGTTCATACCTGATCATTCATTTAGGTGATGGGCAGGATCACGAGCACACAGTGCCAGTGGTAATTTGCTTAACCTGCATTTTTTAAGCTATGTGATAGAATACACAAGCATACATTTTCTTACTGTTGTGTAAGCATTTTTTCCCCTACTTTTTTTATGCTCAGCAGTTTTGAATAGTATGTTTCAACAAGGGTTGCTGTTGCCAAACAAATGAGCTTGTCTACCTTGTGTTAATTATCATTGTGTAATAAATAGCTGTATAATAAGGTGGGCCTAATCCTGCCATCCTTACTTAAGCAAAGCTTCTGCTTGCTTCGCTGAGTGTTTTGCCCATGTTAAGGCAGCAGTCTTGAGATCAAAAATTGCCTTCGCCTTTAGTAGCTGTAAATTAAGGATAATTTGTTATTGAACTCTTTTTGTGCACAAAGGACAACAGAGAAACCCACAAAAGAGGAAAAAACCTCAGGAATAACATTTGTCTATGGATTAGTAACCATAGTAATACCTATGGATTTTCAGTGTGTTTTATTTTGAAGTGTCTGAGGTTTTTGCTGGATTTCTGATGATGTGTTTTTGCTTCTTTCAGGTACTAGCAGTAGGGTGTTTGTAATGGACAAAATACACCCACAGCACTTTGGGGCTTTCTTCTGCCCATAAGTGAGCATGAGAATTGGCACCACAGCAGCTCTTCTCTTGGCTGTCAGAAGGAATGCCACTGCAAATCAGAGGACTGGTGGTGCAAAATTCAAACCAATGCACTCTCTGGAGTCCACTCTCTGTTCAGAGCCAAAGTTGCTTATGTGCTGGTGTGGGAATCAAGGTCGAAGTGGTCACACACTGCCCATTACTATTCCTTCTCACATTGCATTCCCACATGCTGGTGGGCACAGCAATGTTCTAACTCCATCTGTACATTCCTCTTTGGCTTGCCTGATGAATGGTGTTTCTTAAAAGTGAGCTATCAAAAGTCTTCCCAGCAGACATGGGTATAGGTCCAGTACCCTGAAGACTTTTCTCCCCTTCAATCTACCCTTTGCTAGCTCTGGTAAATGAAGCCCTCAAGTGTACAAAGGACAGGGAAATAAAGTAATCTCAAAGTCCAGCCAGTGTAACAATGAGATAAGATCCTTTCACCATGATATTTTGGGAGCCAGAATCTTGTATGTGCATGTTCAGTGAGGAATTGCAATATGAGAGGCCTTTATAACAAAAGATTTTCCCTTTACTGCTTAAGAAAACGTGAAAGGTTAATTTCACATCTTGTTAGACATGTTCATGTTCACTTTTAAGCCCATCAAAATACGAGTCTGGATCAAGGTGAAAATGAGCAATATGCCAGACCTATGTGTGGAAAAGTAGAAGGTGACCTAATTCCGGTACTATTTAAGGAGAAAGGTGCTCTTTGATCTCAGTGACAGTCTTACAAGTTAGTCTGTAATATGTTTGTGGTAGGAATTTTTTTTTCCTCAGCTGTGGTATCTGCAAACACAGAAGTGGCACTTAACTGGAAGGAAAAATGTAATCGAAAACAATGACTATGAAAAGGATTTAAGGGCTGTGGTGGATAAATACCTGAATGTGAGCTCCTAAGGGATGCTCTGGTTAAGAAGATTAATGTGGTAGTAGATGGTAGTAGTAGTAGTAGCATGTTGATCCCATTATGCCAGACACATCATAAAGAGCCGTGAGGGGTTTACAGCCAGTGCTTAAACTGAGCAGCAGGTAGGGCGTACAGGCACGGAATGTTCTGTGAGATGGAGTGGTTGGACACTGGAGCCAGACACTTCAAGATTAGAAATCAGGTGCATGTGTTTGGCAGTGAGACTGTCCCACTTCTTGAATGGTGTAATCAGAGATACAGTGAATTCTCTGGCACTTGTTTCTGCATCAAGTCTGAAACACTTTCTAAAGGGTAGGCTTTGGTACTTGTAGTGTTGTAACTGCTGAATGAAAATTTATGTGAATAACTGGTCAGGTTAAAAGACCACAGTGGGCTTTTCTGGCCTTAAGATCTTTGAAGGATTCATTTCCAGAAGTCAGGAGTCATCTAGTTGTATCTCACAGGACATTAGGGATTGGAAGGAGCCCAAGGAGATCACTACTGTTTCTTTCTGTTAGCAAATCCACAGACCATTTTCCTTCAGACAGATCGATGAAAACGTGTGGCTCTTGTTCTTACTTTTACTGCTGGTAACAATCCAACCCTTGGATTGCAAGTCTCTCCAAGGAGAAGGCCTACTGAGTAATTTAATGATTTACTGGTAAAAGTAGAAATCAACTGAGATTTGGAAAATATTTTTTGTACCTGGTGTAGGATATGGAAAAATTGCAGAGCACATCAGCTGTGAAATGGCAGGCTGCAGAGAGCAGCCTCAGATCAAACCTGGTGTGTGGTGTAGTGGCCCTGGCATCTGTGTCATACATTGCAGAGTTCTCTCATCCTTTCTTTAAAGCCATAAAGGTAGTTACCATGTGGCTTTCTTCTCGTGAACTTCAGCAAAGATTGCCTCTTAATTACTTATTTTTTTTTCTGGGGTGTGTGTTAACTTTAATCAAATTATGCTTCAGTTACCTAATAGACAAAAAGCATTATCCCTGATGATCTGTCAGCTACTTCCTGCTACAAAGCTTCCAGGGGCTGAAGTGCTGGAGGCGAGCCACCCCTGGCAGGTGTCCAGCCAGCCAGCTGGCTGCTGCTGCTGCTCTTCTCTCTAGGTGGAGCAGTGTCGTTCCTTCACAAAGGCTCCAAAGAGTCTTGGAGCAACCATTTGCATTGCCAAATAGTGCCATAAGGCACTTAACTCAGATACAGGCGAGCACTGGTTCGTACCATATGCATTTATGGAGAGCTGCCTGTTGTCTGTCCCAGCAGCTGGATGACTTGGGAGCAATTAATGAAGCTGTGTTGTTATTTGTACAAGGTGCTAAGTGTGGCCAGTGCTGTCCAGATGCTTGTACTGAATCTCGTTAATTTGTCACATTGTTTTAGATCTAAACTCCATGTTTTTCTGTAAAACCAAAGTGAAGTAGAGGATTTGTTTTCCTGTATCTTCTGCCATGGAAGATGGGAGGATCTAGCCTGGCATGCTTTAGTGTGGTGGAAATAGGATGCATAGCTCAGGCCAGACTTTCTCACTGTGTAGTTGTTAATTGGAAAAGGAGAGCTGAGAGGGCCAGTTCCCCCCTGTTCTTCCCATCCCTCCCTAGAGCTTCCCACCCTGCTGTGGGCATGTGCCCAAAAGCTGCAGTGCAGGTGTCCAGTCTTGCCAGGCTCCTCTTGACCTTCTGGCTTGGTGTGCAGTTTTCTGGTGTCAGTCAGGGAGAAAACCTGAGTGGGTCAGAATCCAGCTGCTTGAGGCTCTGCTGTGTGTTTGCTAGTGCAGACACTGCATGTCTTTTTGGCGTGTGCTGGGAAGATGGCACATGTGTGTGGTTGTTAGGAGTGTGGGTGTGATTTCAACTGGAAGTGTAGATGAGCTGTTTCATGAGACTCTCAAGACTGTAATTCTTGAAGGGGACATGGTGTGACCTGCTTACAGCATATTGGCTTGCATTTGTAAAGCATGTGAGAACTTCTACCCAAGTATCCCCAAACAGGTCTCGTTTTGTTCTCTTTACAGGTATAAATGAGATTTATTAATGGAAGTGCTAATAAGCTGTGCAGCCCCAGAGTGGATGCAGTGAAACTGAGAAAAGAGTGTGAGGGCTGTCTCCTTCACACAAGCTGTCACTGGCTTCATCTGAGATATTTACCTGTGCAGAGCTCTGTGCTACTAGATTTGGGCAGCAGTCAGGCTAATGATATATACCTAAAAATCACTAGACTAGAAGCTAGCAGGGGTAATGAAGTGTCTTGGAAATAGGGTGGTGAAGCATACTGGCTCTAAGCAAAAACAATGAGTCCTGCAGAGGCCATTACAAAAGCTCAGTATTTTCCAATTATTACTACATGTGTAACACAGCTATCCCCTTCACTTCCCCAAGTGAGATGGATGTGGTGAACTCAGGTGTTGTTGCAAGCTATCAGGCGTGTTTTGTTTCTGTCTAGATGTGTTTGGGATGGGAGCCGGTGGGAAAGTCATTAGATTCAGGGCTCCATCCTGCTTACAAAGATCTTTATCTCACTGCTTGGAGACTAAGCACATCCCTTGACAATCTTAACAGAGGATCATCCTTCCAGCAGTTATTGCTGAAATTGCAAAGATGGTCTTGGCTGACCTGTGAGGGATCTTCTGTAGTCTTGTTCTCCAGCTCAGTCTTGTCTTGGGGTCCTCTTGCTGGTGCTGATGCCGGAGGTGCTGCCGTAACTTGGCTGATGCATAAAGGCATGATGAGAGCCCCAAGCACTGCGGGAATGATGATGGCTATTGGCCATGTGCAAATGTTTGGTCTGTGATTTGTTCCTCTGTGAGCTGAAAGTAAGCATAAATTTCACTTCTGTGTCTTTACAGACCATTTTAAAGGTGAAAGATATTCTCTTTCCAATGTTTCCATGTATTAGATTAGGAAAGTTGTCAAAATTAAGCATGCCACAGTGGGTAGATGCTTTGTTTGTAGCCAAATGGCTTTCCATGAAGTGATAAATTAATGAAATGAAGTAGTGAGGATCATCACATTGTATTGCCAGAACAATAGGAGATCCATAAAATTATCTGCTTGTAAATAATTTGTGATATCTTCTATGTGCGACGCTACTAAATGAGTTGTATTTCTATAAACAACACCATTTTCTTTTAGAGAAAATAGGAGAGAGTTGGCCTCTCAAAACATGAAATTGCAGAAGATGTTACAAATAGGGTTTTATTTTTTAGCTTTTCTTTTACACAGTTTTATTTCTGGGAAATGCAACAGTACTGTTTAGTTGTGAACAAAATTCTTGCCTCATAGAATCAAGCAGGTTGGAAGAGATCTCCGAGATCATCCAGTCCAACCTAGCACCCAGCCCTGTCCAGTCAACTAGACCATGGCACTAAGTGCCTCATCCAGGCTTTGCTTCAACACCTCCAGGGACGGTGCCTTCACCACCTCCCTCGGCAGCCCATTCCAATGCCAATCACTCTCTCAGTGAAGAACTTCCTAACATCCAGCCTAGACCTCCCCTGGCACAACTTGAGACTCTGTCCCCTTGTACTTTTGCTGGTTGCCTGGCAGAAGAGGCCACCCCCGACCTGGCTACATTTTCCAGCAGTTTTGTATTTGGTGAATATTTTTGCAGTATGATGAATGCAGAATGGCTGTGCAGGCTTCAAAATATACAGTCTCTCGTGGAAATGTTTTACAGGAGAAGTCTTAGGGTGATACATCTTCTTTTTGAGGTGTGGCATTGACATCACAGAAAGGATGCATGGAAAATACAACTAAGCAATTCGGTGCTTTTAGGTTTCCTCAAATACAGTGCTGTGGTGAAATCATTTTAGAGTTCCCATGGTCAGATGGGGATCTTTGAAGTAACATTGCAGAATTTCACTGATACATTTTCCCATCAAAATCAGATTCTACTGGAATGTTCTTTTTAAGTGTACCAATTTAAATGAAACTATTTTGGTGAGATGATTTGATGAGGACAGATAAATGTTGCAAAAAGGAGAGAGGAAGCATAATTGCAGGCCATCTTATTGTTTGGTGACATTGCTTAATATGAACAGTGTGGCCAGTAGCACAAGAGAGGTTATTCTGCTCCTGTACTCAACACTGGTCAGGCCACACCTTGAGTGCTGTGTCCAGTTCTGGGCTCCTCAATTCAAGAGAGATGTTGTGGTAGTGGAACTTGTCCAGAGAAGGGCAATGAAGCTGGGGAGGGATCTGGAGCACAGCCCTGTGAGGAGAGGCTGAGAGAGCTGGGGGTGTGCAGCCTAGAGAAGAGGAGGCTCGGGGTGACCTTATTGCTGTCTGCAACTACCTGAAGAGAGACTGCAGCCAGGTGGGGGGTGGCCTCTTCTCCCAGGCAGCCAGCAACAGAACAAGGGGACACAGTCTCAAGTTGTGCCAGGGAAAGTGTAGGCTGGATGTTAGGAGGAAGTTGTTGGCAGAGAGAGTGATTGGCATTGGAATGGGCTGCCTGAGGGGTGGTGGAGTCACCATCCCTGAAGATGTTCAAGATGAAACTTGATGGGGCACTTAGTGCCATGATCTAGATGAATGGCTAGGCCTGGGTGCTAGGTTGGAGTGGATGATCTTGGATGTCTCTTCCAACCTGCTTGATTCTATGATTCTGTGGTAGTGGAGATCAGGAGAATATATTTAGAATATAGTAAAGGAGATCAGTAGAATAAATTTGGCCCTTTTCGTGTGAATGTATGGTTGTCTGCTCATGAACCATTGTGAAGTTATAATGATTTTGATGTCTCTATTAGAAAATAATAAAAAAACCTCACAGTCTGTGCTCTTTATTCACTTAACACTAAGGATAACTAATATTGATGGAATGAAAAGAGTCCAATTCTTTACTGTCCTGTTGAATTCAGAGAGTGTGGAATAAATGCTTGTTAAAGGGTCTTAAATATCATGAAATGACTGCACAAAGGATGTTTTTCTCTCCTGTTGAATTCTAGGAGAAATAAGAAACCTGGCCAATGCTGGAGTTCACTGCAAGTAGAGTCAGTGTGGCTCCAGCAGTAGGGGTGTGTGTGTGTGTGTGTGTGAGCCTATTCACAGCTCATTAAAGGATCAGGGCCTGTCTTAGGAAACTAAATCCATATCTTAGCAATGTTATGTGCAGTTCTTTAAATCAGGAGAACTTTGTTTCTTGGCTGATAAAACAAAGCTTGGATCCAGACACCTAGGGTTTGCTTCTGCACACCAAGGAATTTGGCTTTACAGGGAATGTTGAGCTTTGAAAGAAATCCTGGATTAAGCTGCTGAGTGATTAAAATTTAAGTGCTGCCAGATTTCTACATATAAGGTAAAACTAAAAAAAAAAAATAAATTAACATTTAAAAAACAATACCCACAGTCTCCAGGACCTGAGGCAGACTTGGTGCATTGTAATGGAAATTTCAGTCCCATGTGCCACAGTAACTGCAGAGCAGCAACTTTTAAAATAGCCATAATGACGCTGATGCTGATAGGAAAATATCACAAACCCTCCCCCTCTTTTTTCCCCCTTAAGATGTCTAGTAAAGCTCAAGAATGTGCCGCCTACTAATATTTTGCTAATTTTAAGGGTATTTCAGAACTGTTGATGACTACTTGAAAAGAAAGGGGAAAAAAAAGAAGCAGTTGCTTGCGTATCTGAGGCTGGCGCATCTCTCTGGCAGACTCAACTTTTGACTGAACACAATAAATTATAAGCCTTGTGGAATGGATTTTGTGGTTTCAAGAGCTTCATGACCCAAGAAACAGCCAGGAATGAAACTAACTGGCATTTCAGTCTCCAATAGAGCAAAATATTTTTTTTGGTTAAAATATGGTGAATTTTATTGTTGTAGAAAAATGGATGTTTCTGGATCTTTAGTTTTCTCCTTTGGGCTTGCATGTTAGTGTTTTAAATGTAAGAGGATAATGTCTCCTGCTTGAATTATCTGAGGATTTGATCTCATTCTTTACACAGTCCCATGCAAGAATCATAGAATCAACCAGGTTGGAAGAGACATCCAAGATCATCCAGTCCAACCTAGCGCCCAGCCCTATCCATTCATCTAGACCATGGCACTAAGTGCCTCAGCCAGGCTTTTCTTCAACACCTCCAGGGATGGTGACTCCACCTCCCTGGGCAGCCCATTCCAATGCCAATCACTCTCTCTGCCAACAACTTCCTCCTAACACCCAGCCTAGACCTCCCCCAGCACAACTTGAGACTGTGTCCCCTTGTTCTGTTGCTGGTTGCCTGGCAGAAGAGACCACCCCCCACCTGGCTACAGCCTCCCTTCAGGTAGTTGTAGACAGCAATGAGGTCACCCCTGAGCCTCCTCTTCTCCAGGCTGAACAACCCCAGCTCCCTCAGCCTCTCCTCATAGGGTTTGTGTTCCAGGCCCCTCACCAGCTTTGTCGCTCTTTTCTGGACACCTTCCAGCACCTCAACATCTCTCTTGAATTGAGGAGCCCAGAACTGGACACAATACTTAAGGTGTGGCCTGACCAGTGTTGAGTACAGGGGAAGAATAACCTCCCTTGTCCTACTGCTCAGCCCAGCTGAAGTGCATGTATACTAATGCATGAAGTATGGGTAACAAACAAAAGGAGCTGGAAGCCTTGGTGCAGGAGGATCTTAATGTGAGACCTGATTTTATTTAGCTGTTCTTTCCCCCTCTTCACCTCCCAAAAACCAATTTAATTTACTAGAGGATTTTTTTTTTTCAACTTGGTACTTATGCTAGTTTGAAGCAGGCTAGAATGTCTTGGTGAGAAGAACTAGCTTACAGGCTGTGAAAGGGAAACAAGAGTGATGTCTGCATCACTCATAGGCTTGCTGAGAGATACAAGAACAAGAATCCAAACATAGATAAGGGAGTCGCTTCTGCTTCTTCTGGGGGAACTGCCTGACCTGCATTTCTCTCTAGCCTCTGTGCCATCTCTCTGATTAATCCACTTTGCTTCCTAACCCCCTGGCCGAACCTCCATTCTTCCTTGGGACTGGGGTAAGGTTGAGGAGGGTGTGTGAGAAGGTGAAAGGGCAGTTGGGAGCCCCTCCTGGGGATTCAGGTTTCTGAGGGCTGCTGTGTTTCTGTATTCCCTTTTCCCTTGTCTATTTCTGTCTATAACTGTATATACTGTAAATACCTACTTGGATATTCTGCTAAGCTGCAAATAATAAGCTTCATTCAATTTCCAGAGCTGGCTGAGTCTAGTCTGGGTGATTTCCAAAGTGTTGTGGGGGTGGGTAACACCCAAACCATCACAGTACTTAAAGTTTAAAGGTCAAACAGTGAGCACTTTTTCTGAGTGGCTGAAATATCTTTGAGCATAGATAGATTGAAGAGAAAACATTGAAAAGCAAATCTTTTTTCGTTCTTCTTGTACTACTAGTTCAGATTTAAACCATCTAAAGACAAACATTTTAATTTCATGTCAATGATAACTTTGTATCAAAAATTGTAAGAAGCAACATGCTTTTGATATGACATAATAGGTATTGTGACACAGGTGTGATCTCTTTTTGATTTAGCTCTTTTCAATTTGGTAGTATAAAAATATTATATTAGTATGCTAATAAGTAAGTCCAGAGTAGAACTCTGACAAAACAGTCAAATTGTGCAAGGCTGTGCTGGTTTGAAGCTAGCTGGAATGTTTTGGTGAGAATAATAAGATTACAGGCTGTGAAAAGGAAACAATGGTGATGTCTGCTGTGCTCTTAGGCTTGCTGAGATGTATAGGAACAAGAACATAAACATAGATGAGGGAGTTGTTTGCTATCTGTCTTTGGGGCTGCACTTCTCTCTAGCCTAACCTGCTGTCTGTGTGACTAATCCTTCTGCTTCCTAACCCCCCTGGCTGACCCTCAAAACTCATCTTGAATGTAAAGCAAAGTCTGGGGTAAGGTAGAGGGGTGGGGAGAAGGTGGAAGGGTGGTTGAAGGCCCCTCCTAGGGACTCGGGTTTCTGGGAGGGCTGCTGTGTTGCTGTATTACTTTTTAACTTGTATATTTCTGTATATATTGTAAATTCCTGCTTGTATATTGTGCTAAGCTGTAAAGATAAAGCTTCATTCAATTTCCAGTGCTGCTGTTCTAGTCTGGGTGATTTTCTTAAGTGTATGTGGGGTAGATAACACCCAAACCACAGGTGAACCAAAGGTTCACAGTACAAAGAAAACATTTGGAATAGTAATAATGAACTTGCAGCATTTGTGATGTTGTGAAGTTCTTTTGTGTAGGTTGCAGAACAAACGAAGTCTTAAGTTGTCTCTTCTGATTTTGATGGTAACAAAAGCAACCATTTCAGAAATACAGTGGTGTTAGAGCAATCAAAGAGACTGCTTTTTTTACCATAATGTTAGCATCATCTCAGCATGTGGTGCCAGAAAGGTTCTCTTCCTCAGCATACCACTAATCCCACATTGTCTTTATTATCTTTATTTTCTGATACTTGCCCATGCTGATCATTCACAAACTGCATAGATTAAGGATGAAACACCAAGGTCTCCAAATACTGATAAATACTGTTAGGACAGACTATAAACTCTTTAGCATCCTATGAATTCCAGGTTGCAGTTGTCTTTCAATACAGGTTAGTACGTAGTTGTATACTAATAGGAAATAAATATTCCACACTCCTATCACTTTGGAAGAGACAATGATTTATAGCTCTGAAGTAGTAAGAAAAAATCATCTCTGGAATATGTGGTTATGGCTATCTTTTTATAAAAGCTGATTTTACAAGTATCCATTCTTTTGGATGTAACTAAAATGTGTCTGAAATACGCATCTCTATGTTTCTTAGTGCCTGTGAAAGCAAATTACAGAACTAAACCAGAATGGTTGGTTGGCACAAGCCCTTACTGGGATGTAGGTTTGTGATTTGGGCTATAAATTAATTTTAGACAAGTGAAGACATAAACTCTGGCTGCAGCATGTCTCTGTTACTGCAAAAGCTCCTGAACATAGAGGATTTTTGTCTTCTGCAATATCTCACCCTATAGATCTAGCTGTGAAAAATGCCTGTTATGAAATGAGCATATAACCTGCAAGTAATAGCAACTAAGTAGTTGGTTGTGAATGGCTTCACAAGAAATTGAACATGAAAAACACCAAGTCCAATTACGTCATCTTTACATTGAGTGCTTTCTCCTATGAGTATTTCTATTGAAGTAATTTCACATATCTCCCAAAATGACTCTTTCAAAACAATTACAAAATCATTTTCAGCGGTGACTAAATGTGTAAAGGCTCACCAGTGACTTTAAAGGTTGAAAGGAAAAAAAAAGAGCCCTTTGTGTTAGATAATTTCATTGCTCTATGCTCACATGTGATTAACTCCCCAATGAGATCTGATTGCTTTTTGTATTTGGACTGGGTGAAAAAAAAATAACAAACCAAAACAAAAAGAGATATAAAATGAACAAAAACTGGTATTTTGAATGCTGACTATGGGGCAAGTTTAACATATGCTTTTTGGGACATGGCAGTGATTTGTTGTTAGCCATATTTGCTGCACATGTGCAACATGGTAGCCTGCCAAAATGAGTGCAATAGTTATATGGTGGGTCACTGGAAAAGTAGATTTCAAATGAGGAATCATCTTTAATTCACATACTTGTATGGGACCTCTTCTAAGACAGAGTGTGGTCTGTTAAGGAGATAATAATGTATGTTTTATGCCTAGTGACCCAGTTTCTGTTGCCCTTTGTAAATGAGAGCAAGCCTTGGACCTTTAGATGCAGGTCTAGGACTAGGTAGAAAGATGCTGGAAGGAAAAGAAAACCTCTCCACAAAGCTGGTGAGAGGCCTGGAACACAAACCCTGTGAGGAGAGGCTGAGGGAAGCTGTGGTTGTTTAGCCTGGAGAAGAGGAGGCTCAGGGCAGATGTCATTGCTGTCTACAACTACCTGAAGGGAGGTTGCAGACAGGTGGGGTTGGTCTCTTCTGCCAGGTGACCAGCAACAGAACAAGGGAACACACACTCAAGTTGTGCCAGGAGAGATATAGGCTGGATGTTAGGAGGAAGTTCTTGGCAGAGAGAGTGATTTGCATTGGAATGGGCTGCCCAGGGAGATGGTGGAGTCTCCATCCCTGGAGGTGTTGAAGAAAAGCCTGGCTGAGGCACTTGGTGCCATGGTCTAGTTGATTGGACAGGGTAGGGTGCTAGGTTGGACTGGATGATCTTGGGAGTCTCTTCCAACCTGGTTGATTCTGTGTAGACTTAACCTACAACAGCATGTGTGGACATGAGTACAATGACCATCCCCCTGCCTTCTCCCAGTACTTCTCATTTGTTGCAGTACAGGATGTGGACAGGTGTGTGAAAGTATGCCTTGGTCTGTCATCTGTGTGTGACCCAATTCAACTCTGATTGCTGCCCTTGTGCAGTGGAAAAAGACTGTTCTGTGGCTTCAGGACCTCGAATAGAAATAGCAGGAAGTCTGTCTAACTGTGGGTGTTCTGTACCTGAGCAATGTATCACAGCTGAAAGAAGTTATTAGCAAAGAGGCTGTAATAATAACATGGAAAACTACACAGAGAGGCCATTCCTCAGTCATGTGGCAAATTAATGCATCACAAATCTACAAAGTTAACAGGGCATCAGAGGGTAGGGCAGGGCAGGTACAGCAATACTTTTGCTATCAAGTCACTTCCTATGTGAGCTGCTCAAATGAAGCAACTGGTCCCATCCTTGACTGGATCAAGTGTGTCTCATTTTGGGGAGATGGTTAGGATGTGACACTGCTAACTCACATGCAAATTGTAGTTATTGTGCACCTGGCTGGACTGTCAAAGAGACTCCATCAGTCCTCTATGTCTGCATGTCCATTGAGGGAAATGCAGCTGAAGGACCTAATTCACATGTGTGGCAGAATGCTCAGCATGGTGTCACTGGTGCTTGAGGTGGGTAGACAGATTCATTAGTTCCTTTGGCTATATCCCAAGGTATAAGGTTGCCTTAACTTTTGCAGTGTTGGGTGGTTACCATTATCAGGTGATTCTGGGTTACAGTGTCTTAGTTCTGCCATAGTTCATATGTTATTCATAGAATCACCCAGGTTGGAGGAGACCTCCAAGATCATCCAGTCCAACCTAGCACCCAGCCCTAGCCAATCAACTATACCATGGCATTAAGTGCTTCATCCAGGCTTTTATTGAACACTGACTCCACCACCTCCCTGGGCAGCCCATTCCAATGGGAAATCACTCTCTCTGTGAAGAACTTCCTCCTAACATCCAGCCTATACCCACCCTGGCACAACCCGAGACTGTGTCTCCTCATGCTGTTGCTGGTTGCCTGGCAGAAGAGACCAACCCCCACCTGGCTAGGAGCCAGTCAACTCTAGGTATAGTGGTGGCTGCTTGCTGTGTTGTGTTCCTGCTGCTCTCTTGCTTTGCTGATGCTGAACTCTAACATGAGGGCATGGTCTAATTGGAGAAGTCTCTGAATAGTTTTGCTTGGGTATTACCACTGACTGTTGACTCCCAGCTTTATGCCAGGGATAGCCCTATTATTCCTCTCTCCATTCAAACTGCACACTCTCCTCACCCAGAGCTTTGACCTCAACCATTCTGCTCCATCTTGTCTCCTTCCAAAGTGCCAGATCGGTATCTCTAGTGATGACCATGCAGATCTGCTGGCATTGTGGCCTGCTGAATTCCACATAGCCTGTGTTGGGAGTTGAAACCATCTGTGTCCTCTCCATGTACAGGCAACTGCTGCTAGGCATAATGGGTATGACATGAAAGCACTCAAAGCACTATAGGACCCCACTATTACAGCTCGACATGATATCTGCATATGTGATGGGTTTAAGAGCTGGATTTCTAAATTTGTTGTTTTCCAAAACTAGAAAGATACTCTAACAAAGCTTGGTTTTCTTTGTTTTCCTTTTTTTTGACAGAAGAAAAAAACCCTTTATCTGAATTTTTGGAAGAATTAGTAGTCAGGAGTATTATGCATTCTTACCTGCATATGTCAGATAGGAAATTAATTAAGATTAGGTTGCCTAAACCCCCTGAATGTCAGGTGCTTATATTTGATTTACAGGATATCAGTAAAAAACAGCCCAAAAAAAAGGAGTCTGCATTTAAAGTAACAAATTTTCAAATCCAAAGTCCAGTTTGAAGTAAAAAGAAAGCTATTTAAGATGTGATTAGATAGGGGGGTGGGGGGAGAAGAGGTTATTATGTTTATCATAATAACTGTGTCTTTGATATATATGTTAATAGCAAGACTGTTGACACTGGAGAGATTGAAATTAATACTTGTCTATTAGTCCAAGGCCAGAAGTTGTTGCCTCAAACCATAATAATTGATTCACTAGTGCATTTGTCTAATGGCCCTGCATTATTCTGTGGTGTGCCAGAATGGATGTTGCTCTCACAGTCTACTTGTGTTTTGGGGTACCCTGTAATTCTGATAGTATTTACAGCAATGGAAAAGAGGAGCAACCACTGAAGTCAGTTGGTGGCGTTTGAATAAAATGGGCGAAGATCAGAATCTGCTCTATGGGGGCTCCATGGGATTTAGAAGAGAGGTTTTCACCCACGAGAGAAGATCTCTTATATCAGAATTACTGTTTTTAGGAGTGCAGAAGTGGAGTTAGAAGTAGAGGATGAGTCTTCAGGAAATTTCGAGTGATTTGTTGGGGAAATTTTTATTAGGACTACATGATCATAGGTAAAATAATCTATGGATATGAAAAGATATGCTTGAAATGAATTTATCATAGAATCAACCAGCTTGGAAGAGACCTCTAAGCCCATCCAGCCCAACCTAGCACCCAGCCCTAGCCAGTCAACTAGACCATGGCAGTAAGTGCCTCAGCTAGGCTTTGCTTGAACACCTCCAGGGACAACGACTCCTCCACCTCCCTGGGCAGCCCATTCCAATGCCAATCACTCTCTCTGTGAAGAACTTCCTCCCAACATCCAGCCTATATCTATGTGTATGACTCTAGTATTTTCACATGATGCACTGATAATTGAATTAATTGATAAGTGGACACTACTAATAGGCAGAAAAACCTGTCTGGGGAGGAACATAAATCTATGTTTGAATGGACTTTATGAATAATAATTAACTAGATAGGAATTTCAAATCATAGAATCAATCAGGTTGGAAGAGACCTCCAAGATCATCCAGACCAACCTAGCACCCAGCCCTAACACAGGGCTGGGTCCCTAACACAGCAAGGACAGCATGTGAAAGCAGCAGTCCCCTGGGTAAAGTGCAAAACCAGTCACTGCACACCAAGGGGAGGTGGGGAACATGCTGTTGCTGGGGCACAAACCCCATGGAGTGAGATGAGTTTCTAGTGAAGGCTCAGATCAGTTCAGGGAAAATTTAGACATAGGAATGGGCTGCCCAGAGAGTTGGTGGAGTCACTGTCTCTGGAGGTGTTCAAGAAAAGCCTGGATGAGGCACTTAGTGCCATGGTCTAGATGACTGGATAGGGCTGGGTGCTAGGTTGGACTGGATGATGTTGGAGGTCTCTTCCAACCTGGTTGATTCTATGATTCTATGATTCCTATCCAGTCAACTAGACCATGGCACTAAGTGCCTCAGCCAGGCTTTTCTTCAACACCTCCAGGGACGGTGACTCCACCTCCCTGGGCAGCCCATTCCAATGCCAATCACTCTCTGTGGGAAGAACTTCCTCCTAACATCCAGCCTAGACCTCCCCTGGCACAACTTGAGACTGTGTCCCCTTGTTCTATTGCTGGTTGCCTCGCAGAATAGACCAACCCCCACCTGGCTACAATGTCCCTTCAGGTAGTTGTAGACAGTAGTAAGACCACCCCTGAGCCTCCTATTCTCCAGGCTGCACACCCCCAGCTCCCTCTGCCTCTCCTCATAGGGTTTGTGTTCCAGGCCTCTCACCATCTTTGTCTCCCTTCTCTGGACACATTCCAGCACCTTAACATCTCTCTTGAATTGAGGAGCCCAGAACTGGACACAGTACTCAAGGTGTGACCTTACCAGTGCTGAGTACAGGGGCAGAATAACCTCCCTTGTCCTAGGAAAAAAAATGTATTTAGAATAATTAGTCTATTTAAGTGTTGGCAATGACTTATTTAGGAGATAAGATAAACAGTAAATTTAATTAGCATCATTGCTAATATTTTTAAATTTTAATGTAGTGTATCATGAATGCCCAGGCTTGTAAACGAGGTTTTACTAGTGAAAGTCTTACTACTGTTCCCTCTAGCATCAGTAGAGTTCAAATCTACCAGTTTCTTTGTCTCAGGGCCAGCAGAATGTCACTGTTTTTTCTTTTCTTGAGGGTTAGAAATGGTAATAAACCGAACTACAACTTCTGTGTAACGGTTGAAAGTCTATCACTTTGCAGAAAAATAGCTTGTACTTCTACGGACCTTCTGCCATAAGGACTCTCTTTTAGAGATGCTTGCCTTTAAAATGCAACTTTTTTTGTTGGCTGAACAGCCTAATGTTCCATGCATTGTACTAGTAGCAGCATTTTATGCAACATTGAAAGAGTCAATTAATTTGCATAATTCCATGAGTATTACCATGACTTTAAGGTAGGTTAGCTTGCTTAGGAGTCTTGCCTGCCCAATATGTATGTTTGCCATTTTGACAAATTAATCATTTCTGAAAACAATTAATTATACTTATGACAAACTGAACCTTATACCCATGGGTCTTAAATTTTTATAGCAGAAATCTAATATTAATGTGTGTAAGATCAGTGATTTAGTGAGTACCTTAACAGTCAACAATGCCTAAGGCTGAACAAAATTAATATTTTGTTTCCCATCTGGAGACTTCAGTAAAATTAATGAGGAAGGGTGCCTTTTGTAATACATAATAGAAATAAATTTACAATATTTAACCCAGAGATTGTACTGACATCAACATTTAGATATTTGATCTGTTTCCCAGCCTGGTGGCTGAACTGTGCTGCCTGCTTTATTACTGTAAATATCAATATGGATAATGGTAGATGTATAAAGGACTTGCATTTTTGGTTTTGCTTTTCCTGGCAAAGGTAGACCACCAGATTCATTTTCTTGTGTGATCAAATTGCTAATCTTAGAACAACACATTTGCTGCTGCTAAGGTGTTATTTGGACACGCGAAACATTTGATTTCTCTACAAATGAGAAAAATATGACCACATCAACAGCTTATGTTCTAGAAACAAAATAAAAGCTGCTGGTGGAAAATGAATGAGGAGCTGTCAACCTGCAGAATTGTGTATATAAAAAGTAGCTGTGGTCATATAAACTACAAGCTGAATGAAGTTCCTTTGTGTTTATGATCTGGAAAATGATGCACTCTGCTGCAAAGAAAGCAGTCGCATTTGAAGCTAGCAACTTGGACTATTTAGAAGCACCTAAGTGCAGTAGTAGTTCTTGAGGGGCAGCAATGTATTTATCATTATTATTTTCTATTTTTCCTTTTTTTTTTTTCTTTCATCTGCCAGTGAGCTCTCTGCCTCTTATCACTGTGACCCTGGTGCATACATCAGAGAGTGATTTCCCATTGGAATGGGCTGCCCAGGGAGGTGGTGGAGGCACCATCCCTGGGGGTCTTCAAGAAAAGACTGGCTGAGGCACTTAGTGCCATGGTCTAGTTGATTGGTTAGGGCTGGGTGCTAGGTTGGACTGGATGATCTTGGAGGTCTCTTCCAACCTGGTTGATTCTATGATTCTATGATCACCAAAATGAACCAGACCAGGAAGAAAACTTTCATTTGACCCTTCCTGTGCTGTTTATGTTGGGATTATTAGGGTTTTTTCCTTTTTTTTTTTTTTTTTTTAATGACTTGAGACTTTTCAAAAGCAGCTTTTCCTAAAGGTAGTAGCAAACATCCAGTTGACTTCCCTGGTACAAAATCATATTTGAACATCTGTTAAAGGCCTGAACAGAATGGTTCCCCCACCAATCAAATATTTCTTAGGCAAAATATCACAGTATCACCAAGGTTGGAAGAGACCTCATAGATCATCGAGTCCAACCCTTTACCACAGAGCTCAAGGCTAGACCATGGCACCAAGTGCCACGTCCAATCCTGCCTTGAACAGCCCCAGGGACAATTCCTGTGAACTTCTTGTAATACCCTCCATCTGGAACACACTGCAAACCAGGTTTTAGATGCCAAAAATAGTTGTGTAATAAATAGGTGGTCTGCAAAAATAAAAGGGAAGTGTATGTGTATATAAATACATATGCATACACACAGAGACATATATATCTCTCACAGGATATATATGTATACACACACAGACATATATATATATATATATATAAAAATGCATACACACAGAGATATGCACACAGATGTCATAGAATCATAGAATCAACCAGGTTGGAAGAGACCTCCAAGATCATCCAGTCCAACCTAGCACCCAGCCCTATCCAGTCAACTAGACCATGGCACTAAGTGCCTCAGCCGGGCTTTTCTTGAAGACCTCCAGGGATGGTGACTCCACCACCTCCCTGGGCAGCCCATTCCAATGCCAATCACTCTCTCTGTGAAGAACTTCCTCCTAACATCCAGCCTATACTTCCCCTGGCACAACTTGTGACTGTGTCCCCTTGTTCTATTGCTGGTTGCCTGGGAGAAGAGGCCACCCCCCACCTGGCTACAATGTCCCTTCAGGTAGTTGTAGACAGCAATGAGGTCACCCCTGAGCCTCCTCTTCTCCAGGCTGCACACCCCCAGCTCCCTCAGCCTCTCCTCATAGGGTTTGTGCTCCAGGCCCCTCACCAGCTTGGTTGCCCTTCTCTGGACATACTCCAGCACCTCAACATCTCTCTTGAATTGAGGAGCCCAGAATTGGACACAGTACTCAAGGTGTGGCCTGACCAGTGCTGAGTACAGGGGCAGAATAACCTCCCTTGTCCTACTGGCCACACTGTTCCTGATCAACCTCACTGGAAGAGACCTCCAAGATTATCTAGTCCAACCTATCCAACCAAGATCCTCCAGTTCAGCCTTATCTAGTCAACTAGACCATGGCACTAAGTGCCTCATCCAGTCTTTGCTTGAAGACCTCAAGGAACGGTGCCTCCACCACCTCCCTGGGCAGCCCATTCTAATGGCAATCACTCTATCTGCCAACAACTTCCTCCTAATATTAAGCCTATACATCACCTGGCACAACATGAAACTGTGTCCCCACATTCATGCACAGACATGTATATACACATTCACACACATACATATGCACAGATGTTTATGCATATTCACACATGGCATATGTGCAGACACGTGTATGTGCACATACAGACACATATGCACAGACATGTGTATATACACATTCATGTACATATACACACAGACACATGCACAGACATGTACACATGCACATATACGCACACACATGTACAGGTATATATGCACATATACACATATGCCCACACACATGTGCAGACATGCACAGGCACAGACACACACATGCGTAGCCATGTGCACAACTTGAGACTTTGTCCCCACATACACATATGTATGTGCAGACCTGTGTTACATACCCATGCAGACATATGCGTATGCACAGATGTACATACAAATTCACACATGCATGCACAGATCTATATATACATACACATGCACAGACATATATACATGCACGCACATGCACGGACGTGTGTATGCACATTCACACACATGCACAGATGTACATACATGTTCACACATGCACAGATGTGTATATACACATATACCCATTCACACACATATGCACAGTCATATGTACACACACATGCACAAACATGTATACACATATGCACAGACATGTACACACATGTACAGACATGTATACACACATGCACAGATGTACATACGCACATATGCACAGACACACACGTGCACATGCACAGACATACACGTGCACAGACATACACACACATGCACAGACGTGTACATACACATTCACACACATATACACGCACAGATCTATATATACACATGCTCAGGCATGTATATTCATTCGCACACATATGCACAGCCACGTGTATGTGCACATACACAGACACATATGCACAGACATGTGCATATACGCATTCACATACATATGCACGCATACACATATGCACAGACATATACATATGCACACACATGCACAGACATGTATACATGCATGCACAGATGTACATACACACACACATATGCACAGACACACGTGCACATGCACAGACATATACACGTGCACAGACATATACACACACATGCACAGACGTGTACATACACATTCACACACATATACACGCTCAGATCTATATATACACATGCTCAGGCATGTGTATTCATTCGCACACATATGCACAGCCACGTGTATGTGCACATACACAGACACATATGCACAGACATGTGCATATATGCATTCACATACATATGCACGCATACACATATGCAGACATATACATATGCACACACATGCACAGACATGTATACACACACGTGCACAGATACACACATGCGTAGACATGTGCACAACTTGAGACTGTTCTCATATATTCATACATATGCATGCACAGGCACACATACATGCACGTGCACAGATACGTATATACATATGCACACATACATGCACAGACATACACACATGTGCCTGCATACACGCGCAGACATATACACACACATGTGCACAGACATATACACAACTCGAGACTGTGCCCCCACATTCACACCCATACATATGCACAGACACACGTACACACATGTGCACAGACACATATGCATGCTGTCTGATTAGTTTTTCTTTTTACCAAGAACTGCAGACGAGACATAAAGTTAGCATAAAACTCAGCCCCGAGGGGCAACTCAGTTTTTACTTAGCAGCAAAACTTGGAATGTGCTGAGAACTTTTTAACAATTAATTTTATGATGCCGAGTAAAAACTTCTGCTAAAAGAGGAGACGTCGCGTGCCATCTACTGTACTTTGTGGCAAACTCCAGTGTTTTTCACTCTTAACAACTCGACAGTGGTGGCATTAGTAATAAGACTCCATAAAAAGGGTTACGTGCTTAAATAATCTTGCTTAATTGTGTAATAGACCTGATACAATGTGCGCATCTAGCAACGCACTAATCTGTGTGTGAGACAGTATAATATGGGATACTTTATAGTTTAAAATTACAAGTTACTCCCAACTATTATTCCAGTAATTAACAGGGGTTTATGGACCAAAAGAAAAGCATTGAGAAAATACCAGTCAGATAACTAAATCTAATGTTTTGTGATGAGGGAAAGAGTGGGTTTGAAGTCCCTATAAAAACAAAGCACCCAATGCATCGCGTTCTGTATAAATCTGCATTATTAATTCACTGTAAAATAGATCGAGTTGGAGTAGTTGGGGTTTTTTTGCATTAAATTAGTCCTTTGATGTTCTTTAATGCTTCAATTTAGCCTCTAATTTGTCAGAGCACAAATGCACCAGCAGCTGTTGAAAATATCACTTTTGCAGTAGCGTTGCTGGCCAATAAAATCCCAACAAGTCATCTTCCTATCTGGCCGCACAAAATAGCGCTGAAAAAGTAGTCATCTCTTTGAAGTATCACTCCAATTATAGGTTTTAACCCCACAGGTCACAGTTTGATTATTTACACAATGCTAGTGTAATTCTGTCTCAATTCTAGGCTTTCTGTACTTCCAAAGCGTTCGGCAGCTCCAGTGGAGGAAATTTCAGACGGCTGCTATGATGGCATTGACCTGTGTTTGATAGGGTTAGACAGCATTTGGCTCATCACTGTATGTTTTGTGCATTATTTAACTTTCTCTAACGTTATTTAATGGTGAAAGCAAGGATATCAGGTTTACATTTCATCTGGCTCTTGAAATCCATTTTAATACATTTCTTCCACGATATTGTATTTATCATAAATAGTGTAAGCACATGGTCTGCTGGTAAAGAGGGCATTTTTTGACATCCCTCTCCCTGCCCTCTCCCCCCCCCCCCCCCCCCTAAATAAAAAAGAGAAGGAAAAAAAAGGAGGAGATATTTGCAAACCTTACATTGTAAGTTTAGTCACGTGTAACTTTATGCCGGGGTTAAATGCCAGTGTTGATGCTTGACAGTAAAAATGGGCAAATCCACCATGCTGCTTAAATTGTCTAATTTTATTACATTAGAGATTTCTTGGCAAATGCATCTACCAGCAGGAAATATAAATGCTGCCTTTGCACTGAGGCAACTGGCTCTGTCGTTTTTGACTTTCTGATAATATTCTCCTGTGTATTTGCATCTAAAAGATTGTGGAAGAAAACAGGGTCTTAATTGTTTACTGCACTGACAACCGACAATTAGAGTGCAAGTCATATGATCTCAGAGAGATGTTGATGTTAGAAAACAACCTGGCCAGAGGAAACTGAGCATTTATTTCTACTTCTTACTTTGCTGTGAGAGCTTTGACTGCAGTTTTGTAAGAGAGTTTATTAGTTTGTTAAACTATTTTTTCCCCTGGGCTAGTTCTCTTTATTCTGCATTGCAATTTCCATTGGCTGCTGTTACTTGTTTTAATGTTGCTAAACGTGCAAAGACCCAGTTGAATTCCTCTCAGTCCAAAATTTAGTCTTAGAAGAAGCTTTTCATTCATGCAGAGCAAGTGTGCACTTCTGATCTTATTCCTACTAAGTGTGATGATGCAGGTCTGCTTTTTCAGTGCTTTGCTTTGCAGGATCCTCTTATTCCTGTTGTTGCTGCACTTGTTGCATCACATCTTAAATCTAGCAGTGAACTGTTTAGATTATAGTCCATGCTCTTTTGTGTTTCTGTGGCATTCACCACAGAAAGGACCCAATGCTAATTCTTCTGCTAAACACACAGTAAATCATTGTTTACCCAATATAGTTCATCCTCACCTGCTCTTCATCATTAGAGGAGCACAGTGTGATCTGAAAGTTTGTGCATTGCCCAGAAGTGAAAATAATTCAAGTAGTAAGAGAAAAGAAGATAGTAGTTTAAAAACCAAGTTTGCTCGTGGATGTTTATTTCCAGTTTTACTTAGTAACAACACGGAGCAGACACATTACTTTAAAACGGAGGTAGTAAAATGGCCCTGAATAATACATTGTAGCTCTGACCAGAAAATGTTTGCTTACTCACATAAAGTAATTTGCCTCTTAGCACAGCTGGGTTTCCTTTTCCAAGTGTTTTATTTTTTATGAAGTAAAGAGAAAACATTATTTTTTTGTAAACCAATGTTTTAATCTAATTGATGACAAGTCAATGGCCTAGAATAGCAATGGTTACTTCAAAACACCTCTCAATTTGCACATTTTAGGGCCTACTAAGCTAGAGAACTGAAGCATGAGGCAAATGAAAAAATATGAAGTTCATAATCTACGGAGACCTGCATGTGTACAGCCATAAAAGCCACAACTGCCAGCTCAGGTGGAAAAATGTTGAAGTGAGAAATGTATTCAATAAATAGAAAACACAGCATGGAGCTGAAAAGTGTGCATGAGAAACTGGTTAGGAGATTCGAATAATGGAAAAGGAAACAGATGGAGCATGAGTGTACATTAAACAGTAGTGTTCATAGCTTGTGACATAAAGTATTCCTCTGGGAGTCTAATTCTTAACTATCTTGAAATTCATTCAATTTAAAATATCATGGTCTTGTTATTGTCTCATTTTCTTGAAATTTTATTGAAAATATTATTGTGATGGACTGCACTTCATACTTGGAAATATATGCCAACCAAACAAAGTGAGCTGTGAAAAGACTCCTGAATGTTTGTCTGAGAAAGTGCTCTCATTTCTTTCCTGGATCCGCTGTGGTAAAAAGGGACTTGGACCTCGGTGTGCACCCAGGGGTGTATGTCCTGCCCTGGTACACATCCTCCTGGGAGCAAGGCTCCCTTGGGGATGGCACTTGATGATATGTCACCTCTTGTGGTGAATGGTGGCCCAGGAAGGGAGAGGGAACAAGCACTACTTTGCCTCCTCGCTTGTACCTGGGTTGGGAAATACTCAGGGAGCTATAGAGATGCTGCAGTGTGCCAGGAGGGATGAAGGACTCTCTCTTGACTAATTTCCTTTTGTAAGAGTGACTTGATGGCGTTGCTAGACTTTTCTCCTGTTGCATACACCCAGTGGGAGGGAAGGATGAAGGGAAGCAGCTCCTAGCAAGTAGCTGCATGTAACTTTACCTCCCAAGAGTTCAGATTTTGGTATTTCAGTTTCCCCAGAGGAGAAAGAGCAAAAACCTCCTGAAGGAACTGGGCTTAGGAATTTACACTGTTTGGGAACGTGCTGGTGGGGAGCAGGGGAAGGCCAGGGTATGGAAATTAAGACGGGAAAAATGAACTCCATCAGACCAAACAGAAGTGATGCAACCAGATGGTGACTGCTCAGTCACAACTGGTACATGGCAAGAGGCTTGGGGGTAAGATGAGCATGAAATGTCATGACTTCCAGAAAACAAAACTGTGCCCTCACTGTATGGTATCTCCTACCTCTGCAGTGCAGAGGAAGAAGGATCTTGACAGCCAGCTGGCAGCCAGGGAAGGGAGCGAGGTACAGCTACCTCTGCACCCTCATCCCCAAGACAACAGAAATTCCCCTCACTTTTACTGTTTTGTCATTTATCTGTGTGGCTTCTGTCAAGAGTGGGAAGGACTCATAGTCATTGCAATACAACTCTAGATCTCAATACTTTCTGTAGCTAAAAAGAGGAATATGGGACAAGAGACTCTGCCCTTTCAAGTGGAAGAAGACCACAGCTTTTGCTAAGCCACACAAAGGCTACAGACCACAACTGGTCTGTGGGTTATCCTAGGGAAGTTTTGCAATCCATGGGGGCCAAGAGGCAATTTAAACAGCCACATTCCAGAATAATGCTTGTGAAACATGCACCTCATCATTTTGTGTTTAAGAGGTGCTACAGATTGCATAGAAAGTTATTAAATGATTTTAGAGAGTTTGAAAATACTTTTGATTTGTTTTTTCTTTTCTTCCATCTCTCCCCCATCTGCAAGGCAGGTGTCCACTGTTGCAAGCTAACAGAGGGAAAGAAACTTTACTCTCCATAAAATGTTATGAAGAGACTATGATTCTACAAAATAGAGTTTTGTGCATAAGCAATCTAAAGATGCAATATTTTGGGTTCTTTGAGAGGTAGAAGCATTGCTACTGTCATCTCTTTGTATTGAGCTAAGACCCCTAGGCATGCTGCAGTGCTTTACTGTGCTAGGTGCTGGGTTTAACCAGTGTAAACAGACTCAGCAAGTGTGGACTGCAGTGTCCCTTTCTACAGAACTTAGACTGAACATTTGTAACCAGCTCTGACCGCAGGGAATATTGCTGGACTTAAAAATAACTGTGGAAGGAGGGATAGATTTCTGTGTTTGCAAGCTGTAGAAAGAGTTGTTTGTTTTGGTTTTTACTGGCAAGTTTTGAAAGCTGTGCTAAATAGCTGTGGAATGAGTGCAGCTGAAGTGGGACATGAAATTACAGCATTACTGAATTGAACAGGTGTATCTCTAAGCCAGGTATGTGCGTGAATTCCTTCTCTCTCCTTCTCTCTCCTTCTCTCTCCTTCTCTCTCCTTCTCTCTCCTTCTCTCTCCTTCTCTCTCCTTCTCTCTCCTTCTCTCTCCTTCTCTCTCCTTCTCTCTCCTTCTCTCTCCTTCTCTCTCCTTCTCTCTCCTTCTCTCTCCTTCTCTCTCCTTCTCTCTCCTTCTCTCTCCTTCTCTCTCCTTCTCTCTCCTTCTCTCTCCTTCTCTCTCCTTCTCTCTCCTTCTCTCTCCTTCTCTCTCCTTCTCTCTCCTTCTCTCTCCTTCTCTCTCCTTCTCTCTCCTTCTCTCTCCTTCTCTCTCCTTCTCTCTCCTTCTCTCTCCTTCTCTCTCCTTCTCTCTCCTTCTCTCTCCTTCTCTCTCCTTCTCTCTCCTTCTCTCTCCTTCTCTCTCCTTCTCTCTCCTTCTCTCTCCTTCTCTCTCCTTCTCTCTCCTTCTCTTCTCTCTCCTTCTCTCTCCTTCTCTCTCCTTCTCTCTCCTTCTCTCTCCTTCTCTCTCCTTCTCTCTCCTTCTCTCTCCTTCTCTCTCCTTCTCTCTCCTTCTCTCTCCTTCTCTCTCCTTCTCTCTCCTTCTCTCTCCTTCTCTCTCCTTCTCTCTCCTTCTCTCTCCTTCTCTCTCCTTCTCTCTCCTTCTCTCTCCTTCTCTCTCCTTCTCTCTCCTTCTCCTCTTTCACTGGAGTTACAAGATTTTGTGTTTTCTTTCAATGAATAATGCAGCTGTTGCTATATTTGAGCATTAAATATTTCTGAGCTGTGTCAGAAGTGAAAGCATTGGTATCATACCTACTGTCCATAAAGTATTTTATTATTATTTTATGTGAATAGCAAATTAGTTTTTGATGAAAAGAAACTCTGTGATTCTATCTTTTTTTTCACTGGCCTCGATGCTCTGCATGCACTTAGAATAGGATTGAGCCCATATTTGTTTTTTTTTTCATATGTGTACACTTGGGAAGCATGAAGGGTATCAACTTTCTGTGGCCTAATTAAATGTACTGTGGTGCAAGACTTGGCAAGGAGCAAGCATTTGCAGGGAGGTTGTGCTGTGAGAATACTTTGTATGAAGAAGAAAACGTTGGCCTGCATTACTCTGATTAGTTGTGCTGAACAGTAGATTATTAAGATACTAATAAATGAGAATAAATTGTAATCTGACAGAGGCTGTGCTTTTAACTTCATAAATGCAAGCAAGTTTAAAGGCTGGTGGATTTTGTCCCAGTGAAGGGAAAAAAAATCAGCTTGCAAGAGATGGATAAAGAACTGTTTGTATCACTCCTTTTAGCTCTATTTATCCAACTTCCCTCTGTAAAGTAAAAGTTACTTTCTGCAGATTTAAGCAGAGTTAACTGAGGAACGTGGATATTAACCCTGGACTTGAAGGTAAGCCCTTCTAGTTACTTCAGTCCTACCATGAAAACAAGAAGTCTTTTCTAAAGCTTAGGCTGTCCATTATGCTGCCTTGGGAGCATGTGAGCAAGTTTAGTACGGTTCCCACTCTCGTCTACAAGACAGAAAGCTAATTCTTATTGCTATGTTTATTTGGCTTTTCATTCTCTGTACTAAGACTTCAGCTGTATAAACACTGATCATAAGGGCAGAGAGTGTGGAGGCTTCTTGCTTTTCAGGCATAAAAAGTACTTACTTGCTTAGTGCTTCTCTTCCCCCAGAGCAGAGATTTGTTCCACTGTCGTGACTTTTCATGGTGTATAGCCCTGGAACCTGTGCTCCTCCTGTCCCAGCACAGAAGGACTGCCCTTTGTTCCTGGCATGTGATGCTTTGTAAATGTAGATTTTTCACGTTGAGCAGAGAAAGTTCAGATTGTCTCTGCTGGCAGAGGACTGTGCATTACAGGATCTGGGCAAGTCCCCACTTCACTCAGGGTCTGCTGCTTTCATTTACTCGCTTTACTATAGATACATCTGTAGTTGTGACTTGTGCTGTTTCTGTAGTTGTGACTTGTGCTGTTTCTGCCATCTAAACCTCTTTGTGAATTACTCACAGGGAAAAAAAATAAAGGCTGTATCTCCTGCAAAATTTCTTCTGAGAGATACACTCGTCTGTGGTTCTGTTTGGCTATTGCTATCCTGAGTTTCATTTAACTGATGATCACCCTTAGTGCCTACTTTACAGAAGGATCCCTCAATTAACAGAATTCCACAGTGATTCCTTCTCCCATGTGTGCTCGTTTGGGGATACAAAACAAACAGAAGGCAACCCAGTCAGTTTGTAGAGAAGAAGGGGACAAAGACAGAAGGCACAAACTTAAATGTTTATGGACAAGGAGGTTGATTTGCTTATGTCCTGTAGTGGTTGAGCTATTGCAATGATTAGATGGAGGTGGTAATGCCCCCATGGTCCAGAATAGTTGATTGTCCATTCACGTGGGCTGTCATCAGAAGTGCCTGCAACAGTGAGTGTGAGTCCTGCAGGCATTTAGCTCTGGGGAACATTTTACTCTCCTTACTGTGGTCCAGTATTTAGCTAGCATTCTTCCTCATGTGTTGCCTCTCACTTTTATTGGTAATTAATATTTTCATGAAAACTTTTAGTTTTTGAGCCTCTTGTTGTCAGAGGCCAGACTAGTAGTGACATCTGTGACATGAAACTATGTTAAGGCTCATTAATTTCATTAAAACTTTTAGGTTTTGAGCCTCTTGTTGTCAGAGGCCAGACTAGTAGTGACATCTGTGACATGAAACTATGTTAAGGTTCATATGCATAAACTACATGTCTCAATGCCACTTCAATACTGGTTTAATGTTAGAAGAACAACATTGCTAACCAAAAACCACTCACCTCTTACCACTCTTATCCAAGGATGTTCCTAAACCACTTAGTTTTCGTTAAGCACTAGAAATGAAAGCAGGTTTAATTTTTTCACTGTAACAGATGGTTAGAACTTTCTATAATGTTAAGAAAATTACTAGAGCAGCAGTTTTTAAAATCACTGCTGAGGTAGTCTTGTGGTGACTTCCAAGTCCTGATCTTCTGTTCACTGGAGTCAAGAGGAAAGTTTCCACTGATTCTAATAGCGCTACAGTGCGCAAATATGTAGCTGGATACAGATGAAGATGTGGATTTCAAATAGGAAAGTTTCAACTGACAGTGTTTCACCAGTGCCTCTTCTAATCAACACTCTTCTTCCAGTTGTGTTTTCACAGGCTTTGCATGATGAGAAACACTGTGTTGTAAACCAGGTTAGGAAACAGAGCAGCTTTGGGTTCAGGTTTTACCTATGCAAAACAACACAGTGGACTGACTATTTAAGGCTTGAAACACCCATGTGTTGTTTCTGCATTTAAGTGTAGGTTATGATGCTGGATCTATCTCCTCACTCACCACTTTGTCACATATACAGTGACAGTATATGTGATCCTAAGACAGTGATCCTAAGAGTTGCAAAGATCTTTTTAGAAGGTTTGCTGCATGATTTGATTTTCGTTGTCCTTACTGCTCTGCACTTCAGAGCGGTAAGTGCTCCCTGTTCTGTAAAGGATTTGAACACTTACTACTTATATACATAATTACATTAGATCCACTCAAAAGACCTTTGTCTTTTGAAGTGGTGCCAGTGTTTTCCGTGGGCCTGTGTGGAAGGTGTTACATGATGTGAACCACACCTGGGAAAATTATTAATGTACTGAAGTTGATCAAATGAGTAAATTCAGATTTACAAATAACCCTGAGCACACATTCTCATTAATTCAGAAGGTTACTGAAATAACATTTACCAACTTTTTCTTTAGCATTTCAGAAACAGGAAATACTTTGAATCAGTGCTAGTACATTACTACCATGTAGCTCTTGCAGTCCTGTGAGATACATGGTGAGGATTTTCCTTCTGCGCTCTACGGTCACCTGCACCGACCCTGCAAACCTTTAGATGCTTACTTTTAATGCATGTGATAATTTGGGTGTTGCACTTTGGAAATCACCCAGACTAGCCTCGACCTGCTCTGGAAATTGAATGAAGCTTATTATTTCAGCTTAGGAGAATATACAAGCAGATATTTACAGTACATACAGTTATATACAGAAATAGACAAGGTAAAAGGTAATACAGAAACACAACAGCCCTCCCAGAAACCTGAGTCTCCAGGAGGGGCCTTCAACCGCCCCTTCTCCCTCCCCCTACCCCTCTCAACCTTACCCCAGTCCCAAGGAAGAATGGAGGTTCAGCCAGGGAGTTAGGAAGCAAAGTGGATTAGTCAAAGAGGCTAGAGTGAGAGGCAGCTCAGCCAGTTCTCCAGCAGAAATAGAAGCAAGTGCCTTATCTATGTTTTGATTCTTCTTGTATCTCTCAGTAAGCCTATGAGTGCAGTAGATATCATCTTTGTTTTCCTTCCACAGCCTGTAATCTAGTCCTTCTCACCAAAGCATTCTAGCTAGCTTCAAACTAGCACATGCAGATCTTTCTTGCAGCTGCTTGCTCACAGAAAGCATGTAAATAATGTCAAGGTCTTATCTGTAAGCTCAGAGTCTTAGTTGTTAGTGTTGCTCCATTTAGTGGACTCATATTATCTTTAAATATACTTGAGCTATAATGTTACCAGAATTTATTTCATTGTTATATTAACTCCTAGATGAGTTTTAGGTGATGACCTCCCAGCAGGCTTGGGCATGTTACCTGTAATCTTTCACATGCATACAGTTTATCATAGGCAGAACTCCTGCTTTCAATTCGGTCATATTTTAGGGCACACAATTGATATATCAGTCACAGCATAAAATGCTATCATTCCTGTGGACCAACTGTTTGCCAGAGTATAACACAAACTCTCCTCCTGTGTCTCATTTCCTCACACTATTCCACACAGTGATGTTTCAATGTGAAATGAAGTTTTTTCATGCTGTGCTTCTGAGTAGGAAAAAGACAGAAGTACATGTATGATAAATGGCAAAGGTTCCAGGAGAAACCTTGCAAAACAATACAATTTGGAAGCATTAGGTTTGCTTAAATAATTTAGTACATAAATGGGTCTGTTAAAGTTTTATAACCAAATACTGTTTATGTGGCTTTGGGTAGAAAATTGGTTATGTTTCCACTGAATCACTTAATCTTATCTCTTAGTTAGAAATTAGGAAATATAACTAACTCGAGGCTTGTCATTGTAAAGTACTTTTGGAATCAGCAGCATTAGAAAAGTACACTTTTGTTTGAAACGCTTGAGTTTGCCATTAAAAAGATATATTTTAAATTTCCCTGAAGTTGAGCTCATTTTCTGCAGGTTTTATGGCAGATTAAATGTAACAGTTTAAGCAGATAAGCTGTTTGATTTGATATCACTAATAGTGATATTTAGTGATCACAATATAGTGATATTGAGATCTGTTCTTCTCATGGACACTAAAATTTGCACTGAGTGCAGTCGGATATTCTTGTTTGGCCTTTATTCATAATGTAGTTAAATTACCAACAGCATTATTGCTACTAAGCTAGATACATTCTGAAAATCAGGGTTGGTACTGCTTGACATCAGAAGAGAGATTATTTCAGTATCTAAAGGAGGCCTACAAAAAAGCTGGGGAGGGACTTTTTAGGCTATCAGGGAGTGCCAGGACTAGGGGGAATGGAGCAAAGCTGGAGATGGGTATGTTCAGACTGGATGTGAGGAGGAAGTTGTTGAGCATGAGAGTGGTGAGAGGCTGGAATGGGTTGCCCAGGGAGGTGCTTGAGGCCCTATCCCTGGAGGTGTTTAAAGCCAGGCTGGCTGAGGCTGTGGGCAGCCTGCTCTAGGGTAGGGTGTCCCTGCCCATGGCAGGGGGGTTGGATCTAGCTGATCCTTGTGGTCCCTTCCAACCCTGTCTGATTCCATGATTCTATGATGAGATGCTCAAAATTAGGCACCACTGGAAAGCACAAGGGTGTCTGTTATTTCCATCCAGAACACTGAAATAATAGAGAACTTAATGTCTGCTAAGAACAAAGTCAAACCTCTGTTAAGATTTTTAAATGAAAAGTTATGTCCAGGAATCAAATGTAAGCTGGAAAACTGACTCTAGTTTCAAAGACTGTTTAAGTGACATTTAAGAAATGTCCCCATGTCTAAAGTTTATAACCATTAAATGCAGGCATATAAATCCTTGGAAAAGAGCACATCCCAAGTAATTTTCAAGGTGTAGAACAGACTGACAGGAAAAAACCCAGCTGATAGTGACTCTCTGCAGGGATTTTTGTTTGTTTGTTTTATCAGACTTACATGTTCTATGCTGAAGCTTAATAATAAATGCTGATCCTACCTTTCTCATTCAAGAGCAAGAAGTGAGCTGCCCTACTTCTAGCAGAACCCCCTTCCTAGAAATGGATCTTGCCTCCCCCACCTCCATGCACTCAGAATGTAGGGTTTATGAGAATATGTATTTTTTAGGTATCACCCACAGCTAACCAACAGGCAAGTCAATCTTCTCCAGCCATGAAAGTGATATGGCTGCTAGTTCTTCCATGAGATGTCTTCTGGTTTTGTCTCCAACAAATGCTGATCCCACATTTCTTATTCAAGGATGAGAAATGAGCTGCCCTATTTCTTCTAGCAGAACCCTCTTCCTAGAAAGGGACATGGCTGCTAATTCTTCCATGAGGTGTCTTTTATTTTTGCCTCCAAGCTTACTAGTTGATGGTGGGAAATCTTTTGCCAGGCATCTGTTTTCTTGTTCTGATGTGACCATGGAGAGGTTCTAAATTCTTAACTGGAAATTTTCTTTATAGCTCTCAGTTAAGCTTTTAAAATAAAAAGTAAAGGATGTTGCACTAAATTCTGGAGGAACTTGATAGTGTTGTGAATTTTCTTAACTAAAAATCTTTTCATGTCTCCTCTTTTTTTAAACAGTAATTCAGAGAATCATAGGATGGTCTAGGTTGGAAGGGACCTCAAGGATCATCCTGCTCCAACCTCCCACTGTAGGCAGGGGCACCTCCCACTAGAACAGGTTACTCAAGGCCTCATCTAACCTGGCCTTAAACACCTCCAGGGAGGAAGCAGCCACAACCTCCTTGGGCAACCTGTGCCAGTGCCTCAACCACCTCTCTCCCAAATATTATTTGTCTGATAGTTAAAAAAATTACAGATGTTTTTCCATCTGGATGAGGTTTGAAACCCAAAGATGAGCTCACCAGTACATATTTGACTGCAAACAAATCGTGTTCACTTAGTATGCTACTTTTATTTATTCATCATCAGCAACTTCCTGCATGCCTTTCATAAAATGAAAATAGGACTGAATTAGCAGGCAAATCTGCTTTCATTTCTTTCATTCTGTCAGAGAAATTCCAGATCTAGGCAGAAAACATCCTGTGACAATGTCAACTAAAGCTGACAGCTTTTACTACTTGAATTAGCTGTATGCTAATAGCCATCAGAAATTTGTGCAGAAGAGGTATCAAAAAATTGTCAACATACATTGAATGGTGCAGAATCTTGTAGTTGAAAAAAGCAGATGACTGATGTTAGTTGGCTAAGATTAGAGCCAAGGATGAAGTGACTGAAGAGCAGAGGAAGCACAAAGTTGAAAGAGAAGAAACGTTATCTTTCTCAATTTAATGGAGTTTGCCTTCTGATTGTTAGATTTGCAGCCTGGTTTTCATGGATTCTCATCTGTTTTTATTTATGCTGATAGCAGCACAGCCTGAGAATGTTCTACTAAGCTGCTCCTGGCAAAAAGTTCCTGCCAACTGCTGTTCTTGCCATGTATGTTTTTGATGTTTGTCACCGAGGGTGAAGGTTATTGTGGGCTGTGTGTTTGAAGCTTGTATTTTAAAGACTAGATGGGAAAGTGCAGAGTGCACCCATGTCTACAGCTACCTGAAGGGAGGTTGTGGCCAGGTGGGGGTTGGTCTCTTCTGCCAGGCAACCAGCAACAGAACAAGGGGACACAGTCTCAAGTTATGCTGGGGGAGGTCTAGGCTGGATGTTAGGAGGAAGTTCTTCCCAGAGAGAGTGATTGGCATTGGAATGGGCTGCCCAGGGAGGTGGAGGAGTCACCATCCCTGGAGGTGTTCAAGAAAAGCCTGGATGAGGCACTCAGTGCCATGGTCTGGTTGACTGGCTAGGGCTGGGTGCTAGGTTGGACTGGATGATGTTGGAGGTGTCTTCCAGCCTGATTTATTCTATGATTCTATGATTTGCTGAGGTCAGCCTGTCCCACCGAGCAGATTTCACTTCTGTTTTCTCATCCCTCTTTATTCATCTCAGCTTGAGCAAGGCTTTCCCTGCTCTCCACTTTCTCTAGATTAAATAGGTTTGGGGTTAGACACTTGAATAGGTCACATTTTTATGTCTTCACATTAATAAATTTCAGTTAGCCACCATGTATAAAGAAGTCCCTTTCATTTTAACAGGGTGGTATTAAACTACCTGTTCTCAGTGGAGTCTCTTTCCATGAAAGAGCAGTTTCTAAGGAAGTATAAATCAGTGAGATAATCCCACTCTAAACTGTGGCTTGGATCTGGTGAAAACCACTATTAGCTGAAAATATCCATTGGAGATTTTAGCACTCAGTCGAGCTGGCTTGAATTTCTTGTAGGCTGGTAAGGAGATAAAGTGAGTTCAGTGATGACTGTCAGTGTGAGTGGATTCTTTCTTTGCATGGATGAGAAAAATGGTGTCTCTAAACATCCTACACCCAAGGTTGCTTTGGACAAGTCCTTCTGGTACTTGAGCATTTCAGGGAGACTTAGATTGTGTTAAGGTTGATGAAAGCTTGTTATTGCCTTCAGCAGAATCCAAATTTATCCCTAGGCATTAAAATCTTCCCAGCATTTTAGGCAGTTTAAAAGCCATAGATAAAATCTTCTGGTTCACATATGGAGTAATTTGCACTGAATTAAACCAGATTCAAAATACTTACTGAATATACACACAAAAGGCTACATATTTCTTTGCAAGGCTGTATGTGTGAGGAATAAAAATTATGGTGCAGACAGAGTAACAGAGAATCACCAGAAAGAAGTCCTTATCAACAGAATATGGAGTATTATAAATTATTCTCTTTCGCTTGAAATTTCACTAGGAATATATTACCAGTACCAGCAAAACTGTAATGCAGAGATTGCAGTCTCAAACAATTTCCTAAACCATCATATTAAATTATAGGACACAATGAAAACATAATTAGCTCTAAAACTCTTTAAATAATCAACACCAGGCTTAAAATCCCCAAGTCCCCACCAGGTCAAAGAAAATGGCAAGGGCCTGAAGGGACATTGTAGCCAGGTGGGGGGTGGCCTCTTCTCCCAGGCACCCAGCAATAGAACAAGGGGACACAGTCTCAAGTTGTGCCAGGAGAGGTCTAGGCTGGATGTTAGGAGGAAGTTCTTCACAGAGAGAGTGATTGGCGTTGGAATGGGCTGCCCAGGGAGGTGGTGGAGGCACCGTCCCTGGAGGTATCACAGTATCACCAAGGTTGGAAGAGACCTCACAGATCATCAAGTCCAAGCCTGGCTGAGGCACTTGGTGCCATGGTCTGGTTGACTGGCTAGGGCCGGGTGCTAGGTTGGACTGGATGATCTTGGAGGTCTCTTCCAACCTGGTTGATTCTATGATTCTATGATGATAGTGGTAGAATGAAAATATGAATATGATACTTTGTGTGCTTAAAGATATGGATGAGACTATTTTAATTAAGGTAACCATCGTATTAAATTAGAGGACACAATAAAACCATCAAGAAATTAGTTCTAAAATTCTTTAAATAATCATAGAATCAGTCAGGGTTGGAAGATACCACAAGGATCATCTAGTTCCAACCCCCCTGCCTTTGGTAGGGACACCCTACCCTAGATGAAGCTGGCCAGAGCCTCATCCAGCCTGGCCTTAAGCACCAGGCTTAAATTCCCCAAGTCTCCACCAGGTCAAAGAAAATGGCAAGGGTCTTATGGAAACTTGATCTCTTTCTATGATGGTAGTGGTAGAATGAAACTATGGTATTTGATATACTTAAAGACATAGATGAGACTATTTTAATTAAGGTAACCATCATATTAAATTAGAGGACACAATAAAAACATCAAGAAATTAGTTCTAAAATTGTTTAAATAATCATAGAATCAGTCAGGGTTGGAAGATACCACAAGGATCATCTAGTTCCAACCCCCCTGCCTTTGGTAGGGACACCTTACCCTAGATGAAGCTGGCCAGAGCCTCATGGTCTAGCCTAGAGCTCTTTGGTAAAGGGTTGGACTTGATGATCTGTGAGGTCTCTTCCAACCCTGATGATACTGTGATACTGTGATCCAGCCTGGCCTTAAGCACCAGGCTTAAAATCCCCAAGTCTCCACCAGGTCAAAGAAAATGGCAAGGGTCTTATGGAAACTTGACCTCCTTCTGTGATAGTAGTGATAGAATGAAACTATGATATTTTATATGTTTAAAGACATAGATTTGAATATTTTAATTAAGGTAAAAATGAGTTCTGAAGTGGACAGCCTTAATAACAGTGTAACTGTGTACCTCTCTGTGCTGGACTTGCTAACCCAGTGTGTGCTTATTTTCAAACCGAGCTGCAGCCTCCAAAGATCTGAAGTGAATGAACACACAGTTATGGTCTCTTCTTTTCATTTGATCTTGTTGATCCTTTAGGCTCTTTTCAAAATCACAATGGCATAGATTAAAACAGAAAAAAAAAAATCTAAGGCTTTGACCTTTTATGGGTCTATGAAATAAATGCAGAGTTCATAGCTGGGGACATTTTGGTTGAGCCTAATTGAAGCTGACAGTGGGCCCTGCTATGACAGAGCAAAACTCACTCTTCTGTGCAAACCCAGGCCAGTATAAATATTACTGTATTAAAAGTGATGTGTTTTTATAAACAGCAGTATTGATTGACTGTGGCTCTGAACCAATATAAGAGTCAGAGAACCTGAATGAGAGAGTTGAAGTGTTCCTTGTTGAGGGGACCATCTAAAAATTGCAACGTGAACTAATTCATTACCTTTGCAAATTAGACAAGATAGAAGAATTCTGATGTATAATCTTAGGTGTGCCCAGGTGGCCAAGAGAGCCAATGGCATCCTGGCTTGGATCAGGAACAGTGTGGCCAGTAGGACAAGGGAGGTTATTCTGCCCCTGTACTCAGCACTGGTCAGGCCACACCTTGAGTGCTGTGTCCAGTTCTGGGCCCCTCAATTCAAGAGAGATGTTGAGGTGCTGGAATGTGTCCAGAGAAGGGCAACAAAGCTGGTGAAGGGCCTGGAGCACAAGGAGGTTTTGGAGAGGTTGGTGCTGGTCTCTTCTCACAGGTAATCAGTGATAGAACAAGAGGGAATGGCCTCAAGATGCAACTGGGTAGGTTTAGACTGGACATTAGGAGAAATATGGACATTAGGAGAAATATGGATGTTAGGAGAAATATGGACGTTAGGAGAAATATGGACGTTAGGAGAAATATGGACGTTAGGAGAAATATGGACGTTAGGAGAAATATGGACATTAGGAGAAATATGGATGTTAGGAGAAATATGGACGTTAGGAGAAATATGGACGTTAGGAGAAATATGGACATTAGGAGAAATATGGACATTAGGAGAAATATGGACATTAGGAGAAATATGGACATTAGGAGAAATATGGACATTAGGAGAAATATGGACGTTAGGAGAAATATGGACGTTAGGAGAAATATGGACGTTAGGAGAAATATGGACATTAGGAGAAATATGGACATTAGGAGAAATATGGACATTAGGAGAAATATGGACGTTAGGAGAAATATGGACGTTAGGAGAAATATGGACATTAGGAGAAATATGGACATTAGGAGAAATATGGACATTAGGAGAAATATGGACGTTAGGAGAAATATGGACGTTAGGAGAAATATGGACATTAGGAAAAATATTTTCAGTGGTCAGGCATTGGAATGGGCTGCTCAGGGAGGTGCTGGAGTCACCAACTCTGGATGTGTTTAAAAGTCATATAGGTGTGGTGCTTGGGGATATGGTTTAGGCTGAACCTTGTAGAGTAAGGATATCATTTGGGCTGGGTGATCCTGAGGGTTTTTTTTCAACCTGAATGTTTCTGTGGTTCTGTGACTAATGTGTGGTGCCTGTGCTTGCAATTCTTTCAGCAGGTTGCTTCTCCCTTGAAGGCCAAGGTCAAATTCATTGAATATAGGGCTTGCCCTTGCTTCAAGCCTGTAAGTTACTCCTTTCTGTGTCCAATAGCCCAGCCCCTGAATAGCCAGTGCGCTCTCCAAGGATGCCCTCTTTGAGGAATGGAGACTCTTAGGGGTGGGAACTCAAAGGGGTTTTACTTACATAGTGGTTTCCATGCCCAGCAGTAACAGCTACATCCTCATAAAATGCAGCACTTAAGATGGTCAAGGAAATAGTCGCAGCATGACAGAGAGAGATTACAACTTCATTTTCAGTTCTATCCAAAAATTAACATGAAATGATATTGCCAAGCAAAACAGCCTCAGCACTTAATTTGGGGCATTAGTGATGCCATTATGAAATATGAGCTGCTGATTCTCATCCTGCCTCAGAAGCTTTTTATTCTTCCCAGATCAGCTTGCTTGGTGAATTAATCAGATGAAAAAAAGGCTCAGTTCGCCTGCACGAGAAACTGAAAGGATTGTCTGATGGCTTATGAAGCTATGTGATTTGTTCCATGGTGTGGAGACACTGAAAGAGAATTTTTATTAAAAAAAAGAGGTCTTGGAACACAGTCCTGCATGTGGTCAGCTCAGTGGGATATCATTTGAAGCAGAATATGAACAAGTAGAATTGAAATGGAGGGATCTTTGAAGAGTAATGAAAAAGGGGCTTCAGTTGCCAATAAAACAACTGTTTGGGGTGCTGAGGGGATATTCCTCAATCATTTAAAATAATTCTGCTCAAGAAATTGATTGGATTTTTTTTTTCTTAGGGAGTTGGGAGAATAAAAGGTAATGAACTCTTCAACAACCCAAAGTACATTTCACAACTTCTGGAGAATTTGCATGTGGTCATAATTTTCTCAAATCTCCTGCTCTTCAGGAGCACTTTCTTCCTTCTTTCTCTGTTTATGCTTTAGCAACCCTGATTTCAAGAACTCTGCTGCTGGCATTTGCTGCCTTCTCTGGTTTCCAGAAACAACATAGGGGTGTCAAGGCACAGTGCTTAAAATTACCAAATGTTGCCCAAAGAGTATGACTTAAACCATGCAATCTATGAAGGGTAAGTCTTGCCCTTCCTCCAAGTGGTCAGGACTTGGAATTTCTCTCTTGGCATTCCACGTGGTCTTTAGCATAAACTCAACCTTGGAACTCCATAGAGTAGGAGAGAAGCCCTTGTGAAATATTAAAACTAGAGCATATAGAATTTTTTCACACATAATCTGTGTAGCTTTAAGATTTAGAATTTCAGCATCTTGATGATCCTCCTATTCCTTCACGTGGGGTTTGCCTGCTTCTTCTTATTCCCTCTTCATATGTCCTTTGGGAGGGGGGAGTAAAACTCCCTCATACCATAGTCAGGGAAACATAGAATTATAAACTAGTTTGAGGTGGAAGGGCAAGCCTCATATTCAGTAAATTTGACCTTGGTCTTCAAGGGAATATCAACCTGCTGAAAGAATTGCAAGCACAGGCATCACACACTAGTCATAGAATCACAGAAACATTCAGGTTGGAAAAGACCCTCAGGATCACTCAGTCCAAACAGTATCCCTACTCTACAAGGTTCAGCCTAAACCATATCCCCAGGCACCACATCCATATGACTTTTAAACATATCCAGAGTTGGTGATTCCACCACCTCCCTGAGCAGCCCATTCCAATGCCTGATCACTGTTTCCCTGAAAAACTTTTCCCTAATATCTAGTCTAAACCTACCCAGTTGCATCTTGAGGCAATTCCCTCTTGTTCTATCATGACTTACCTCTATTGTCCTACTGGCCACAATGTTCCTGATGCAGGCCAGGATGCCATTGGCTCTCCTGGCCACCTGGGCACACTGCTGGCTCATGTCAGCTACTCTCTACCATCACCCTCAGGTCTCTTTCTGCCTGGCTGCTCTCAGCCACTCTGTCCCCAGCCTCTAGTGCTGTTTGGGGTTGTTGTGGCCAAAGTGTAGAACCCTGCACTTGGCCTTGTTCAATCTCATCCCATTGGCCTCTGCCCACCCATCCAGCCTGGCCAGGTCCCTCTGCAGGGCTCTCCTACCTTCCAACAGATCCACACCTGCTCCTAGCTTGGTGTCATCTGCAAACTTACTGCTGCTGGACTCAATCCCCTCATCCAGATCATCAATAAAGTTATTGAACAGGACTGGGCCCAGCACTGATCCATGTGGGACACCACTAAGTGATAACACCATCACTAAGTGATAACACTTAGCTTAAATTTGCATTAGTGTGAAACCAATATGGTTACAGCAAATAAAATGTGTGTGTGGTTTTGTTTTAACTAGGAAAGATATCATTTTCCAAATTTCTTCTGCTCACAAATATGAACAATGATATGGTGATGGATTTGACTGGATGGTCTTGGAGGTCTCTTCCAACCTGCTTGATGGTATGATATACTGGGTTGATAAAAATGCTGCAAGTGTAATCGTGTGCACTGAGCAATCAAGCTGAAATAATTACTTAGATCACACAAGTTTCTGTAGGTGTATTGGAGAGGCTTTATTTTGGTCTTTGCTTTCTTCAGTCTATTCTTTTGCCCTGGAATATTAAAATAGGTTATTTCTAGGACTTTTGTTTCTTTTCTGCTGCTCTTTGGCTAATTTCCTAAGTAAAATTTTTGAGAGAAGAATATTTTTGGCATCTGTTTTGAAATGGTTTGGAACAAAAGATTTATGCTCCTGTTTCACAAGCAGTTTTGGTTAGAACAAACTAACATTTCTCTTGAAAGCAAAACCAAACAAATCCCCCTCCAACCCTATTGTAACTGTTCTGCGATGTCTCCAATTAGCTTGTTGGACATCTTAACAGAAATGCCTCCTAATCACCACAACATCAACAGACCACTGAGGAGCTGGGGAATTGTACTCTAGGGTGTTCTTTCTTCACTTAAAACATGCACAAAAAAGTGGAAGGGCTCTGTCATCAGTCTGCACTGATAATTATTTTGAATGTGTGAAGAAAGGGGAGAAGCAAAGTGTGATGGTTTGGGTGTTCCCCACACTTTGGAAAATCACCCAGACTAGGCTCAGCAGCTCTGGACATTGAATGAAGCTTTATTTTTACAGCTTAGCACAATGTACAAGCAGATAGTTACAATATCTCCAGAAATAGACAAGTTAAAAGGTAATACAGAAACACAACAGCCCTGCCCTCGCAGAAACCTGAGTACCCAGGAGGGGCTCTCAACCTCTCTTCTGCCTTCCTTCCACTCCTCTACTTTAGCCCAGATCTTGCCTTACGTTTAAGGTAGTTTTCAGGGTCGGCCAGGGGGTTTAGGAAGCAGATGGATTTAGTCACACAGACGGCAGGTTAGGTTAGAGCGAGAGAAGTGCAGCCCCAAAGCCCTGACAGCGACTGTGTTATCTATGTTTGTCTTGTTCTTGTACAAGCAAGCCTATGAGTGCAGTAGACATCACCATTGTTTTCTTTTTCACAGTCTGTAATCTAACTCTTCTCACCAAAACATTCTCACTAGCTTCAAACTAGCACACAAAGCTTGGGTAAGAGGACACTACTTCAGTCCTGCCCTGACAGTGTCTTTCTTCTAGACATATTAGAGGGTTTTAGCTTTAGTTCTTTTCTGGATTACATACAACAATACCTCTGCAAGTTAGCCTCCTCTGGAGATGCGTGGTCAGTAATTAACAATGCACAACAATGAACTGTAATTTAGGAGACAAAGTTAAGAAGAACACCTCATTCAATTAAAACTTGGCAAGGGAATGCAATTATCTAGCTTGGAGTTTTGCCAGGCTGCAGGAGCCTGTGTCTTATCACTTGTAAAAAAGTCATGTAGGAGGTATAATCAGTATAAACCTCTCTAAACTGTTGGCTTTTAATTCTAGTTTTCCTTTCAGCAGTATGTGGCATGTAGAGAAAGCATCACAGATCACAGGCCTCTAATGAAAACCAATCCATTTCTTTTTCCTGTCCTCAGGGAATGCTGTCCTTAGGTAAAAATGAAGTCCACTCTCAGAATGTGCTCCCTGCTTTACTACTTGTACACCTATTGATTTAGGTGAGACACCTAAACATGCCTTCATATGAGGCTATTTCCATGGAGAGCACAGTATGGGATTTGCCAGGGCATCACTTTGTTTTATACTTGCCCTAGCATGGATGAGCTGAAAAACCTGTGACTGATACATGCTTTTTAGGCTGCCACCACTGTCTTTACTGTAGTCCAGAATATGTCAAGGGTTGAAGAGCAAAAAGTGATTTTCCTAGGTTATCGGCATGGCAGGTACTTTTCCACTTGAAAGGTTTTCCTCTTCTCAGTGTTACAGAATTAACTAGGTTGGAAAAGACCTTTGAGATCATTGAGTCTGTCCCTGGAGGTGTTCAAGAAAAGCCTGGATGAGGCACTTAGTGCCATGCTCTAGTTGACTGGATAGGGCTGGGTGCTAGGTTGGACTAGATGATTTTGGAGGTCTCTTCCAACCTGGTTGATTCTATGATTCTATGTATTGCCTAACACCTTCTAATTAACTAAACCATGGCACTAAGTGCCTCATCCAGTCTGTCTCAAGATTGACACCATGCACAGGGGTATGCTCCACCCCTCCCTGCTCATCTGTGCAAACAGATGTTTGCTGGTAGAGCTATACGTGTGCTCCTCTGAGCAGACAAAATCCTGATTGTAAGGAGCAGGAATTCACCTGAATAAATCTTTTAGTCTTTCTAGGATCCTTAACTCAAACTGATCACCCAAATGGTACCCTGACTTAGAATCATAGAATCAACCAGAGACTGCCAAGATCATCCAGTCCAACCTAGCACCCAGCCCTAGCCAATCAACCAGACCATGGCACTAAGTGCTCCAGTTCATACTCCCTCTCCTTTTTCATTGCTAGGAAGAATTTACACTTGCTGCTGTTGCTTGTGAATTGCCCTCAACTTTGTTTAGTGCTGAGGGAGGAACTACTTTATCTCATGCCTACGTGGATCTTCCCTAAGGACTGAAAAAAACAGTTATGTTTTACATGTCTGCTTTTTTCCTTTCCAGTGACTTTTGGGCACTCAGGTAAAATATGAAAGCAGGGATCAATCTGTGCATGAGTCTTGTGATTTCTTGATGAAATACCTGACTCACATGAAACACATGATCCCAAAAAAGAGAAAACCTTAGGTTAAATATGTATTAACTAGAGTGAAGGCAGCTTGGTGAAACACAGATTTACATGAGTGAATTAAGCATCTAGTGCTTGTAACTGGATTCTGCAGGTTCATAATTAGAGTTCATGGTAAGTGGCTGTCTTCTAGACTGAAAAAGACTCTTTGGCAAAAGAGCATAAAACTTCCATGTATGCATTTTAAGGCATCAATTTGAAGGTCCAGTGTTAAGTGGCGTGCATAGCTTAGCCTGCTTTATATCTTAGAAGAATATGTAGTTGGAGAGTGGGGTTAGAGGGTGAAGGAAGCAGTGAAAGGAGTGGAGATAGAAGAGGAGGCTGAAATGTCTTCAAGAGAGATTTTAACCTAAGCACACCCATGAGAAAGCTAAACTCAATAGGACCCTCAGAGGACTGCTGACTATTATGTAGGTCTAACATAAAATTTACTTTCCTCCACCTAAGTGATGGGTCTTAATCCTTCTCTCTGTAGGATTCAAACTGTTTATTGAAGAGATTTTTGAGGTCATGTTGTGATCTCTGATATGTCTTACTGGCAGCAGTGCAGGCCAGAACCTGTTTAGAACATTCTGGAAAAGAGTGTTCATAGAATCAATCAGGTTGAAAGAGACCTCCAAGATCATCCAGTCCAACCTATCACCAGCCCTATCCAGTCATGTAGATCATGGCACTGAATGCCTCAGCCAGTCTTTTCTTCAACACCTCCAGGGACAGTGACTTCGCCATCTCCCTGGGCAGCCCATTCCAATGCCAATCACTCTCTCTGGCAACAACTTCCTCCTAACATCCAGTCTAGACCTCCCCCAGCACAACTTGAGACTGTGTCCCCTTGTTCTGTTGCTGCTTGCCTGGCAGAAGAGACCAACCCCCACCTGGCTACAACCTCCCTTCAGGTAGTTGTAGACAGCAATGAGATCCCCCTTGAGCCTCCTCTTCTCCAGGCTGCACACCCCCAGCTCCCTCAGCCTCTCCTCATAGGGTTTGTGTTCCAGGCCCCTCACCAGCCTTGTTGCCCTTCTCTGGACACATTCCAGCACCTCAACATCTCTCTTGAATTGAGGAGCCCAGAACTGGACACATTACTCAAGGTGTGTCCTGACCAGTGCTGAGCACAGGGGCAGAATAACCTCCCTTGTCCAACTGGCCACACTGTTCCTGCTATTTCAGAGGAGGTAGTGCTATTACAGCCTTCTGCCCCACAGCCAAAGGAAAAGTTAGTATCACTTCTAGAAGTTGGTAACTTCCTTTTGTGTAGGTTTTCCAATGGGCAGTGGATACTCTCAGGGTCTAGAATGCTCAACAGTAAGTTGCTCACTTCTCATCTTCAAAAAGTGAGACCTGAAGAAGCATTAACTCTGCACAGAAGACCTTTCTAGCCTTCCCTGATTTAGTACAGACCAAAAAGGAGTATCTAGGCTATAGATGACAGAATTATGTGTCAATCAGTAGTGTTGTAGCTGTTGCAAACTGTATGCTGTAGTCTTACACTTCTTGCAGGACATATACTGTTGTAAGAGTGGAAATGTCCAGGTAGTAGTTACATTGTTAGTAGGATGCAAGGGAATTGCAGCCTCAAATTCTCAGAAAAGCAATTGGAAGGTAGTTCTCTATAATAGATAAATATAGATAAATAGATATAATACACACAAATATATTTCTTTGTAATAAATAAATATCCAGGCTTCAAGACAGCAATTATAGGTGAGAGATCAGCTTTTTTTTTGGGGAGACTGATTCAACCAAACCCCCCAAAAATCACAATTTCCCTCTGAGAAACTACAAAGAATATATCTATGACCTTCTAGAGGATGTTGGATATCCAACTCAATCAGTGGGAAGGTAAGAAGAAATAGGTTATGACCTCGACAAAGGAAATGAGCCCTGGTGGAAGCTTTCACTAATGCGCACTAATACTCAGGGCGTACAAGAAACCTGATGTCAAAACTGATGCAAGTTTTGATGGTATAGAAAGAGTGAACGTTTTATGCCACAGAAGACACTGAGAACTGATGAGGGCATGGAGTCAGTCATCAGCAAGTTTGCAGATGACACCAAGCTGGGGGCAGATGTGACTGAGTTGGAAAGCAGAAGGGCTCTGCAGTGGGACCTTTACGGCCTGGACAGATGGGCAGAGTCCAATGGGATGGGGTTCAATAGCTCCAAGGGCAGGGTGCTGTACTTTGGCCACAACAACCCCATGCAGAGATACAGGCTGGGGTCGGAGTGGCTGGAGAGCAGCCAGACAGAGAGGGATCTGGGGGTGCTGATTGATACCTGCCTGAACATGAGCCAGCAGTGTGCCCAGGTGGCCAAGAGAGCCAGTGGCATCCTGGCCTGCATCAGGAATGGTGTGGCCAGCAGGAGCAGGGAGGTCATTCTGCCCCTGTACTCTGCACTGCTTAGACCACACCTTGAGTACTGTGTCCTGTTCTGGGCCCCCCAGTTTAGAAGGGACATTGAGATGCTTGAGTGTGTCCAGAGAAGGGCGACGAGGCTGGGGAGAGGCCTTGAGCACAGCCCTACGAGGAGAGGCTGAGGGAGCTGGGATTGGTTATCCTGGAGAAGAGGAGGCTCAGGGGTGACCTTATTGCTGTCTACAACTACCTGAGGGGTGGTTGTGACCAGGAGGAGGTTGCTCTCTTCTCTCAGGTGGCCAGCACCAGAACGAGAGGACACAGCCTCAGGCTGTGCCAGGGGAGATTTAGGCTGGAGGTGAGGAGAAAGTTCTTCACTGAGAGAGTCATTGGACACTGGAATGGGCTGCCCGGGGAGGTGGTGGAGTCGCCGTCCCTGGAGCTGTTCAAGGCAGGATTGGACGTGGCACTTGGTGCCATGGTCTGGCCTTGAGCTCTGTGGTAAAGGGTTGGACTTGATGATCTGTGAGGTCTCTTCCAACCCTGATGATACTGTGATACTGAGAACTGATTTTTAGCAGGCAGAATTGAAGGTTACACACAGTACTGCTTTGCAATTTTGTTCAGATGGGTCTTTGAGGCAGATCTCAGTTATCGTATCGCTCTAAATCTCCAGGGCAAACACAGCTTCTTTATCCCAATATTTGTGAAGATAGTTGTTTATCCATAGCCAAAATAGCATGCTGGAAAAAAAATGGAGCTAAATAAAGCAGGATTGTATAAAATAAGCCTATTACACACGTGATTGCAACAAAAATGTTCTCAAATCTTGAGAAAATCCTACAGGCAGGTATGGTTCATAAGCTGGAACTTCCTCTACAGCTAACAGCTGATTTAATTAATCTTCAATATTACAGGGCAACATTTAAAAAGGAATTAATGCTCTGGAGCACTTTACATGAGCTGTTTATGTGAGCCTTTTCTTTCAGTAGGATTTCTTTTTCCACTCTTCAATTTCAATAAGCTCCTCTAAAGGAGGAGGGGGAGTAGTCTAACCTTAATTGTTAAGAAGTATCCTTTTTTACTGCCTTTCTGTCAAATGGAGACATAGGCAAAGCAAATCGTTAAAAGCTTTCCACTTCTTTTCCTCTGAATGAAGGAAATTGGGAGAGGGAGAAGTTGGAACAGTTGTCTTAAAGATTTGAAATATCACTTCTTTTCTTTTCCAAGAACTTAGATTCTTACATTCAAACTCCAGGCCCAGACTCCCTCTGCATTATAGTTTGTAATAGTTCATAGAATGAGTCAGGGTTGGAAGGGATGCTCAGAGGGCTGGAGCAGCTCTGCTATGAGGACAGACTGAAAGAGTTGGGGCTGTTCAGTCTGCAGAAGAGAGGGCTGCCAGGTGACCTTCTTGTTGCCTTTCAGTATCTGAAGGGGGCCTACAAAAAAGCTGGGGAGGGACTTTTTAGGCTGTCGGGGAGTGACAGGACTAGGGGGTATGGAGCAAAGCTGGAGGTGGGGAGATTCAGCCTGGAGGTGAGGAGGAAGTTGTTCAGCATGAGAGTGGCGAGAGGCTGGACTGGATTGCCCAGGGAGATGGTTGAGGCCCCATGCCTGGAGGTGTTTAGGGCCAGGCTGGATGAGGCTGTGTCCAGCCTGCTCTAGGGCAGGGTGTCCCTGTCCATGTCAGGGGGATTGGAACTAGCTGATCCTTGTGATCCCTTCCAACCCTGACTGATTCTGTGATTCTAAATTAGTGAAGCTGAGAGCTCCACTTCAGGCCACGCTTCAGGACAGCAAAATGAAACGGTGGAGCTCATCCATAAAAGTGAGTGGCCTGCACAGATTTGTTTCTCTCATCCTCCCCCCAGCTGCAGAGTGGAACCACATTAGGTCTGCTGTTTGGGCCTTTGACTCTTAAAGGCTTGCGAGTCAGGACTTGTCGCCGAGTATGAAAACCAGCCACGAAACCAGCATACTTGTTTGTCAGCAAGCTGATATTAATTAAACTTGCTCAATTTACAATAGTAAAATTAAATAATTTTCCCCAAGTGTCAGAGTTTTAAACACAGCCTAGCATCTGACAAAACATCTTGTGCTTCCTTTTTTTTTTGGGCTCGCACATCGCCACCATGGAGCTGGAATTTTGCTAACAGCTCCTGATACATGAGCCGGAAGGGAGTGAAACTGCCCTGGTTGCATTGCCTTTTTTTGTTTCTGGTGCTAACAAATGATTAAGGACATAATGGTACGTGTATCAGTAAGTCAAACAGCCTCTCAACCCTCACATGGGGCTGATGCATATGAAGATGCCATATTTCATAGGGCTTTCCCATCAGAGCTATGGTTTCAGGCGAAGATTGTATTTTATGTAACATTTAATATCTTGGTAGTTGCCAACTGCAGTGGGGTGAAACAGTGTATACCAACTGTCAGCCTCATGCAAACATTTAAAAAACAGATGCTAAATCTTTGAAGTCATTGTTAAGTTTAATAGCTTCAGAAAATCATTACTCAAATCCATTCCCTAAGGTCTTTTTGTCAGGTTCCAGAGGACTTAAACTTAAAGCAAAACAAAACAACCCTCCGAGAATTTATCTGGCAATTAAGAGGATTATTTTTTTTGCTAAGGGAATTAGAATCTGATGGTTCCAAGTATAGCTAAACCCTATCAGGGCACTTTTGAATGCTCACTGAATAGTTTCCAAACTGCCTACCAGTTACCTCATAAAAATGCCAACTGCTAGATTCTGCAGTTTGTGCACTTTTCCTCTAGACTATGGCAAAAGCACAACGGGGTAATGTGCAGCTAAAACCTGTGCCGTGGCCTTGCTCTGCTGTTGCTGATCTTGATGAAGCTGCAAATGCAGAGGAAAGAAAAAAAACAGAGGGTAAGAAAAAAGAGAAGTAAGCTGAAATGATTGATCAGTGACTTCTAATGGTATTTTGGTCAATATCCAGCTGATTTTCCTGTTGCTCTTCCTTACATATTTATACCATTCAGAATCTGGCCAAAACTTAGGGAAAAAAAAATTATCCAAGTGATGGCTTCACAGCAGGTGCTGGATCAAACAGGTCTTGTTCTTTGCCCCCTTGGGAGGCCTACATGGATCACAGGAATCCTGATACTGCCCTTTAGATGACCTGTGGTAAAACTGCGGAAGATATGCTCAGTTTCTTCCAATGAATAAACAAAGTGTACGTGAAATATTTGTCTAAGTATGAATAGGGGATTTATTTTTCTATATCCATTGCTTGCCTATGTAGTTGATTGAAAATGGCACGGAGTAAATCTTGCCTAATAGATACTTAGGTAAGGATTTTATTTGAATGTCCAGCAGTGTGAATGTCAACATTTGCACTTTGATCGTGCTGCGAATGTACTGGTTTCAACTGGATAGGGAAGGGGAAAAAAAAGTTATAAGACATGATGTTGAGTTTTACAAGGAAAAATATATAGTAGGCTTATAAAATGCAGTTTGAGAAAGTCCTAGGGAGCTTCAAAGACCCAGACCAAAAAGCACTCTGTAGGCTTTGGATTTCTTCCACTACTCTTAGCTTCGAGCTGTAAGTTAGAAACTAAGACTGTTTGTAACATGTTTGTGACATCTTTAGGCAATGCTGAATGATTTCTCGTCAGAGCTGAGATTTATTGGAGCTGGATTGTGATCTTTGTGCAAACAATGAGGTCGAGGTGGCTGTCCTTTCCAGTGTTATGGAATGTGTCCAGAGAAAGGTGATGAAGCTGGCTAGGGGCCTGGAACACAAGCCCTATGAGGAGAGGCTGAGGGCTCTGGTGTTGAGAAACGTTTGGTGGAGCGCTATGGGAAAATGACTCTTTGTTCACCAATATGGCTAGATGGTCAAATCCCCTTTATTTCCATGATACAGTGACTTATATGCACTTCTAGCAAGAGGCTGCTCCACCAAGATTGGTTACAGTCAGAGGGTCCAGAGTTACATGTAAGGCGTGCATAGGTTAGCTTGTCACAACATTCTAAGGGTCAGCCTCCATCACCACCCACTCCAGCCCCTTTGGTCATCTAGTCTCTGCCCACTGCAGCTGTGTGTGGGGTGCTCAGCTGTTTACAGCTCGATTTCCTGGGCTAGCAGGGCTCCCAAGGACGTTCTCAGTGCAGGTTGCTCATGTTTATCAATTTACGTCCTCGACTGGTGAGAAATTCTTCCACACTCTGGGGGTGTTTAGCCTGAAGAAGAGGAGGCTCAGGGTGACCTCATTGCTGTCTACAACTACCTGAAGGGTAGCCAGGTGGGGTTGGTCTCTTCTGCCAGACAACCAGCAACAGAACAAGGGGACACAGTCTCTAGTTGTGCCGGGGGAAGTCTAGGCTGGATGTTAGGAGGAAGTTGTTGGCAGAGAGAGAGGCACTGGAATGGGCTGCCCCAGGAGGTGGTGGAGTCACCATCCCTGGAGGTGTTGAAGAAAAGCCTGGATGAGGCACTGAGTGCCATGGTCTAATTGATTGTCTAGGGCTGGGTGCTAGGTTGGACTGGATGATCTTGGAGGTCTCTTCTGACCTCGTTGATTCTATGATTCTATTTTATGAAAGTCTTTGTCAGCAATTGTGAGACTCAGAAATCTGGAGATGGCCTGAAGAGAAGCGCAGAGAAATATTCAACGTGCAGCAGACTGAAATGAATAAAGTGGAGCACATTTGTAAAACCCACAGAAGTTAACCATCTGAGCAGAATGCCTGAGCCTTGCAACAGAAAGTGTTGGAAAAAAATCATAAAATGGACCATTACTCCATTTTAATGGTAACAAAAATAAATTAGAAGTAGTACTGCAGTCAGGAGTCATTATTAAAGTGCTACGTATGCTGTCATACATTAACTTTAGCAGTAAGGAGCTTTTATGCTCACTCCAAGTGTAGCCATCTAAGTTTCAAGCAAAAGTGGTGTAAGTTATCACATGAAACCCTCAAAGATGGCTCTGGTTCTGGCATTGTTAAGGAGATTGACAGGTACAGTAGTCTACATACTACAAACAGTACAGAACTCTTCTTCCCTAGAAAAGCAACAAAATTAGTCCTGTTTAATTTATCCTGATGAAGCTCAAACCTCAGCTAGGTGATTATAGCAGGCTCCTTTCCTCTGCATTAGGCGTGCCCTTTGGAGCTGTTTGTCTCCTTGCAGCAGCTATGAAGTGAGTGTGCTGCTAACAGAGGTGGGACGAACCCAAGGCAAGGCCAGCAGAAATGCACAAACTGGAATGGTTTGAGACTAAGAGCAACTGAAGGGTTGCAGGCAAACACCAAAATCCTGGTGCTGTCTCTTTAACCTCAGGTTACATTTGCTTTGTAATGTCCCTGTGTTGCCTGCTAGGCCCAAATTCTCTATATCTGATAGAAAGGCACATTTTGATTTGTTTATATTTTGGAAGGGATAATTTAACTATGCTTTACAAAAAAACCTCTCCAAAAACTTCTGTGTCACCTTTTTCAAACAAAGACATGGCAAAGCCAACCTTTTAGGCTGCCTATGAAGTTAGCCTTATGATTGCTTGTGTTACATGAGTAGTTCATACACAACAGATGATGATGATCTGAAATCAGGCTTGGTGTACTGGCTGCAGCTGTATTATTTCCACATGGGAAAAAAACCCACCCCATTCTTTTTTCCTGTTGTATCCAGCAAATTTCTCTTTCCTTTGAGCCAGAATATGTTTTCTTCTCCCCTCCCCTCAGATTTTATTTCTCACATATATTTTTAATAAACAAGGGAAATAAGAAGGGCAAAGTCAGTCTTTCTTGTCCAGCTTTCCCTGTATCTAAAATGGCTGCATGCAGGTACAACAATCAGAAATCAATGACTAATTTTTACCTATCAAATAACTTTTTTTTTAACATGACAGGAGATTGTCATGCTGATCAGTGCATTAATTTTTCAGATTTATTATTATTGAGATTTGACACTGGATTTTCTTGGCTGTTTGCCACAGAACACACCTAACTTCATGTCTGCATTTATATATTCGAGAGCCCTGCATTGCTATTACAAAGTAAATGGAGACCTTTTAAGGATCATAGAATCAGCCAGGTTGGAAGAGACCTCCAACATCATCCAGTCCAACCTAGCACCCAGCCCTAGCCAGTCATGTAGACCAAGGCACTAAGTGCCTCATCCAGTCCCTTTTTGAATGCCTCCAGGGACGGTGACTCCACCACCTCCCTGGGCAGCCCATTCCAATGCCAATCACTCTCTCTCTGGCAACAACTTCCTCCTGACATCCAGCCTATACTTTCCCAGGCACAACTTGTGACTGTGTCCCCTTGTTCTATTGCTGCTTGCCTGGGAGAAGAGACCACGCCCCTCCTGGCTACAGCCTCCCTTCAGGTAGTTGTAGACAGCAATGAGGTCCCCCCTGAGCCTCCTCTTCTCCAGGCTAAATAACCCCAGCTCCCTGCTCTAATTTAAATCAGCTCCTAGTTTGAAACAGAGATTAGAGCTGTAGCCCAATTGCCCTGATTTTTTTTTTTTCTCCAGGGACATAAGGCAGTCTTGGAGGTCCCTTCCAACCTGGTTGATTCTATGATTCTGTGAACATGTTCACTCTTTCAAAGTATTCTCCACAGTAAACAACAACTTGAGAAACTACTCCCCTTCTTGTCACAGAGAAAAATCATATTTCTTTTGAACCTAGCATTTCCTTATCATAGAATCATAGAATCAACCAGGTTGGAAGAGACCTCCAAGATCATCCAGTCCAACCTATCACCCAGCCCTAACCAATCAACTAGACCATGGCACTAAGTGCCTCATCCAGTCTTTTCTTGAAGAGCCCCAAGGACGGTGCCTCCACCACCTCCCTGGGCAGCCCATTCCAATGGGAAATCACTCTCTCTGTGAAGAACTTCTTCCTCTTGTCTGTAGAGAATGTCCATATGCATAGTGCTTGTTTCCTAGTATAAGCGCTCTTAAATTAGCTGTTCTTCCCCTGATGGTCACTGTTTGAGTGGTGCTGCTCTCCCTGGGCTAGCTGTATTGGTGAAGAGCCAGAATTCAGTGGTTATACACGTTGGGATGAAGCTTTGTTTTTGTATAATCTGATGGATAAATCTGGCTAATGCCAAGCCTGAAAGTAAAAGTAGGATTTAAAACCCAAGATTGGACTGCATAAAGAGCAATTCTTCTGCAAGTGCCCTCTAAATGCTCTGACGCTTTGCATATGGAGAAAAGTTTATAAATGGTAATAAAAGAAATGAAATGTCTCACTTTAATTTCCTCATGTAACTGAATAATGTTTCCTTAAGGCAGCAATTATTGTACTGAATTCACAAAGTTGTTTTCAGAGCCCTGGCCGCAAATGTCAACAGTGAAATCATAAAGCTAAACACTGTGAACACCTTGCTAACCATCTGTAAACCAATTTTCAAAGAGAAAGTCACATCAGTAGAATATTTGACCCGTGCAGGATCTTGCAGATGTTTTGCTATAGGCTTTGGGATCTACCTCATTTCAAGGTCTATATAGTAGAAACAAATTGTGCATTTACACAGCCAAAGTCTAACTGAATTCCCATAAGAAGCTTCAAAGGCTTTTATGTTTGACCAGGCGCTGTGTTCTGCTACTTTGGCAAAGAGGTATTAACAACGACTTGTTAATGGTAATGGAGCCATACCTTCTCCATATGGATTCCAACACTTCAAGCTGTATCATCTGTCTGTTCTTTAAAAGCTCCACCCCTTAAAAAGATAATAAATGAGACCAACTTGACCTGGCCTTAGACCAAGTCATGGATTTAAACAATTTCTTTCAGCCTGGTTGGTGCTTTATTGAGGAAACCTGCTAAGGAAAAGCTATTCAGTCACAGTGCTTAAGTATCAAAAGAGTGCATGGAATCTGAAAATCACTGCCAATGTGTCAGCCAGACCCTGAGTTACCAATAAAACCAGAGGCTGGCAGCACAAGACATAGGCAGTGGCAAACTTTTTCAAGGTCCCCTGATTCCTGCAGCATTTCATAGAGTCATAGAATCAACCAGGTTGGAAGAGACCTCCAAGATCATCCAGTCCAACCTAGCACCCAGCCCTGTCCAATCAACTAGATCATGGCACTAAGTGCCTCATCCAGGCTTTTTTTGAACACCTCCAGGGATGGTGACTCCACCACCTCCCTGGGCAGCCCATTCCAATGGCCATCACTCTCTCTGACAACAACTTCCTCCTAACATCCAGCCTAGACCTCCCCCGGCACAACTTGAGACTCTGTCCCCTTGTACTCTTGCTGGTTGCCTGGCAGAAGAGACCAACCCCCACCTGGCTACAATGTCCCTTCAGGTGCATTGAGTTCACCCCTCAGGTACTCAGAGTTCACCTCTGAGCCTCCTCTTCTGTAGGCTAACCAATTGCAGCTCCCTCAGCCTCTCCTCATAGGGCAGGATGTGCCTGCTTCTGACAGACCAAGAAAAAAACCCATTGCTGCTGAATGGAAATAAAGGCAAGAAGGTAACTTTGAGTAGTTTGTATTGATTTATAAAGGGGAAATATTTTTTTCACGAACCTGACAGCCTTCTACAATGAAGTTGTTTGTTTAGTGGGCAAGAGAAGAGCCCTCAGACCAGTTCTGGGCCCCTCAATTCAAGAGGGATGTTGAGGTACTGGAACGTGTCCAGAGAAGGAGGGACCTGGAACACAGCCCTGTGAGGAGAGGCTGAGGGAGCTTTGGGTGTACAGCCTGGAGAAGAGGAGGCTCAGGGCAGACCTCATTGCTGTCTACAACTACCAGAAGGGAGGTTGTAGCCAGGTGGGGGTTGGTCTCTTCTCCCAAGTAACCAGCAACAGAACAAGGGGACACAGTCTCAAGTTGTGCTGGCGGAGGTCTAGGCTGGGTGTTAGGAGGAAGTTGTTGCCAGAGAGAGTGATTGGCATTGGAATGGGCTGCCCAGGGAGGTGGTGGAGTCACCATCCCTGGAGGTGTTGAAGCAAAGCCTGGCTGAGGCACTTAGTGCCATGGTCTGGTTGACTGGCTAGGGCTGGGTGCTAGGTTGGACTGGCTGATCTTGGAGGTCTCTTCCAACCTGGTTGATTTTATGATTCTATGATGCCCAGCTGAAGGCCAGTGCTGTACTCCACAGGTCAGTAGTGATGCCAGTAATGTTTGATATTGAATGGAGGTCCACCTTCAGCAAGTTCATGGGTGACACAAAACTTGTTGGAGTGTTTGATTCAACATATGGGTGTGTTGATATTCACTTGGGCATCACTAGCTAGGACAAACAGGAATCTCATGGGATTCAAGAAAAAGAAATACAAAGTCCTACTGCTGGGGAGGAATCATTTCAGGTATGGGCACAAGCTGAAGTCCATCTGGAAAGCAGCTTTACAGAGAAGAGCCTAGAGGGCCTGGTGAACATCAAATTGGACATCAGCCAGCAATTCATTAGGGAGGGTATTGCCAGAGGATGGAGGGAGGCGATTCTTCCTCTTGGTACCTGTGAGGACCCACCTGGGCTGCTGTCTCCAGTTTTGGGTTCCCTTATTCAGAGGGTAACATTATAAAGTGAAAAGCTACACAAGCCTTCAAAAGATGTTAGAGGTGTCGAGATAAGTGACTTGAATAGTTTGATTTTTGATTCAGGCAAATAAGGTTAGTCAAAAAAGGAAGGTGGCTGATTCTCACTTGTGCCATTGAAAATACGTTCTCACAACAGTTTTCATTCCAAAATACAAACCTTCAGATGTCCACTTCATGCCACTTAAATGTCATCGTTTAAAGTAATTGCTGCAAAGATTCCATCAAATGCCCTCAAACTGTAAAGCATCATTTAGCCCTGCTGTGCTATGAATATTGCCTGGCAGTGAAAAAATACAACTTGCAACCTGAAGACTGACCCATCTGCTATTTATTTAGCCTTAGAAAAAGCAATTCTGTATCACACAAACAAAACAACAAAAGAGAAAAGGAAATAGGTATTTAAAAACCTGCAGGATGTTTCCAAGTCATCTTTAATTTACCTGATGATCAGTGGCTTAACTTGACATTTTAAAACTAGTACTGGAGTACAGTGGAGAGCAGAAGTTTGTTTCGCTTCTATGATAGTTAGTTAGTGAATCCCACTTGTACCTTTCTAAACTGAAGATGTAAAAGGCTATGAAAACCAGAAAAAACAATCTGTAAGATGTTAATTTTATGGTGATCACTTTCTGTCTACATAATGGCAGTTCCTGTGTTTGGCAAGTGAAGGGATTCATAGCTGTTAACTTACGTACGTACCAGCTGCAATCTAGGCTTGACAAGCCATGGTCTAGTCGCAGGATCACAGGGTGTTAGGGGTTGGAAGGGACCCAAGGACATCATTGGGTCCAACCCCCCTGCCAGAGCAGGATAATACTATCTAACACAGATCACAGAGGAACACATCCAGACAGGCCTTGGAAGTCTCCAGAGAAGGAGACTCCACAACCTCTCTGGGGAGCCTGTTCCAGTGCTCTGGAACCCTCACAGTAAAGAAGTTCCCCCTTGTGTGGAGGCGGAACCTCTTGTGCTGCAACTTACACCCATTGCTCCTTGTCCTAACTGTCCAGAAATACCCCATGCTGATCTGTATTCTGTCAGTGAAGGTCAATCCAGGCAAAGCCAGTTCCTGGATCAGTGAAACTGAATGGTCTCTTTGCCTCTCTGACTCTAAGCCTTCAGAATTTCTTGTGTGTTTGGTGTCCCTGTCCAAATGACTTTTGGTTTAACAAACAAAAAGTTGCTGCTTCTTTCTGCTTTGGGAAACACCTTAGAATCTCTTAAAAGAATGAAGTGGTGTGTGTGTGATTAAAGATTTTAAAGACTTTAATATATATATTTTTTTTTCATTCTCTTATTAGTGAGACTCATACTCCTTGGTTTGATGAAATCCTTTTTCATGATGTCTGGCAAATCTCCAAACCATTTCAGCTTCTTTACAACAAGAAATAAGCTTTCTGATGAAACCCATCTTTTTGGATGTAGAAGGGAGTTGTTGTGGCAAAAATCTGCTCTTTCCTCCAAGGCAGGAAATACAGGAATATTCTGTTCCCTCCAAGATAGATTAATTCCATAGTTATTACTTCCAGTTTTATTACTAATAAGGCATGATGTTGATCATCATCTTTTCTCTTATTTAAACAAGATGCTCATACAGTTCTTTCTAGCAGAGGGCTGTGCTCTTTATAGTATGTGGAATCTGTTTCCTGAATTCTTAGTTATTTAAACACCCAAGCACTGCATTCAATTTTGAGCTGTCTTCTAATACCATTCTTTGGGAGAATTCTATCACCTGAAAGAAAGTAACAGAATGAAAACCACGGCTGGAAAGACATGGAGTTCAAATGATCACATAGCTGGGAACACAAACATCTTAAAAAGATGTCTGGAAGTGGAATTGATTCAGTTCTTCTCTAGATTTTAAAGGGATCCATTTTGACTGGAAGGCACAACCTAGTGAAACACAAAGTTCAGAATGCAGTGCCACAGCAGGAGCAAATGAGAGTGCATCTGGATTTGGAGGAGTGCAGATGAAAGTTGTTTCTACCATTTGAGCAATGATGTGAGGCCTGTAGAGTTTCGGACTGTAATGGTGATAAGCTGGATTCTGTTTCAGCACAATATGGAGACACAGAGAAGAAGATCTCAAACTGAAAATTCCTGGTGTTGGCTGTTGCTGCAGAGCTGCAGCTTCCTGGGATTTGGGAGATGTGTGAGACACCAGTGAGGAACACAGAGATATATTCTTCCTTGTCATCTGTACTGATCTATGTTAAATCAGTCTCATTATGCTCACATATTGAATCAGTAGTTATAATTAGAGAATCACAGAATCAGCCAGGTTGGAAGAGACTTCCAAGCACATCCAGTCCAACCTAGCACCCAGCCCTAGCCAGTCAACTAGACCATGGCACTAAATGCCTCAGCCAGGCTCTTCTTGAACACCTCCAGGGATGATGACTCCACCACCTCCCTGGGCAGCCCATTCCAATGCCAATCACTCTCTCTGCCAACAACTTCCTCCTAACATCCAGCCTAGACCTCCCCTGGCACAACTTGAGCTTGTGTGCCCTTCTTCTGTTGCTGGTTGCCTGGCAGAAGAGACCAACCCCCACCTCGGGTAGTTGTAAGCAGCAATGAGGAATGTTGTAAGTAGTTTGAATTTGATTAAGCAGCTTCAGATACTACAAGGTTTTATATTCAGATTTGATCTGGTAGTATGAATGCACTTCTTTACCAAATTAATCAAAGGGCTTCTCCTATCCTACTAAATTCTGACATACTACACCTAGCAATATTCTGAGTTTTAAGTGAGGTGTATTTAAATAAGCAATGTGGGTTGGTTGCTGTGCTAGTTTGAGCCTAGCTGGGATATTTTGGTGAGAAGAATTAGATGATAGGCTTTGAAAAGAAAACAGTCTGCTTCACTCATAGGCTTGCTGAGATGCGTAAGAACAAGAACATAAACATAGATTAGGCAGTTGTTTGCTCTCTATCTTTGGGGATGCACTTCTCTCTCTAACTTGCCTGACTAATCCTTCTACTTCCTAACTCCCCTGGCTGACCCTTCAAACTCACCTTAAATATAAGGCAAAGTCTGGGGTAAGGTAGAGGGGTGGGGAGAAGGTGGAAGGGTTGTTAGGAGCCCCTTCTGGGGACTCAGGTTTCTGGGAGGGCTGCTGTGTTTCTGTATTACTTTTTACCTTGTGTATTTCTGTCTATAGCTGTATATAATGCAAATCTCTGCTTGTATATTGTGCTAAGCTGTAAATACAAAGTTTCCTTCCTATTTCCAGAGTGGCTGAGTCTAGTCTGGGTGATTTTCTTAAGTGTGTGGGGGTGGATAACACCCAAACCATCACCGTTACTCTTACACTTGACACAGTGCACAGGGCAACTTTTCAAAGGATTAGAGATTACTCTTGAGTTGCCATTTACACAGGATTACCATTCACCTTGGACTCCAGGATCCTAAGCCTCTTTTTGAAGGTCAAATCGAATTTTCTTTTTTTCTTCCTCTTTTTTTTTTCCTCCACTCCTTTTTCCTCCTTTTTTCCTTCTTTTTTTCCCCCTTCTCTTTTTTTCCCCTCCTTTTTTACTCTTTTCTCTCTCTCTCTTTTTCTCTCTCTTTTTTCCTCTTTTTTCTCTCTTTTTTTATCTCTCTTTTTCTCTCTTTTTCTCTCTCTTTTCCCCCCCATCTCTTTTTTCCCCCTATCTCTTTTTTTTCCCCTATCTCTTTTTTTCTCTCTCTCTTTTTTTTTCCTCTCTCTTTTTCTTTTCCCCCTCTCTCCTTTTTTCTCTTTCTCTCTCTGTCTCTCTTTTTACATTTATTTTTGACATGGCAGAAAGATGTAATAGCAACTGTGTCCAAAGGGGATTTTTCTTTTTAGCAAAATCAAGCCTGAACTTCTAAGTGTTTCTGTCCAACTACCAAATGCTTTCCCAGGTTCTCTTAGGAAGCATACGGTTCCAGTGTGAGGTAATTGTTTTCCATCTGGACTCTGTCTGGTGGTGGTATTTGCTGTAGTCATAAGTAAATAAATGAAAGAGTCAAAGAAATGAACACATCTGTAAATAATTTATTTGCTGATTGATGGGTGGTAAATAAACTTCTTTCTTTGGCTAGATTCACAGTCAGAATTGTGGACCGAGATATACGGCAGCATGCTAAAAGTCTGAAGTTCAAAAGTAGGATATGAGAAAGTCTCTAGGGACACCCAGAAACACCAAAGAAGTGATAGACAAATTCCAGTTAATGCTGCCTCTGACCTCAGCACGCCCCTAGCTGAAACACTTTAAAGCATGCTAAAGCCTTTCTTGAAATCCTGCTCTAGTTGTCTACTTGCCCTCTGTTTTGATCAGCTCTCTGTAGCCAGTCTTTCAAGGAGAAGAGTGATATGGAGACCCAGAAGAAGTTCACTTTTAAAACTGATATTGTCAAGGACAATAGAGCAGAGAAGGAAGAAAGAATGAGAAATGACTGTGGTTCTGGCTCTATGGAGACTTGCCAGACTCAACTCGGTGTTTTCACTTGTTCAGGGCAATATTCTTTTTCCTTTCCCTTCTTTGTCTGACTAAGCTCTCAGTAAAGCAAAAAATATCACCCAAACCTTCTGACTAATATACACTTTGACAGGAAGTTGAATGCTTCTGCTGCTAAATAAGTTAATTTATTAATTGCTAAGGTTCATTAGAAGAAGAAGAAAAAAAGGGACTGCCAGAACTAGGTGAACGAGCATCCTTACATCCTTCATATACTTCAAATGCATCTTCGGAGCACTAGCACTGAAGTAGGGAAAATGCCTGTGAAAAATGACTTTTTAGCTAGAGCATTTGTACACTTACTGAACTGAATTTCAAACAGGACTCATTCAGATGTCAGACTCTTGCAATTAAAAACCTGTGCTTGGCTAGCGAGTCAGTTCGTTATTACGCACTTTATGGTGTGAGCTGCAAATTAGCTACTCAAAGTCCCCAGTTCAAAGGATTTGCAGGCCTAGAATTATTCACTGAACAAGATTGTGAATCATTTCAAATAATGAATAAATTCAATATACTTTTTGTTCTGTCTTTGCATAGCTTCTGAAGAGGGAAAGAATAAAAAAGAGGAAATCAATCAGATAAATTATTCATTGAGAATTATTTGTTCAGCTCTAATGCTTATGTACTTAGACAATATTTTCATTGGAACAGACTCTGAAGAGCTCTTCATCCTGCATATATCTCAGCCACAATTCATCTGTATAAGGTTTTGAGGTTCTTGTTAAATGCAGATGCCTAGACCTACTTGCAGGCAGTAGGATTTGTCTGATTTTGTCTCTAAGTTCTCGACTAAGTTGAGCTACTCCAAGAATTATTGAACAGGGATTATTTTGTGGCAGAATTTCTTTGTCTCTACTGTGTCCGCATTAAGAAGTAGTCTTAAATGATCATCCCAGCTCTGCTTGAAAGAGATCTTAAACATCATCTAGTTCCAACCCCCTTGCCATGGGCTGGAACATCTACCAATAGATTAGGTTACTCACAGCTCCATCCAGTCTGGCTTTGAACGCTTCCCTTTTTCATCCACCAACACCCTCGAGTCCCCTCCAGGGCTACTCTCAAGCCACTCATTGCCCAGCCTGTATTTCTGCTTGATTTTGCTGCAACCCAGGTGCAGGACTTTGAACTTTGTCATGCTGAGTTTCATTAAGTTTGTGTGGATGCACCTCTCAAGCTTGTTGAAGTACCTTTGGATGCCATTCTTTCCCTCCATGTCAACCTGATCACACAGCTTGATGCTGGCAAACTTGCTGGGGATGCACGCAATCCCACTGTCCATGTCACCAAGAAAGATTCTTCCTTTTTGTCTTGTAGTCAAGGAAGGTCATCAACAGGAAATCAATTTCTATTGTGAAGAGCTACCTTTCTGTACTAATTGTCCTTATTTTAAAGGAAATTAAGATGAAGAAATTCAGTGATGTGTGCTGCTCAAATTAACACCCTAAGCACTAAATACAGCTCCCCCTAAGGAGATGTAATAGTTGTTAAAATCTCTTGCCATGACAGTAAGATATTCTACTATTTGTCTGCTACTGAGTCCTGTATCTCTTAAAAACCAGAGGCTGAATCTGGAAAGGGATCTGTTTTCCCTTCTTAGAGTATCCACACTCTTTCAATGTGAATGTCTTTGTTGCTCTGGTTGATCAGAGAAACCAAGGAGCCTCTGCCCCATCTTGTATGAAGTACAGTGAGAGAAAAAAATGCAACAACACAGTGGATCTTGGGCACTGAGAAGGGAAGAATGCTAGACACTGTAGGATAGATATTTGCTCTCATAGGAATGACTTTTTAACTAATGTAAAGAAGGACTCCTCCTGCCCCTCCCCCCATCAATAAGCATTCTGTCACATTCTACTTTATTTCTGCAGCCCAGGGGGCCAAACATATCCTGGGCTGCATCAGGAGGAGTGTGCCCAGCAGGTTGAGAGAGGTGATTCTTCCCCTCTACTCCTCTTTGGTGAGACCCCACCTGGAGTACTGTGCCCAGTTCTGGAGACTCCATTACAAAAGGGATATAGAGATGATGGAGCTTGTCCAGAGAAGGGCCACGAGGATGCTCAGAGGGCTGGAGGACCTCTGCTGTGAGGACAGACTGAAAGAGTTGGGGCTGTTCAGTCTGCAGAAGAGGAGGCTCCCAGATGGCCTTCTCATGGCCTTCCAGTATCTGAAGGGGGCCTGCAAAACAGCTGGGAAGAGACTTTTTAGGCTATCAGGTAGTGACTGGACTAGGGGGAATGGAGCAAAGCTGGAGATAGGTAGGTTCAGCCTGGACATGAGGAGGAAGTTCTTCATCATGAGAGTGGTGAGAGCCTGGAATGAGTGGTGAGAGCCCAGGGAGGTAGTTGAGGCCCCATGCCTGGAGGTGTCTAAGACCAGGCTGGATGATGCTCTGGGCAGCCTGCTCTAGGGTAGGCTGTCCCTGGGCATGGCAGGGGGGTTGGAACTGGTTGATCCTTGTGGTCCCTTCCAACCCTGAGTGATTCTATGATTCTATGATTCTAAGGCAAAGAGGTATCTGCCACAAAGGCTATTTCAGGTAGCTGTTTAAAAACAGTAAAATGAAGTTGTGAAGCTCTTTGCCTTCTTGCAAAAAAGAAGTTTCCATACATTGTTGCCATCATTCTTCTTACATCTTTGCTGGTTGACCTGAGGGGGCTGGAGCTGGGAAGCTGTTGTTGGTCTTGGCTGCTGACTTAGCCAGTGGCCATTGGTCAAGACCCTTAAGTTCTTTTCATGCTATCATGAGATGTTGTACTAAGATCTTTCCCTTATGCTGATGCAAGAATTTGGAAGAAGGATTATCTTTTATTTCGTAATGTACAGAATTTAACACAGTAGGGGTATAATCTTGATTAGGTTCTCAATGTGGTACTATAATAGAGTTAATAAATAATACTTGACAGCACTCTGAAGATGGAGGTATGGAAGGAAATGAGGCATAACTTTTGAATAACCCTTAATTCAAATATTGTAGATGCAAAGGAAATAATAAGGTAAAGTCAAACTTTGTTTCACAGGGCGATTCTACAACGTGTGTGACAACAACGACGTGCAGCAAAGTCTGTCTCCATGGCTCTGCAGAACAAAGTGGGTGATGTAAAGATGTTTCCCCACAAAGTCTGATGTAAGTATAAGGCTCTCTTATTTTCACTTTTGAAGGTCCTTTGTTTGATGACTGCTTGTATCACTTCGATTACCTATTGGCTCCGTGATGAATCTGCATATCATGAAAGCCATGTTCACAGGCTCACAGGATGTTAGGGGTTGGAAGGGACCCAAGGAGATCATTGAGTCCAACCCCCTTGCCAGAGCAGGACAATACTATCTAACATAGATCACAGAGGAACACATCCAGACAGGCCTTGGGAGACTCCACAACCTCTCTGGGGAGCCTGTTCCAGTGCTCTGGGACCCTTACAGTAAAGAAGTTCCCCCTTGTGTTGAGGCAGAACCTCTTGTGCTGCAACTTACACCCATTGTTCCTTGTCCTATGACAGGGAGCAAGTGAGCAGAGCCTGTCCCCCCTCTCCTGACCCCCAGTCCTCAGATGTTTATAAACATATATTAAATCCACTCTCAGTCTTCCTCTTCTCCTGACTAAGCAGCCCCAGATCCCTCAGCCTCTCTTCATCAGGCAGTGCTCCAGTCCCCTAATCATCCTTGTAGCCCTCTGTGGACTCTCTCCAGCAGATCCTGTTCTTCTCCAACTGGAGAGCCCAAAAGTAAATGCAGTACTCAAGATGAGATCTCACCAGGGCCTTTGCATTCCAGTATACACTCCAGTAGGGGTTTAGTAGTACTGGGAGAACTGCAAAGAGTCCAATATATTATCCAGAGGCAGAGTCTCTGGATAATATATTATGAATTTGATTTTTCCTTATTTACCCAAGAATATTCAGAAGATTTTGTTTTATTTTGTTACTTCCTTTTCCTTTTCCTTTTCCTTTTCCTTTTCCTTTACTTATACAGTTCAGTGTATCATATTGGTTTCTTCTATTCTGTTTCAAAAACTCCCTGATTCTGTGATTCTGTGAATATCAAACAAATATTCACCAAACACTAGGTCATGCTCCTAAGTAATAATCTGCACTCAAGGAAACAAGGATTTTGAATGAAATCAGATCCAAAGTTCACCAAGCGTCCATCAGGCACTTAAAACCCACTTTCTTCTTCCTTGTTGTTGTCAGGATGTTTTCCTCTTTTCTCATGACTAGCTTTTTTCCAGGTGATGGATTGGAAGTGTAGCCAGCTCCATGTGCAGACTGATGCATGGGAATTCTCCACACATTTTGCATGACTCTTTCACTCTGCCTCGCTGAAGCAATTTCACAGCAGGACAGATGAAAAAAAAAAGTACAGACAGAAGATAACCCAATTTAAATGAGAACAGGTCAATTAAAACACCTACTAAGAAGTAGTTAAGGCTCTGCATACAGCATTCAGCAAAGAGCTGGTACTGGAATGGGTCTGTCTTCTCTTTCTCTGAGTGCCCAAAGATCAGCATGATCAGCAGAGACAGCTTCAAAAATACTTGAGTAAATTTGAGTGATTTTGCCCAGTGTTGCAAATGCCTGAACTAGCTCTCTGTAACTGTCATCTGTCAGCAGATAGACTGGCTGAGCAGACAGACTTTAGCTTAGTACTGATCTGCAGGGTAAGAGAACAGGGCATTTGTGGGGCAACCGTGTTGGAAGATGAGGTGACCTCTGAGTTGGTGAGTCAGTCAGTCCCCAGGCCATGCAAGGCCACTTGGGTCCATCCCAGGAACACTGCTTATGGACAATTCACATTGAAGTGAACAGACACCAAGAAACTTGAATTTGGATTGGCCTTCAGAGCTCCCATTCCGATCCTGCTGAGGCATTTGGGAGAAAAGGCACCACATTTTTACAAGAGCAGGATCAGATACTAAAACTAGACTTCATGATCTTATAGTGAGGAGGCTTAGACCATGGGCCAACAGCATGAAACTTGCAGGCAGGTGGTTACCACCACATTCCTGTGTGATTCACTTTGAAGGAGAGGGTGCATAACATTACAGTATCACAGTATCATCAGGGTTGGAAGAGACCTCACAGATCATCAAGTCCAACCCTTTACCACAGAGCTCAAGGCCAGACCATGGCACCAAGTGCCACGTCCAATCCTGCCTTGAACAGCTCCAGGGACGGCGACTCCACCACCTCCCCGGGCAGCCCATTCCAGTGTCCAATGACTCTCTCAGTGAAGAACTTTCTCCTCACCTCGAGCCTAAATTTCCCCTGGCCTAGCTTGAGGCTGTGTCCTCTCGTTCTGGTGCTGGCCACCTGAGAGAAGAGAGCAACCTCCTCCTGGCCACAACCACCCCTCAGGTAGTTGTAGACAGCAATGAGGTCTCCCCTGAGCCTCCTCTTCTCCAGGCTAACCAATCCCAGCTCCCTCAGCCTCTCCTCGTAGGGCTGTGCTCAAGGCCTCTCCCCAGCCTCGTCGCCCTTCTCTGGACACGCTCAAGCATCTCAGTGTCCCTCCTAAACTGGGGGGCCCAGAACTGAACACAGGACTCAAGGTGTGGTCTAATCAGTGCAGAGTACAGGGGCAGAATGACCTCCCTGCTCCTGCTGGCCACACCATTCCTGATGCAGGCCAGGATGCCACTGGCTCTCTTGGCCACCTGGGCACACTGCTGGCTCATGTTCAGGCGGGTATCAATCAGCACCCCCAGATCCCTCTCTGTCTGGCTGCTCTCCAGCCACTCTGACCCCAGCCTGTATCTCTGCATGGGGTTGTTGTGGCCAAAGTGCAGCACCCTGCACTTCGAGCTATTGAAGCCATCCCCTTGGACTCTGCCCATCTGTCCAAGCGGTCAAGGTCCTGCTGCAGAGCCCTTCTGCTTTCCAACTCAGTCACATCTGCCCCCAGCTTGGTGTCATCTGCAAACTTGCTGATGACTGACTCCATGCCCTCATCCAGATCATCTAAGAAGATGTTAAAGAGGATGGGGCCCAGCACTGATCCCTGAGGGACACCACTAGTGACAGCCACCAGCTGGATGTGGCACCATTCACCACCGCTCTCTGTGTCTGGCCCTCCAGCCAGTTCCTAACCCAGCATAGAGTGTTTGCTTTGTAGCTACCCTCTACCAGTGTGTCTTGCCCCAAAGACTGTTACTGCTTCTGTTGTCATGGGGTGTCTGTGGCTGCAGAATAGATTGCAGCATTTGTTTGTGAGAAAGTGCCTGCAAACAGTCCAGCTCCACATCATGCTTTTGGCCAATGTCAAGCATGTCTTCAGTTAGAACTCCAATGCGAATCTGTGCCTTTAATTCTTGTTGGTATCTGGGCTTCAATCAGTGTTTTGCCTGAACTGGACCCATTGGTTGATGACAGGAAACTAAAATCTGTAGGGCCACATCAGTTGTAATCACTCATTCAAAGTATTGTTAAGAAAGTTTAAAATATAGCCTACCATTGCTGTTCTTAATTATTTTGCTTGAAATTATATTCCAGCTGCTATGATACCAGTGAAGCATAGAAAAATGTTTGTTTTTTTCATAGAATCATAGAATCAACCAGGTTGGAGGAGACCTCCAAGCTCATCCAGTCCAACCTAGCACCCAGCCCTAGCCAATCAACTAAACCATGGCACTAAGTGCCTCATCCAGGCTTTTCTTGAAGACCTCCAGGGACAGTGACTCCACCACCTCCCTGGGCAGCCCATTCCAATGCAAATCACTCTCTCTGCCAACAACTTCCTCCTAACATCCAGCCTATACTTCCCCCGGCACAACTTGAGACTGTGTCCCCTTGTTCTATTGGTGGTTGCCTGGCAGAAGAGACCAACCCCACCTGGCTACAGCCTCCCTTCAGGTAGTTGTAGACAGCAATGAGGTCTGCCCTGAGCCTCCTCTTCTCCAAGTTAAACACCCCCAGCTCCCTCAGCCTCTACTCATAGGGTTTGTGTTCCAGGCCCCTCACCAGCTTCATCACCCTGGTCCTGTAGTAATGTTTTCATACTCGAATTAGATACTGGCTACAAAAAGGTTATGAAGGTGTTTTGGAGCTGAATGAAAAAGGCTGTTTAGAGTTTAATACTTTGGCAGTTTTGTCAGTGTAGGCAATACATGTCTCTCACCAACAGAAGCAAAAGATCAAATATTAGGCAATGCAAATCATTCAGGACCAAAATTCAAGAAATAACCAAACAAACACCCCCTTGCTTTGAAACAAAAATGCAACAAAGGTCAGAATTTGTTTGTCAGAAGACTCAAGAAAAAGACAACAAAAATATAGTTTTAAATCTACCTTGGGAAATTAATACTGAGGTAATTTTCAGGCTAGGGTTGGAAATGTAGCACTCTGTCATTTTAGAACAAACACCCAAAACAGATGCCACAATTTCATAAAATAAACATGCAGTGAAAGGGTAACACAGACATTAGCAGCAAACTGAGACAGTAGCCAATACAGTATGATGAGAAGGAGTACTCAGTATGGTGTGATGTGCGATAGAAGCCATTAGCCATATGGTACAGTGTGAAGAGGGCCTCTGTGACTAAGTAACAGTTGTATGTTATGTGGTTTATAAAATAATTATGCAATGGCAAGCAACTCTTTTGTAATTATTGGCTGTTTCAAAATATTTCTGCTAATCTGGAGGCATTTACTCAGTTGATGGATGCAGGCAGTCTGCTTCCCGTGTCTCCGTGTTTGTAGATTGTGCAGTGCATCATCCTGCTGAAGGCAGTGACTGTTTTAGGCTTGGCCCCTGGAGAATCTCTTTGTTTCTTTTTTCTTCTTCTTCTTCTTTTTTTAAATGTTTTTAATGAAAAGCCAGGGAATATCCATGCAAATACATCATGGCTTGCTTGGACACCAGCCAAGGAAAGACTCAGTCACTACTGTTGCGTTATTCATTGGCACCCACTTGTGACCCTTCCTTTATTCACTGGCATCTCTAAAAATGGGAAGTGTATCACTAGAAACCCCTAGTCCTCTGCCACTGTGGGCAGCATAAACTGCTGACAGCTTCACCATATTCTCAGCTTTTGGTTTTTTTTAATGCTGTAACTTTCAGTCATGTATTAGAGTCTGCACCCACTTGTGACCCTTCCTTTGTTCACTGGCATCTCTAAAAATGGGAAGTGTATCACTAGAAACCCCTAGTCCTCTGCCACTGTGGGCAGCATAAACTGCTGACAGCTTCACCATATTCTCAGCTTTTGAGTTTTTTTAATGCTGTAACTTTCAGGCGTGTATTAGAGTCTGCAAAGCTATCAGCTACTGAAGAGCATCAAACAAATGCTCTTGATGTAACCAAAGAGATGACACTAATCTCCTTTTTCTTTGCTACTGCTCCTTAAGCAACCATATGGAAGGCAAGTGCCTGTAACACATTTCTGTAAAGTGCAGCACTTTTTGCTTTAACATGGGAATAAGGCTATAAATAAATAAATAAATAACTATTTGGGGAATCTATTCAGCTGCAAAATACACTTTCAAGGGAATCTTGGGATCTAAGTTTATGAGAAGTTCCCATCTCCTGGCTGTCCAGCTCTAACAGGAGAAGGTGAAAGGAGAGAGCCAGTGGCATCCTGGCCTGCATCAGAAGTGGTGTGGTCAGCAGGAGCAGGGAGGTCATTCTGCCCCTGTACTCTGCACTGATTAGACCACACCTTGAGTCCTGTGTTCAGTTCTGGGCCCCCCAGTTTAGGAGGGACACTGAGATGCTTGAGCGTGTCCAGAGAAGGGCGACGAGGCTGGGGAGAGGCCTTGAGCACAGCCCTACGAGGAGAGGCTGAGGGAGCTGGGATTGGTTATCCTGGAGAAGAGGAGGCTCAGGGGAGACCTCATTGCTGTCTACAACTACCTGAGGGGTGGTTGTGGCCAGGAGGAGGTTGCTCTCTTCTCTCAGGTGGCCAGCACCAGAACAAGAGGACACAGCCTCAGGCTACGCCAGGGGAAATTTAGGCTGGAGGTGAGGAGAAAGTTCTTCCCTGAGAGAGTCATTGGACACTGGAATGGGCTGCCCGGGGAGGTGGTGGAGTCGCCGTCCCTGGAGCTGTTCAAGGCAGGATTGGACGTGGCACTTGGTGCCATGGTCTGGCCTTGAGCTCTGTGGTAAAGGGTTGGACTTGATGATCCATGAGGTCTCTTCCAACCCTAATAATACTGTGATACTGTGATAAATCTTCTATTGTGACCCTGCAGTACATGGAGCAGCTGAATGGGTGTAAAGTAGGAACACAGAACTGAACAGCACCAGCTAGGACAACAAACCTAATCCCTGGAAGTCAAGCATACATGTACAGCTTGGAGAAGTCCACAAAAGCATCTTCCTCTTTCTTTCCATCTGACACATGCTGCAGGCCACAAAACATTTCCCAGCTTCTAGTAAACTTTAGACCAAAAGCTCTAACTGTAAAATATGACAGGAAGAGCACAGGAGAGATCAAGGGCATTGCCAGTATAAAGGTCTTTGAACATCCTCTGTCTGTTCCACCCACATGGGTCAGCTCTAGCACAGTCCTGGAGACAGTACAGATCAAAGGTGATTTTTATTGTATGCATCTGGTGTATTGCTGTTAGTGTTCTAGGATAGCACATGTATAATTTCACTGCAGTAGGTAAATCTGCCATCAAGGTTTTCAGTTTTGGAGTGGTTACTCAACTGATGTTTTCATAGTGCAGGTGACTGATGTGAGCTGTAACTATGGAACTGCTCTTATGATAAGGACATGAGCAATTAGAAATGCGATGGTTTGGGTGTTTCACCCACTTTAGAAATCACTCAGACTAGACTCAGCTGGCTCTGGAAATATGAATGAAGCTTCTATTTACAGATAGCACAATAGACAAGCAGATATTTACAGTATATACAGTTATATACAGAAATATACAAGGTAAAAGGTAATACACAGTCTCAAGTTGTGCTGGGGTAGGTGTAGGCTGGATGTTAGGAGGAAGTTCTTCACAGAGAGAGTGACTGGCATTGGAATGGGCTGCCCAGGGAGGTGGTGGAGGCACCGTCCCTGGAGGTGTTCAAGAAAAGACTGGGTGAGGCACTTAGTGCCATGGTCTGGTTGACTGGCTAGGGCTGGGTGCTAGGTTGGCCTGGATGATCTTGGAGGTTGATTCTATGATTCTACAGAAACACAACAGCCCTCCCAGAAACCTGAGTCCCCAGGAGGGGCTCTAAACCACCCCTTCACCTTCCCCCTACCCCTCTCAACCTTATCCCAGTCCCAAGGAAGCATGGAGGTTCAGCCAGGGGGTTAGGAAGCAAAGTGGATTAGTCCAAAATGGAGGGTGAGGTTAGAGAGTAAGATGCAACCCAGCCAGCAGCCTGAGAGTGATGCCGAGTGAGTTATCTATGTTTTGACTTATGTTCTTATACATCTCAGCAAGCCTATGAGTGAAGTAGACATCACCACTGGTTTCCTTTCACAGCCTGCAATCTAATTCTTCTCACCAGAACATTCTAACCTGCTTCAAACTAGCACAAGAAATCACAGGATCTAAATCTGCTGTCTGTGAGGCTTCTGATAAAACTGCAGTGCTCTAAACTAAACTTGTGGTCTGTGTGTAAGCAATACAGGTGTGTGACTGAAAACATTTTGCAAGGCTGCACTCCAACGACATGCTTTTAACCACATTTTAAGTGCTGAAAAGGCACGTGTCCTTAAGTGTAGTGCAAGGATATACATTAAAGAATTGCAGTACACAGAGTAACACATGCAGGCACATACATATATATATATATCTGTATATAAATACTTTTTCTTACAAGGCAAAAAGCAATTGTTCATTGATGAAAGCAGCTGGCATGACTGCTAAACCAGTTATTTTGTTTTATCTGGTATTACTAGTGAAGATACCACTTTCATTTTTGCCAGCATTTGTAGTGTAAATGAGGAGCAACCTATTGTAAAATGATGCTACTGAGATCAAAGGAAGCAATCCTTACTACCAGGCTAAAATCATTCTGGGGAAATGTTTTTGATTATGGTTAATGATGTAATCAAGCCAGTAAACTGCCTAGAAGTTGGACTTGCAGAAGCTGTACAGCCTGCCCATTACAAAGCACCTAATCGACAGTAATGGGGGGGGGGGAGGCTGGGAGGTGCAATGTAGCAAACAAGATGCCAGTTAAATGTTTACTCTAATGGCACACAAAACTGGTCAGATTTGATTAGGATACTTATGCCTATCTTCTTAACAGGAGAATACTGAGTGGCTGAGGGTTTAGCACAGGAAAAATCCAAAAAGCCAAGGGTGGAGAGGAAAGGACCAAGGGAAAAAAAAAAAAAGGTAATTTTTTAACATCTTTGATTTTGTTCTTTAAAGACCAATTACTTTCCTGTCCCCTGTGGGAGAAAAACATTCGTCTTCTTAATAGCAGAACCATTCTAAGACTTTTCTGATTCATTTTATATTTAGCAGATTACCGTTTTGGAGTCATCAGTAGGAGAGAAGGCAGCAAACTGACAGACTTGAAATCATGTCCTTTGATTGTAATTGACAGGGAAAGCAGTTAAGGTAAAGAAAAAAAAATATTTTATTCATCTTTGATTACACTGTGATGTGATTTGGTGACATAATACAACTGGGAACTAAGGCAAGAAAGGCAATAATTCCTACTTGAGGCTTTGACATGATGTAGCCCTTTAGTCTTCTTCAAACCAATGCCTCCAGCTACAATAGTCCCCTTGATGGAGTCTAGACAAATAGATATATAGACTGTTACAATTTAAAAGGCAAACAGCTTTAAAATAACATTTCTCTAGGCCATGTATCTTCATATTAAATGACTGATGCACATTTTTCTTTATCAAAATTAAATCTAGATGATCTTTTTGAGAAATTGCACCTTGGATAAAATTGTTTACTTCAGAAGGGTCTTAAAGTCATAGGAAAAGTAACTATTTATCAAACCTACCAACTGAATGAATCAGGAGCACCTATGAGAAATGAAAAGTGCATTCTCTGGTTCATAAATAGAGGCTTTAAGTGCTATATATAGTCTTGTGAGTCTTGGCAGCCAGTCACTAGTGGTGTTCCCCAAGGATCAGTGCTGGGCCCAGTCCTGTTCAATATCTTTATTGATGATCTGGACCAGGGGATTGAGTCCAGCAGCAGTAAGTTTGCAGATGACACCAAGCTAGGAGCAGGTGTGGGTCTGTTGGAAGGTAGGAGAGCCCTGCAGAGGGACCTGGCCAGGCTGGATGGGTGGGCAGAGGCCAATGGGATGAGATTGAACAAGGCCAAGTGCAGGGTTCTACACTTTGGCCACAACAACCCCAAGCAGTACTACGGGGGGGGCAGAGTGTCTGGAGAGTAGCCAGGAAGAAAGTGACCTGGGGGTACTGATAGAGAGTAGACTGAAGATGAGCCAGCAGTGTGCCCAGGTGGCCAGGAGAGCCAATGGCATCCTGGCCTGCATCAGGAACAGTGTGGCCAGTAGGACAAGAGAGGTTATTCTGCCCCTGTACTCAGCACTGGTCAGGCCACACCTCGAGTGCTGTGTCCAGTTCTGAGCTCCTCAATTCAAGAGAGATGTTGAGGTGCTGGAACATGTCCAGAGAAGGGCAACAAAGCTGGTGAGGGGCCTGGAACACAAACCCTATGAGGAGAGGCAGAGGGAGCTGGGGGTGTGCTGTCTGGAGAAGAGGAGGCTCAGGGGTGACCTCATTGCTGTCTACAACTACCTGAAGGGAGGCTGTAGCCAGGTGGGGGTTGGTCTCTTCTGCCAGACAACCAGCGATAGAACAAGGGGACACAGTCTCAAGTTGTGCCAGGGGAGGTCTAGGCTGGATGTTAGGAGGAAGTTCTTCACAGAGAGAGTGATTGGCATTGGAATGGGCTGCCCAGGGAGGTGGTGGGGTCGTTGTGCCTGGAGGTGTTGAAGAACAGCCTGGCTGAGGCACTTAGTGCCATGGTCTAGTTGACTGGATAGGCCTGGGTGCTAGGTTGGACTGGATGATCTTGGAGGTCCCTTCCAACCTGGTTGATTCTGTGATTCTGATTTCATGACTGACTGTGGGAGAATGGTGCTTTGGTTTGTCCTAGTCTCCAACAATTGCCAGTACATCACAGGAATGATATCCACGACCTGCAAAACAACAGGGGGAAGGAAATTCCTCATCTATCTAGTGGTACAAAAGAAAAAGAAGGTTTTTTTCCTATATTTTCTACTTTTTTTTTCTCCTGTCGTTTTTGTTTGGGAGAAAAAAAATAATTCACAATTTTGAGCCAAACCCCTGTGTGAGTGGACTTAAGGGTGAACCCAATTATGATGATAACAATAATAAAAATACTCATACTAACAATTAATGATCACTACAGGTTTTATATTCATGCAGAGATGATGCTAATATTTTTTGCAGTACTGTTGTCTACCTATTGATATGAACATTTGCAGTTGAAAAACTCATGCTAACATTTAGTGATCAGAACAAGTTTAATACTCATACAGAGATGCTAATATTTTTTGCAGTACTTCTGTCTATCTATTGCTATGAACATTTGCTATTGGAAAACTCATACTAACATTTAGTGGTCACTACAAGTTTAATATTCATACAGAGATGATGCTAATATTTTTTGCAGTACTGTTGTCTACTTATTGCTATGAACATTTGCCATTGAAAAACCTATGCTAACATTTAGTGATCACTACAGGTTTTATATTCATACAGAGATGATGCTAATATTTTTTGCAGTACTGCTCTCTACCTATTGCTATGAACATTTGTTACTGAAAAACCTGTACTAACATTTAATGATCACAACAAGTTTAATACTCATACAGAGATGATGCTAATATTTTTGCAGTACTTCTGTCTATTGCTATGAACATTTGCTATTGAAAAACTCATACTAACATTTAGTGATCACAAGAAGTTTAATACTCATACAGAGATGCTAATTTTTTTTCAGTACTGTTGTCTACCTATTGATATGGACATTTGCTATTGAAAAACTCATACTAACATTTAGTGATCAGAACAAGTTTAATACTCCTAGACAGATGCTAATATTTTTTGCAGCACTGTTGGCTGCTTATTGCTATGAGCATTTGCTATTGAGAAACTCATACTAACATTTAATGATCACTACAAGTTTAATATTCATACATGGATGATGCTAATATTTTTTGCAGCACTGTTGTCTACCTATTGCTATGAAGATTTGCTGTTGAAAAACTCATATTAAAATTTATTGATCACTACAAGTTTAATATTCATGCAGAGATGATGCTAATATTTTTTGCAGTACTGTTGTCTACCTATTGCTATGAACATTTGCTATTGAGAAACTCATACTAACATTTAATGATCACTACAAGTTTAATATTCATACATGGATGATGCTAATATTTTTTTCAGTGCTGTTGTCTACCTATTGCTATGAACATTTGCTATTGAGAAACTCATACTAACATTTAGTGATCAGAACAAGTTTAATACTCTAGACAGATGCTGATATCTTTTGCAGCACTGTTGTCTACCTATTGCTATGAAGATTTGCTATTGAAAAACTCATACTAAAATTTATTGATCACTACAAGTTTAATACTCATACAGAGATGATGCTAACACTTTTTGCCGTACTGCTCTCTACCTATGCTGTGAACAGGTTTAGAGATTCCAGTTAGCACTCATGAAGGAAATTCCACTCAAAATGATGTATCTCCCTTCCCTAATACTGTTGCAACCTTTGGCAATTATATGTAAAAGTAAGAAACACTGATTAAACTACATTAGCATATTTATAATCTGTTGAAATCTTCACAGTCCATTTTGTGGTTCCTTTGCAGTTACCACGGAAAGAAAAGAAACACCCTGAAAAAAAAAATAATTTTCAGATGAAATTTATAAAGTTATAGTTAAAGAAACATTATCCCTAAAATTACCATTTGAATGATAAGCAATTTTGGGAGTAATTATAGTGCACAGTCTACTTTCAATGCATTCTGATATATGGATAATTACTCCTGGTAATATGCGTTAGTTAGATTTTATAACAACAATAACAATTTATTGCAAAATTAATTCCTTGGCACAATTTAACATTTATTGATGTGAAGTCAAAGTGAATTGATTTTATTGCAGACCACTTGTGCTAACGCTTTCCCCCTGCTCCTGCTCTAATTGGTTGTTATAGGTCATTTTGGTATTTAGTTTAAAAAATAAATTAATTTGGTGCCGAGGTGCAGTTAGTAAAATGGGAAGATATTTACAGCTCATGTGGTTTTATTTAAATCAAAAATGGTAAGGTAATGCAATCATCTTGGGTTATAAAGTGATGGATGAATTGAAAACATTTCTGAATCAGGTCAATGGTAGTGATGATTAGTGCATTGTTAATCAAGTTGCTGAGATTGCTATCAAAAGCTTTATCTCTTTCACTCAGACTGGTGAGAGGATCATGAATATTAAAGAGATTCAAATAGATCTGCACTCATGTAATATGGAGCACTACAAATGAAAAGGCTAAATGAACCCAGACTGTGACTTTATGCACTGATATATCTCTTAACTAAAGAGGAATGCCTAATCCATTTCTGTGCTTGTATTAGGCGACATACATTGCAAGCTTACAAAGAATTTCATGTGCCATATTCATTTTATGGGCTAAGTACTTATTTACTGCCCTATCAGTGCAAAGAAAAAAAAATCACTGTGGAGAAGGTTTCTTTTTCAGGATAGAAACAATAGCTGCTATAGGCCAGGTTTTAATTCCTGCCACACCAGTGAAAATCCAAAGTAGTGTACTTGAAATCAGCAGCCTTATCTCAATTACACTGCTCTTTATTTTATGCTGATTTACCTGGAATTAGGATTTAGCCCAGTGTATAGTTTAATTATATGTCTGGGGTGCACACTAATTTTAAGTCTTAGAGGAGCTCTAACAAATAATATATGTAACCACAAATGGATGGTGCAAATACATGGACAGCAGAGGCCTGAAACCTGCAAAAGTGCAGGTATGTGCCTAGCTGTGTGCTCCTGAGAAACTCCATGGATGTTCAGCTGGGTTAATCATGGAGGCTAGGCTAAGCAGGTTCAAGGCCCTCATTAAAACCTGTTCTTCATAATTAGATCCAAGGAACAAAAATCCCAGATGAACAAAATAGCATGAACCACAAAACAGAATGAACAAAAGTCTGACTTCATGCTTGTGACTATTTGACAATCCCTGTAGTAGAAAGGAGTCAAAATGGTTCAGATGTCAGCAGCTGTCTTGGCAGGGCAAGATGCTGGTTCTAGCTGGTTTAAAAAGTGTAGAGATTATGCAGTGTTAGATCTGTAGAGCCTACAGAGGCACTTTTGCAGTACAGCAGTCTGTAGTGTAAACGCTCCTCAGTTTGTCTCAGATGTGCTGCTTTTCTGTGAGTGACGGAGTAGGAGTTCGAACCTACTCATGACTGCAGAGAGGTAAATTCTTTCGAAACTCCCACTTTACAGAGCAAAATTGAAACTAAAGCTCAGCAAGGGAATAGCAGTGCAATCTTAGTTACCTGGGTAGTTTACTGTTGTGTTAATTCACACCGTTTCTGGCCGTGTATAGTTTAAATGATTTACGTGGGATTTACTAAGTGTAGATTTCCCTGAGACTCAAAGATAGTTGATAGAACCCATAACAGTTTATAGGATGCCTTTCCCTCTTCCCCCTTCTTTCCCAAAGAAAAGGAATTAGATGGAGAGAGAGGAAAGGTATCAATAAATAAAGAAATAAAAAAATCTCACTTTGATTTGGAAGTTAAAAGAAGAAAATTTTAACAATAAATAAAAGGGTATTTGATGTAGGGAAGTTACAATCATAGAATCATAGAATCAACCAGTTTGGAAGAGACCTCCAAGATCGTCCAGTCCAATCTAGCACCCAGCCCTATCCAGTCAACTAGACCATGGCACCGAGTGCCTCAGCCATTCTTTTCTTGAACACCTCCAGGGATGGTGACTCCACCACCTCCCTGGGCAGTCCATTCCAATGCCAATCACTCTCTCTGTGAAGAACTTCCTCCTAACATCCAGCCTAGACCTCCCCCAGCACAACTTGAGACTGTGTCCCCTTGCTCTATTGCTGGTTGCCTGGGAGAAGAGACCAACCCCCCACCTGACTACAGTGTCCCTTCAGGTAGTTGTAGACAGCAATGAGATCACCCTTGAGCCTCCTCTTTTCTAGGCTAAACACCCTCAGCCTCTCCTCATAGGGTTGTATATATACAAAAGGTATAGGGAAGGGAAAACAAGGTCAAAGTATATAAATACAATTGGATTTGATGGCAGTGGGTTATGGCCACGTGGTAAAACAAAGAGCACCAGGAAACAGGATGGTGACACTGTCAGGCAGGGAGGCAGGGTGAGAGAGAGAAACAGGAACTTCCCCTGCTTTTATACTGATTTTAGACAGGACATGGGAGTGGGCTAACCACCACACCTGGTAGAGTTCAGACCTACCCCCGGGGAGGGGTCAGGACCACCTGGGGTCAGGGTCAAGACCACTCGCCCAGGAGGGTTAACCCTTTACACTAAGTTTTTACTAATTCTGGCATCAGAAACACTGACATTTGAGAAGTTCCTTCTGATGATTCTTGTTTTGCACATGCACCATGAAGACAGCTATTTTGGAGCGGATGAATACATGCAGGCAAAATATATACTGAGAGTGTGGCTGTGCTGAAAAGCGTACAGTGGGGCCAAATAAAAGCCATCATAGAACTAGGAGTTAACCTTTGTATTTCACATGCAACCCTGCTTTCCTCTGCAAAGGGTGTACGAAATGAAATACATTGGCACAGGAAGTATCAACCACAGCTTCTGGATCTGAAAATATGCCTTTTATCTGAGAGAGGGAAAGACTGAAAAACTTCACGAGCCAAAGCCAGTCCTGCCAATTTATGTAGACCACCCTGAGTACAGTGCAAGACAGAGACCACCAAAGTAATTTGTTACAATTAAACCACAGTGAGACCCGCTCCCCCCACCCCACCCAATCCCTCTGTGCCTGTTTAGCCTTTTCCCAGGCAGAAACGTGCTATTAATGAACTCCCTGCCTGCTGAAGCAGTTTCACCATACTCCAACATTGTGCTTTGTCGACACATTTCCAGACCCTAAAAGTAAATGCATTGCAGAGCCCCATAGCTCTCTTGTAAACTCCTCAACAACAGGGTTTTTTAATCTTTTATTTAGAGGGAAGATCATGTTAAGAGGTGAATTTTATACTTTGGTCTGAAAATGCTGGGATTCCCAGAAGAGCTCACCTCTTTGAGGAGGGAGACGTGTCGCTGTCGGTAAGTGGTCTGGAGAGCTTTGTCTTCCATAGTTCTAACTTTGCTTTTTTTACCTTTGGCTTTTGAGAACTCAATGGGATGGCGATATCTTGGGAGGTGATCCATGGTATCTTAGGCTAATATGATGTATGGCTTGGAAATTGAGGAACAAAGGCTTTAGTATAACCACATGGAGAGACTAGCAGACAGTGGGTTAGCCTGTCTTGTAAAGTAACCTCTTTATTTGCAGGGCTAGTGTAGCACCACAGCCTTCAATGATTTTGCCCTAATGTTTACCAGGGGTGGGTGCAGTGGATGGAAACATTTTCTTTTCAGGCATTGGAATTACTTACCATTCAGTAGGGCTGCACTCATCTGCATTGTCTTCCTGTCACCTAGCAGACTCAGCTGTAATTGTGGCAAAGTTGTGTGCCTTGGTGTTCCAGTGAGTTCTTTGGGACCGGGGAATGGTCTCACATATGGATACCCCTGCTCTGGGTACAGTTTCAATACTATATTATAGCTTAAATACTAAAACCATCATGATAAAGGTATATACATATACCTATGGCTCACCTGCTACAGCCATAGGGAGGAACTACAGTGCTGAAAAGACATGACAAACAATCCCAAGTAGCTCTATTGATCAAAGGGCAGGCTGTACTCACCCTATCCCCCTGGCCAGCAGAGCTCCCAAGATGAGTAGGTAGCAGAGCTGGTTGGCTGCCATCTCAGCAGGTAGGCATCCCCAGTGGGCATCATGGTGGTCAGAGTGGTGCTGCTCCAACTCGCCTACCCACGCTCTCTGTTTAGATGTGTTCAGAATTCTGTGACCTGTGTCCAGTGCATCCCAGAAATCTGAACCAAGGAGAATCAAACTCCTCCTTTATTTGGAATACCATCTTTCCCTACTGCTCATGCACATCCCTGCAGGCCCTGCTTCCCCTGGATCTTATCTTTAGTAACCTGCTGATCATCGGCTTGTTGTAACTTCTGATCACACACAAAGCAACTCTTCCCTCTTACACTTGGAAAAAAACCCAGGCACTTAAGAATGGATCAATAAGAGATGACTATTAAAAACTGCACTCCCCTAGCAACTGCTTGAAAAAATTTGGCCTGCTGAAGTACAGGGTTGTGATTCTTGGTATTCTGTTCCTATCGTACAAGATCCTGTACTCCACTATTTCATGGTTGCTGCAGCCAAGGCTGCCCTCAACCTTCATTGCTTCAACGAGCCTCTTCTTGTTAGTGAATATGAGATCCACTCCCAGTTGTCTCATCTGCCACTTGCATCAAGAAGTTATTGTCAGTGGCCTGATTCTCAAGATAATGGGCTTAACAAAAACCAACCCAACCAACCAAAAAGTCTGTGTCTACCAGCAAGGTATAGAACCAAGCCCAACTTTGCTGCGATGAGAGATGGGGAAGCAGCTTGATGCAAGCTAAGTTCCCTTTATTGTACTTTCAGCACTTGGTTATATGCCTTAACATGCAAGCTGAAAGATCATGCCAAATCCTAACTGGTCGTAAAGACAGACCCCAGTACATGCCTCATCAGACAGACCTCGTACGTTAGCAACTAGATAAGCAAAGGTTAACAAAACTGCAGGTTTGTGCTTTACATAGTTTTGTCTGCTGCAACATTCTCTAAAGTCATTTTGACCCTCTCTTTTACTTAGCTCAGTACTTTTCCCCTGCATACATTCTGAACCCATGGCTTATGTTCCAGTAGGTCAAGATCAAGCAACTGCACAGCACTAAAAGTCCTACCGTTCCCAACACCACTTATGCTACCAGTCTCAAAGCAAGGCCCATGTTAAACAAAGCATTTCACAGGATATTGCAGAATTAGAGTTATCTCTTATAACCTATCATTAAGCAGCTTTGGACTAAAGGTTCAAACTAGCATAAAATAACAAAACTTCGTGGAAGGAATGGAACTTAACTGGCAGATACTGAGAGCAGAAGTTATTTTATACAGCTACTTCCTCACATTGTATATTCTTCATATGAATCAGATTCATTCAGCTTCTCAAGGGCCAAGTTCTAGTCACAGAAAAGGAGAGACCAATTTGTTGTATGTTTGTTTTTCACAAAGATACAAATGGCTTAACTAAAGAAGCAAGTGACATAACTAAGAAAATCTGTTGTCTACAAATCTACTGCTCTTGAACTTAGTGCCATGGTCTAGTTGACTGGGCTGGGGCATAGGTTGGACTGGATGATCTTGGAGGTCTTTTCCAACCTGGTTGATTCTATGATTGAGAATGAGGATTTCCAGAGGAATCAGCCTCATGGAGGTGGAAGATTGGAGATGCTAAATGGCACTATCAAGCTTCAGGAGTTCAGACTTTTTTAATGCCACATTGCTATTACAAAAAACCCACATGTGAAAACCCTCAAATTCACTTTGGATCTTACTGAAAAGAGGTGTATGTCCAGCAGTGCAGCAAGACAAATGATTTTTAATAGTTCCTTTGAGTGGAAATGTCAAAAGATTGTTGCAGGTAATGTAGTTCTCAAATTGCTTAAAAATAGGCATTAAATAAGTTCATGGCTTTATATAACCTACAATTTGGCCAAGTCATTTTCCTCTGGGAAAATGAATCACAGTTTTATTCTAGTGCAACATAAATGCTTTTTCAGTTGCATCAAAAGGAAGGAATTAATTTAATTTGAAAGGAGAGGAGAGGAGGAGAGGCTGAGGGACCTGGGGCTGCTTAGTCTGGAGAAGAGAAGACTTAGAGGGGATTTAATAAATGTTTATAAACATCTGAGGGCTGGGGGTCAGGATGGGGGGGACAGGCTCTGCTCACTTGCTCCCTGTGATAGGACAAGGAGCAATGGGTGTAAGTTGCAGCACAAGAGGTTCTGCCTCAACACAAGGGGGAACTTCTTTACTGTAAGGGTCCCAGAACACTGGAACAGGCTCCCCAGAGAGGTCTCCTTCCCTGGACAGGAAGGAAGGATGAAGTTAGTCCCCAAATCCCCCTTCACACTTTTCAGGGTTCAAGATGTGCAAGGAATTCACAAAGGGTCTACCAGTGCATGTAACTGAACAGCAGGAGTGGCACTGGCAGGAGATGGGTTTGTGGTAAGATGCAGCAGGATTGAAGGAAATGACTGCCTGCCGTTTTCCAGTCTCACTTCTGGTTAGGACTGTGTATAGCTCTGCTCTGATGCTTCAGGGCTGTGCTTGGAGAAGGGCTTGCACAGCTTTTCTGCCCCTCACAGCTTTGTGGAGGAGGTCAGCAGCTCTTGAGGCTGTGCTTGCAGAAGAACTTGCACAGCTTTTCTGCCCCTCACAGCTTTGTGGAGGTGGTCAGCAGCTGTTGAGGCTGTGCTTGGAGAAGGACTTGCACAGCTTTTCTGCCCCTCACAGCTTTGTGGAGGTGGTCAGCAGCTGTTGAGGCTGTGCTTGGAGAAGGACTTGCACAGCTTTTCTGCCCCTCACAGCTTTGTGGAGGTGATCAGCAGCTCTTGAGGCTGTGCTTGCAGAAGGACTTGCACAGCTTTTCTGCCCCTCACAGCTTTGTGGAGGTGGTCAGCAGCTGTTGAGGCTGTGCTTGGAGAAGGACTTGCACAGCTTTTCTGCCCCTCACAGCTTTGTGGAGGTGGTCAGCAGCTGTTGAGGCTGTGCTTGGAGAAGGACTTGCACAGCTTTTCTGCCCCTCACAGCTTTGTGGAGGTGGTCAGCAGCTGTTGAGGCTGTGCTTGGAGAAGGACTTGCACAGCTTTTCTGCCCCTCACAGCTTTGTGGAGGTGATCAGCAGCTCTTGAGGCTGTGCTTGCAGAAGAACTTGCATTTCTGCCCCTCACAGCTTTGTGGAGGAGGTCAGCAGCTCTTGAGGACCTTTCTCTTTCTTGACTCTAAACGAACTTGTTTCCTGTATGTTTGTGATGTATGTATGGTTTGTATGTCCAAATATACGTTTGGATGTATGGTTTTGTGTGTCCATTGCCTACACTCTTCTGCTAGCCCCTGGCAAACAACAAAATACAAAAGCAGAAGACAGTAGCTGGACTACATCTATTTCCAAAGGATGCTTTTTTGCCCCTTTGTGCATCTCTGAACAGGACAGCTAATGCTGACATCTTGTAAAATGGCAAACAGCTGTGGATGCCTCCTGCCTGGGGCTGTGTCTTGAGCAGCTGAGTCTAGTTGAGAGGCATCCCTGGCCATGCCAGGGAGGTTGGATTAGATGACCTCTTAAGATCCATTCCTACTTAAGCCATTCTGTGATTCTGTGATTTGAACATCCTGCTATGGAGCAGACACGAGAGAATTTTCATTCCTAAACACAGACAAATAGTCTTTATACAGCACTTTGCTCCTTACCAACCTTGTTTTGCATGAAGAAATGAGACAGCCTGTAGATGAGAAATAACTGAATGCAGCAGCCAGAAAACACAAGAGTGACATAAGGGAAAGATTAATCTCTCAGTGTGGACAATGCAGGTGTAATGGCATTGCCTTTGGGAAAAATGGTTTAGATAGACCTTCAGAGGAGGAAAAATAAGACAGACCAAACCAGCACTTAGGCACAAGGTAGCCCTAATATTAGCAAAGGAGTCACTGTACTCTACTAGGAGTTTTGGACAGTGATAATAGTGCCTTCCCAATTGACAGGAATAGAAATTATATAAGTATTTGTTTTATTTCTCTATTTTTTTATTACTAGGGGGAGTGGAGTGCAGTAAATGATTTCCTTTATGTGTCAGTTCAGCTGTGCTCTGAGCTACATAGGATAAAATGGTGATAGATCTTTTATTCTCCTCCAGGTCTCTCAGAAAGCTGGAACTGCATTTAACTAACATTCTCTGCAACTGGTGGTTCTGCAATACATCCTTCTATTTCCACAGGTCTTTTCCAACAGTCCAGGGGATGAGTAGGAATCTGTTAAATACTTCCAAAATGCATTTCTCATGTTGTTGTGGCTTCTTCCTGGTGCAAATGTCTTTATTATTTTACTGAGCCTTTTAGACATCACCTTCTCTCCTTGTATTGAGCACTTGCAATTCCTCTGATTTCTCTGTTTCACTGGCACAGCAGTTAGATTACTGAAGCTTTAGGTTTGTGTCTTCTTCTATGCATGACATAAAAGTTCCAGAAGAAATTCACTGTTGCTGGTAGATCAAAGTGGGTCTGATCTTGCTTTTGCTAGTAGTCAAGACCCATTCCTTTCAGTGACATGAGACTCAAGAAGGAAGAGGAATCATAGAATGGTTTAGGTTGGAAGGGACCTCAAGCATCATCCAGTTCCAACCCCCTGCCATAGGCAGGGACACCTCCCGCTAGAGCAGGACACTCAAGGACTCATCCAACCTGGCCTTGAACACCTCCAGGCAGGGAGCAGCCACAACCTCCCTGGGCAACCTGTGCCAGTGTCTCACCACCCTCACTGCAAAGAACTTTTTCACAGGATCACAGGATGTTAGAGGCTGGAAGAGAGTCTAATCCCCTGCTAGAGCAGGACCACACAATCTAGCATAGGTCTAGCTGTTTTCTAACATCTAGTTTGATAATCTCCCCTCTGCCAGTTTAAACCCATTCCCCCTCATCCTGTCATTACAAGACCTTGTCAGTAGTCCCTCTCCAGCCTTCCTGCAGACCTCATTCAGATACAGGAGGCCACTATAAGGTCTCCTGTAATCCTTCTCTTCTCCAGGCTGAAGAGCCCCAACTCTTATAGCCTGTCCTCATAGCAGAGCTGCTGCAGCCCTCTGAGCATCTTTGTGGCCCTCCTCTGGACTCGCTCTGACAGTTCAATATCCTTCTTGTGTTGGGTGCTCCAGAACTGCACCCAGTACTGCAGAGGATGTGTTTTTGCAGAACTGACATCCCGAGGTGATTGTCGAGTAGAGATGATTCACTAAAAACGTTTCCCTTCTTTCATTCTGATGCCATTTATTTTCCTTGGCTGGCTTGAGGCTGTGCTCCCTTCTCTACAAAACTGCTCTTTCCTGCCCTCTAATGGCAGCCTGCTGAACTTCACCGGGAATGCTCCTTAAACAAAAACGACTCGCTCGTTTCAGAGATGCGCTTTGAGTTTGTCACTTACACCCCAATAAACATACCTTCCAGTGTACTTTTTCCACACCCCCCCCACTTGATACAGGTCTTAAAACACAGCCTACGGATGTTTTTATGGCCAACACATCATGGCTTCAAAGGCAGCTTGGCATTTTTTTTGCCTTTATTCATGGGAAAGCAAAAAGATTGTTTGAGTTTGGGGATGAAAGGGTAGTTAGGATGTAGCCTTTTAAGATTAGAGAAAACAATATTTATCGAGGGGAAGATTCAAAGAGATTTTCTGCTGTTTCCTGTATGTCTCCTGGTTCTGAGCTGAATAGAGTAGATGTGATTTATCACAGTATCACAGTATCATCAGGGTTGGAAGAGACCTCACAGATCATCAAGTCCAACCCTTTACCACAGAGCTCAAGGCTAGACCATGGCACCAAGTGCCACGTCCAATCCTGCCTTGAACAGCTCCAGGGACGGCGACTCCACCACCTCCCCGGGCAGCCCATTCCAGTGTCCAATGACTCTCTCAGGGAAGAACTTTCTCCTCACCTCCAGCCTAAATTTCCCCTGGCTTAGCTTGAGGCTGTGTCCTCTTGTTCTGGTGCTGGCCACCTGAGAGAAGAGAGCAACCTCCTCCTGGCCACAACCACCCCTCAGGTAGTTGCAGACAGCAATAAGGCCTCCCCTGAGCCTCCTCTTCTCCAGGCTAACCAATCCCAGCTCCCTCAGCCTCTCCTCGTAGGGCTGTGCTCGAGGCCTCTCCCCAGCCTCGTTGCCCTTATCTGGACACGCTCAAGCATCTCAATGTCCCTCCTAAACTGGGGGGCCCAGAACTGAACACATTTAAGCTGAAGCCCAGCACAAAATATGTGTTTTCCATACCTTCAAGATGCTTGGAAAAAAATATATTTGAAAGCCTTTAAGATCTTTGTACTCAGTTTATACGCCAGGTTAGGAAGAAACCTTCAAGAACTGAATTTATTGGATTTTTTTGTTTGTTTGAAATCAGGAAATCACAGTAAAGCAGTGACATTGAGAGGAAAGATAATAAAAGGGGCAGACTGCTGAGTGACCACGTGGCCAATTGAAGTGGTAAGGGAGTCTCAGATCAGTCAGAGAACATCCCACCATGGAAAGCCTGGTGACACGATGCCCTGAGTGACTGGGATGTTGTGCTCCAGATGATCACACATTACTGCACAAAATGTTTAGCTGTGTGGTCTTTATCTTCTAAGTAATTAACACTGAAGTGGGAAGCTTCTGGTTATCATAAAAAAAAAAACCACCAAACCCAAACTAATTTCCACAGGTTCTTTTTGCCAAGTAATTTGTTCCAAAAGAATTATTCTGCTTGGTTGTAGACCTAGAAAGTATTCTACTCACTTCTTTGAGGTCAAGACACAGTGTAGAGATACACAAAGGCTATACCCATAGACTCTAAGTTTCTACTCACTAGAAATAGAGTGTTTCATTTATGAATTGGGCCAGGCAGCTCAGTGATTCTCAGCAAGTCATTAAAGTTTATTTCCCTCAGTATAATTAGGTAGTGTTTTTCTTAGGGAGCTGGTGCTACATAGCTCACAAGCAAGGACAAAAATGATCAGCAGTCTGTCTTATTACATATGTCTTTAAATAGAAATGCAAAAGGCCAATCTTACAAATAGGATGTCATAGAATCACAGAATCAGCCAGGTTGGAAGAGACCTCCAAGCTCATCTAGGCCAACCTAGCACCCAGCCCTGTCCTGTAAAACGATTGTGTTGATTCTATCTGCATGCCCAGTTTTGTTCCTAGACACTTTAAGTTGATACCACCCCCATGAAATGAATGCTATAACTCATTGTCTGTTTCCTGAAACCTCTTTAATGTACAGAAAATCTCAATATGGGTAATGGAAAGAAGTTGGAGAATTCTGGGGTTTTTCCTACTGTAACCAAATCCGTTTGCAGAACATGAAGAGCAGTGTGGCCAGCAGGGCAAGGGAGGGGATTCTCCCCCTTTACTCTGCTCTTGTCAGACCCCACCGGGAGTGCTGTGTATAGTTCTGGAGCCCCCAACACAAGAGGGATGTGGAACTGTTAGAGCGAGTCCACAGGAGGGCCACAAAGATGCTCAGAGGGCTGCAGCACCTCTGCTATGAGGACAGGCAATGAGAGTTGGAGCTCTTCAGCCTGGAGAAGAGAAGGCTTTGAGGAGACCATAGAGTGGCCTTCCAGTATCTGAAGGGGGCCTGCAGGAAGACTGGGGAGGGACTATTGACAAGGTCTTGTATGACAGGACAAGGGGGAATGGGTTTAAACTGGCAGAGAGGAGATTTGGGTTCTTTGCAGTGAGGGTGGTGAGACACTGGCACAGGTTGCCCAGGGAGGTTGTGGCTGCTCCCTCCCTGGAGGTGTTCAAGGCCAGGTTGGATGAGGCCTTGAGCAACCTGTTCTAGCGGGAGGTGTCCCTGCCTATGGCAGGGGGTTGGAGCTGGATGATCTTTGAGGTCCCTTCCCAGTCTATGACTCTTTGCTTCTATGATTCTGTGAAATGTGTGTTCCAGATCTGTCACACGGTGGAAGGGATGGAGGAGGTCAGTTTGACAAACTACTCTGATTGCCAAGGCATGTCAAATGGCCTAGTGACAGGCATACCAGCTTCTTGACCAACAAAGTGTCTTGGTCTGTGTCAACTGATCAAAGTGTTGTCTCTGTGTGTGAGTGTAAACAGGTTGAACAGGAAACCTGTGTCTATTTCACATACAACCCCAGCCTTTCTATAATGCCTATCCAGTGCTAGTGGCTTCCCAAAAACATAGGACTCTTCAGTTTGTCATTAGGAAGTCAGTTTATCATCAGGGAGAAGATAACATGTCAATGGAATGGGTTGCCCAGGGAGGTGCTGGAGTCACTGTCCCTGGAGGTGTTCAAGCAAAGCTTGGATGAGGCACTTAGTGCCATAGTCTATTTATTGGCTAGGGCTGGGTGCTAGGTTGGACTGGCTGATCTTGGAGGTCTCTTCCAACCTGTTTGATTCTATGGTTCTATGTCAAATTTGTCTTTCCAAATTTTATTTAAGACACTTAGACTCATTTCCATCACTTGCATTGATACCTGTGTCCCTGTGGCCAGGGTCACCTGCCAGTACTTATTCCCTTCCAGTCATGCCTGAGCCATGGCTTGCCAATATTCACTTGCAAAAACAACAAAACATAGCAGCAGTTGAACACACCAATCTTATTTGTTGCCTCAAGGGAGCACTTCCAACCTTGTGGTAATTTAGATAGCGTAGTGTGTGATGATGGTAGCAGAGAAGATGTTGTGTCTAGCCAATTTTAAGGCTGTTTGGGACAGCAGAAGGCACATTGCCTCTCATTAACTTTGACTTTATAAATGAAGGCTTGATAAAAAAAATAATATTTTGACATGCACTAGGTGCTTCAATTAAAGTCTGACAGAATGAATTGCTGTTCTTGTGCTAGGCTGATGAAAACAGGCCTTTCATTTGAAATCCCTGAGAAGAATGTGAAGGCACTGCCCTGAGTTTTTTTTCCCTAAAAGCCTTATTTTAGAAAACAATTAATAAAATCAAAGTCTGTCTTTTCCTTCAAATCCACGGAGGTTAAAATAGATTAGCATTCACTTAGTTCTCATTGTGTACCAGCAAGCTAAACACATTCTCTCTCAAACAGCAGGGGAAAAGTGAAGAAAGCACAATTTAATTACAGTGTTAGTGTTAAACCCAAACTAGTTAGGAATGAATAAAGATTTTTGTTGAAATTCTCTGGGTTCAGAGATTTGTAAATCAGTGCTAAGATTCTCCTAGGGCAGAGTTTTACTGTACGAGCATAGCTTGGAAACAAAAGATAGATATTTTCCAGAAAGTGAGATGCAATAACTGCTAAAAAGGGAAAGGAGAATCATACTAATTTTACTGCAGTTTCATGAGTTCAGAATCATTTTATTATCAGGATTTTTAATTTCTCTGTAGGCTTTTTGTGGCACTGCTGTTTAGCCTGGAGAAGAGGAGGAGGCTCGGGGTGACCTCATTGCTGTCTACAATAACCTAAAGGGAGGTTGTAGCCAGGTGAGGGTTGGTCTCTTCTGACAGGCAAGCAGCAACAGAACAAGGGGACACAGTCTCAAGTTGTGCCAGGGGAGGTCTAGGCTGGATGTTAGGAGGAAGTTGTTGGCAGAGAGAGTGATTGGCATTGGAATGGGCTGCCCAGGGAGGTGGTGGAGTTGCCATCCTTGGAGGTGTTCAAGCAAAGCCTGACTGAGGCACTTAGTGCCATGGTCTAGTTGAGTGGCTAGGGCTGGGTGCTAGGTTGGACTGGATGATGTTGGAGATCTCTTCCAACCTTGTTGATTCTATGATACTTCAGGAGGAGCTCTACCCAGCCAAGCAATGTTGTTTTGGGGTAATATCTTTCTTACTTTAGGAGCTAGATCCTGAAATAACATTTAGACAGACAAGCACCTAAACTGCATAGACCCTGAAACAGACATGTCACTATTAAGGTTTATATATCTAAAGAAGGCTAACATCAGGTGTGCACATAAAATAGTTTTAGATGATGGACCCTCTAGGGCTGGGGTGTAGGTTGGACTGGATGATGTTGGAGGTCTCTTCCAACCTGGTTGATTCTGTGATTCTATGATTCCATTTCTCAACGTTTGCAAATACTGGCCCAGTTTTCAGACTTGTAGTTTTGAATCATGTAACTATCAAAGCACCAGTATAAGCCACCAGCTTCCAAAAAGTATGAGATACTTTTTTTGAGTTCTTTTGCACAGGGAAGACATTTTTCAGCAGCCCAAATGTACTGTTAATCTGTGCCACTTTTGCATTCCCTGGTTAAATAAATAAGGAACCTGGAATAAATGGAATAAGTTTTGGCTCCCTGGACTCATCTAGTTAAGCTGTAGTATAGAGAAATAAAGATTAGATGATTAGACTCTTATTATTTTAAGAGTTATTAACATTTTAAACAGTAACATCAGCATGGGTCACCAGGAGCTGATGAGCTAATTTTGACTCTGGCAACTGCAGGGAAATAAGCCTAGAAGTCTACATTCTCCTTATCTTGGTTGTTTTTGTGCAAATCTCTGCAAACTTTAAAAGCACAGAATAGAAGAAGAGTGACCTAAACCAGGTTCCCTCCTTTTAGGTTATTGGAGGAGACTGAAAACCATCCAAACCACCTTTAAGAGATTTATTTCCTTCCTTGGCATGTTGAGTTGGGGAGATGACAGCCATTCTACTGTGAGACTGACTAAACTTGTCATTCCCTAACAAGTCTATTTAGACTTGTCAGAAGTTGATGAGATAATTACAGCTCATTAAATGTGGAGGAGTCTATATTTAAGCTCATTTGGGGTTAGGGTGGTTAATAACATAGTTGGTAGTAGAGGGAAACTACTAAGGCTGTAGAGAATCTCTTCCTAGATTCTGTGAGATTTCCAAATGCTCCCTGGAGCACAGTGGGAGTACAAAATAAGGTAAATGTTCAGCAGAAAGCTGGGAAAATTTCCCCCTTTCCCAAATTTATATGGGAAATAGTCTGTAAAGGAGATAATCTTGCCTTATGTTTAAGGTAGTTTTGAGGGTTGGCCAGAGGGATTAGGAAGCAGATGGATTAGTCACACAGACAGCAGGTTAGGTTAGAGAGAGAGGTTGAGCCCCAGAGAGACAGAGAGTGACTCTGTTATCTATATTTATGTTCTTTGTACATCTCAGTAAGCATGTATTCATAATTGTAGTGATTTGATATTTTTATTTCATACAACCTTGCTCCCTTTCTACTCTGCCCTGGTGATGCCACATCTCGAATGCTGGGTCCAGTTCCAGGCCACTCACTTCAAGGGGGACCTCAGGGAACTGCTTTAAAGAGTCCAGCTCAGAGCCACAAGGATGATTAAGGGAGTGGAACATCTTCTGTACAAGGAGAGACTGAGGGAGCTGAGGCTCTTTAGCTTTGTGATGGTTTGGGTGTTAGCTGCCCCACCACGCTTAAGAAAATCACCCAGACTAGACTCAGCAGCTGGCAGTTAAGGATTGAAGCTTTGTATTTGCAGCTTAGCACAACAGACAAGCAGATATTACAGAAATGGACAAGTTAAAAAGGTAATACAGAAACACAACAGCCCTCCCACAAACCAGAGTCCTCAGGAGGGGCTCCCAACCACCCTTCCACCTCCTTTCCACCCCTCTACCTTATCCCAGACTTCGCCTTACGTTCGAAGTGAGTTTGGAGAATCAGCCAGGGGGTTTAAGAAGCAGAAGGAGTAATCACATGAACAGCAGGTTAGAGAGAGAAGTGCATGCAGCCAGAGCCCATGAGCAACTCTGTTATCTCTATGTTCTTGCTTTTTTACATCTCAGCAAGCCTATGGGTGAAGTAGCCATCACCACTGTTTCCTTTCACAGCCTGTAATCTAGGTCTTCTCAGCAAAACATTCTAGCTAGCTTCAAACCAGCACACTGAGTGTTTGCTTCTAAACCATTTTTGTTTCCAGATGAATAATTTCAACAAGATAGATTGTATCAATTGGTTTTTGGACGAGATAGGACACTCTCTAAGTACAACATATGTACAGGCGTTTGTGCTTCTGCTTTCCCTTGAGTGCTGCACATTTAGAGGCTTTTTCCTTTTTTAGCATCTTTGATTGTTTTAATGATAACTGCTGTACCACTGTATTTGGTGTTGATGTCCTCAAACAGAAGTCTATAAGCATAAAAAGCAATATTACTTCATGAGTAATAATGACACTGTGTCAGGGTTATTGCATCATTTCTTGTGGAATTGTTTTTCTTAATGCACAAGTTAAGAGAGTGCCACTGTGGATGATTGCTGTTGCTTGCAGTTTTAACCCTTTGTAAAAGTGCATTAATTGAAAGCTGTAGAGGAAGGATCTCAGAGGTTTATATATCATTAAATATCAATTAATGAGAATTATATAGCATTAAAATATATACATTTGTGTTTCTCTTATATATTTATTTTGGTGAGGCAAGTGAGGGAGGTATAAGTTTGAGATAGCTCACAAATTCACCACTGCTCTGCAATTGCATAGGAATTTTGATAAACATCTCAAGTGATTAACTTCATTTACAGAATCACAGTATCACAGAATGTCAGGGGCTGGAAGCGATCTTGAAAGCTCATTCAGTCCAACTCCCCTGCCAGAGCAGGATCATTCATACCAGATCACACAGCAACATGTCCAGGTGAGTTATGAATATCTCCAGATAGGTAGACTCCACAACTCCCCCATGGCAGCCTGGTCCTGTGTTCTGTCACCCTCACAGGGAAAAAAAATTCTCATGGAACTTCCTATGCCTTAACTTGCACCCATTGCCCCTTGTCCTGTCATTGAGCATCACTGAGCAGAGCCTGGGTCCATCCTCTTGGCACTCACCCTTTGCATATTTATAAACATTAATGAGGTCACCTCTCAGTCTCCTCTTTTCCAAGCTTGTGCTAGTCTGAACCTAGCTGGGATATTTTGGTGAGAGGAATTAGATTACAGGCTGTGAAAAGGAAACAGTGGTGATGGCTACTTCACCCATAGGTTTGCTGAGATGTATAAAAGCAAGAACATAAATTGAGATAACAGAGTTGCTCATGGGCTCTGACTACATGCACTTCTCTCTCTAACCTGCTGTTCATGTGATTACTCCTTCTGCTTCCTAACCTCCCTCACTGATTCTCCAAACTCACCTCAAATGTAAGGCAAAGTCTGGGATAAGGTAGAGGGGTGGAAAGGAGGTGGAAGGGCAGTTGGGAGCCCCTCCTGGGGACTCTGGTTTGTGGGAGGGCTGTTGTGTTTCTGTATTACCTTTTTAACTTGTCCATTTCTGTAATATCTGCTTGTCTGTTGTGCTAAGCTGCAAATACAAAGCTTCAATCCTTAGCTGCCAGCTGCTGAGTCTAGTCTGGGTGATTTTCTTAAGCGTGTTGGGGCAGCTAACACCCAAACCATCACAAAGCTAAAGAGCCTCAGCTCCCTCAGTCTCTCCTTGTACGGAAGATGTTCCACTCCCTTAATCATCCTTGTGGCTCTGAGCTGGACTCTTTAAAGCAGTTCCCTGAGGTCCCCCTTGAAGTGAGTGGCCTGGAACTGGACCCAGCATTCGAGATGTGGCATCACCAGGGCAGAGTAGAAAGGGAGCAAGGTTGCCTGAAATAAAAATATCAAATCAAATCACTACAATTATGAGTACATGCAGTTTTTGCTACAGTTTTGTTTGGTGTACATACTAAAGTACTCACACATTCACACTTATTTCCAGTTGCTTTCTTAATCAATCTATCCATTGTCAATAAACCCACAAACAGTTTCCTTAAATGGATGCAATACACTAAAATGAAAGTGCATACCAAAACCTGAGTGGTTTTTTTTCCCTGAATCACTGCGTTTTATTGCTAAAACATTCAGTAATGTATTCCACTGAATTGTGTATTTCTCACTCTTCCCACGAGTGTGAGTCAATTGGTATGTAAACAAATTAAGAGTGAAATTGATGGGTTTATGTTTTATTTCTGAATTTCCATTCCTGAATCTTGAGAGAAAAAGGCTTTTAAAAAAATGAATTGCATTGTTGTGGATATTCTGTAATCTGGCAGAGGTATAAATTATATAATAAGCAGCTCAGTATTTCGAAGGTACCTCATGATATAAAAAAATAGTCATCTTTTGCAATTATGGGATGTATTATCACAATGCCAGGCTCTAATCTGCTACCAATTTGTGTCAGCTTTCTGCATTAGAAAAGGATTCAAATCCTCTCTAAAAGTCAGAATCAGCTGAAGGTTTGTCTTGGCTTCAGGAGCCCACTGCAATTAGGCAGCATGTGAATGTGTGCCATATGCATTTATTGCTCTTCTAAGCATGTGTTACTTTGATGTGTTAGGTTAGAAATCTAACTCTTTTTCTTGGGCAGCCTTCCTCCTGGGTCTTTATACTGCTTAGCAGTTGAGTCCAGACTTTGAAACACAGCCTAATTTAGAGGCGGATGCTGCAGCTGCTGCTGTCATTTCAGCTGATTCTTTCCCTGCTTTGATGTCAGCTTAGAGTCTTGGTGGCTGCATCGGTCCCGCAGCCGCCGCAATTCGCCTAACGGACACCACATCACTTTAAGCATGTCCCTCTGCCTTTACATTTCATTTGGAGAGCTTGACTCATTCACATTGCACCACTGGTTTGGTGAAACGCTGAGATCTCACAGAATATATCTTTCCTGATCTGGAGGAGACACTGAAATAGTATGAAACCAGGTATTAAACATGACAACTGAAAGTTGTCATGTTTAATACCTGCTTAAATGCTGATGCTATGTGAAGATGGGTTTTCTTTTGTTTTGTTTTCTTTTTCTGACAGGAGGAGGACAGGGTGCCCTGCCAGCCCTGCCCCATGCTTTGCATTAGTAGCTGTACACAACAAAAATGAGCCTTTTCCTGTGAGAACTGCCATGTGCTTTTTAAAAGACCTTATAGTAGCCATATTTGCCTTATTCACCATAATCACTTCTGCAGCAATCTGTGTGCAAAGACATTCCACCTCAATTCCTTTTGTACATGGACCTTCCTCTGCTTTTCTTTCTACTCTCTTTCTGTGGCTGACGTGAAATCAAGGATTGCAGGAGCCTTGATCCTTTGTGATGTGAGCTTTGCTTGCTGAGGCCAAACCCTGCCTTCAGATATGCATGCATCTTCCCACTGATTTCAGTGAGACTCATAGGCTTCTGAGGCCCCTGTTTGGCTTTTAATCTTTTCTGTTTTAAAGCATACATACAGCTAGTACTTACCTGACCCTTTTTAGTAACTGAGGTCCTTGTGAACTCTACTCTTGTGGCTACTTTTCCTGCAGTGCAGTGGTGTCTATATCACACCACAAAAGGAGAAAAAAAATCCCCGTCCAGATATGTCCCTGCACTGGTTTGAGGCTAATTGGAGTATTTTACTGAGAGAAATTAAATCTTTAGCTGTGAGAAGAAAGAAGAAAAACAACAATAATCTATGTCACTCAATTTGCTGCTGAGAAATGCAACTAGTCAAAATATAGATAAGACACTCAATTCTCTCACACTTCCCAGCTCTCACTTCTGGCTGTTCCTTCTTTCTGGCAATCTGTGTGGCTGTCTCTGCCTTAACTCTAATCTGACCTAACTCTTTTTCCTCTTACCTCCTTCTCTTCTTTTTTTTTTTGACATCTCACCTCATATCTCTCCAGATTTATCATGTGAGATATATATGGATTGATTTGGTTATTTCTGAAGGGAGGGAAAGAGGCAGGGCGAATAGAGTTTGGGTTAGGAGCCCTCCTGAGGACTCTGATTGTTCTGGGAGAGATATTGTGTTTCTATATTACTTTTAACTTGTATATAACGGTGTATATGTATATATATATCTGATTGTATAATGTACTAAGCTGTAAATATAGCTTCAGTCCTTAAATTCCAGCTTGGCTGAGTCTAGTCTGGGCAATTTCATTACAGTGGGGGGGTGGATAACACCCAAACCATCACAACTCCTTTAGACATTGATTCTATGCATTTATTCCCTAGTTTTGCTCCTGCTGCAGATATCTTGGCAGTACTTCTCTTGGTACTAATTACATTTTCTCAAAGATTCATTGCTGTGGGTATGATTACCATATTTTCTCAAAAGAATCATAGAATCAACCAGGTTGGAAGAAGCCTCCAAGATCATCCAGTCTAACCTAGTACCCAGCCCTGTCCAATCAAATAGACTATAGCACTAAATGCCTCAGCCAGGCTTTGCTTCAACACCTCCAGGGACAGTGACTCCACCACCTCCCTGGGCAGCCCATTCCAATGCCAATCACTCTCTCTGCCAACAACTTCCTCCTAACATCCAGCCTAGACCTCCCCCGGCACAACTTGAGACTGTGTCCCCTCGTTCTGTTGCTGGTTGCCTGGCAGAAGAGACCAACCCCACCTGGCTACAGCCTCCCATCAGGTAGTTGTAGACAGCAATGAGGTCACCCCTGAGCCTCCTCTTCTCCAGGCTGCACACCCCCAGCTCCCTCAGCCCCTCCTCACAGGGCTGTGCTCCAGGCCCCTCACCAGCTTTGTTGCCCTTCTCTGGACACATTCCAGCACCTCAACATCTCTCTTGAATTGAGGGGCCCAGAACTGGACACAGGACTCTAGGTATGGCCTGACTGGTGTTGAATATAGGGGCAGAATAACCTCCCTTGTCCTACTGGCCACACTGCTCTTATATCCTTTTTAATTCTATGATGCTATGATTCAGTAATGTCACAATCAGAAGACACTTTCAAAGCAATGTCTGAGGAAGGGACTGATTGTCATGCTTCTGGAAGAGCAGCTATATTCTTAGTTCCTGTAAACTCCTTCACAATGACAAGAAACTGTAGCTGTAAACAGGTGATGTGAGGTCTGGATGAACTGTGAGTTCATAGGTAGATAAAACTTCCACCCTACTGCACGGTCTGTTGCAACAAGACAGATGAAGAATAAAAACATATGCAGGGAGAACACATACTGTGGAAGTTTCTTTTGTTACACTTCAGAACAGCTGTTCTGTTTCTGATATACTTTGTTTTCATAAAAGACACCCACCCTATGAGGAGAGGCTGAGGGAGCTGGGGTTGTTTAGCCTGGAGAATAGGGGGCTCAGGGCAGACCTCATTGCTGTCTACAACTACCTGAAGGGAGGCTGTAGCTAGGTGGGGTTGGTCTCTTCTGCCAGGCAACCAGCAACAGAACAAGGGGACACAGTCTCAAGCTGTGCTGGGGGAGGTCTAGGCTGGATGTGAGGAGGAAGTTGTTGTCAGAGAGAGTGATTGGCATTGGAATGGGCTGCCCAGGGAGGTGGTGGAGGCACTGTTCCTTGAGGTCTTCAAGAAAGAACTGGATGAGGCACTTGGTGCCATGGTCTGGTTGACTGGCTAGAGCTGGGTGCTAGGTTGGACTGGGTGATCTTGGAGGTCTCTTCCAACCTGGTTGATTCTATGATTCTAAGATCAGCACTGTGAATTTGGAGTTGTATCAAATGGTGCTCTCCTCAACAGCCTGAGTTGAGAATGGAGTAAATTTTTATCACACTGTGGCAACACCCAAATGACTGAAACAGAAGATTGTGAAAACGTGTTTCTGTGCTGCTGCTGAAGCCTTGGCTCTGAGTAGAGCTATAAAACATACCAGGAAACTTCTTTGCAGAGTGTCTGATGCTCACAAATGCGTGATGCAGGGATAGTGTGCTACTGAGCACCAAACAGGCAGAGGGAGTGCCCAGACCAGAAAAGCATCATTGGAATACTGATGTTAGCTTCAGAAAAAACTAAACAATAAACAGCCACTGATGCATGACAGCATTTGTTAGAAAAACAATAGGATTGTCTTCAGTCTGTTGTTTCATTGATTATTAAATGCCTTCTAATCAGTCTGGTTTCAATATTTTTAGAGTCTAACTACTTCTATTTCAAAACCATACATAATTAAGATTAATTATGCAAATAATGAGATGCAGTCAAGACAATCGCTGGGAAAAATCCAAATGTTCATGTCCTGAAATCCTACAAGAAACAAAATGTGTGTGTTCTATTCTGCTGCAATCTCAAGGAAAATTGCCTCTATTTCATGAAACTGGAACATAAAAAACCATCAGGAATTGGTCTCAGCAAGATGTGGAATAATTTCCATTCTTGATGATGTACCAGGAGTCACCTAGAGCCTTGAGAGATCAGCCCTAACGAGGAAGAATATGACCTTACCTTATCAGGGCTTCACAACAGTCAAAATCTAGCTTGACCTTCACAGTAAAGCATGTCCCTCAGGCTAAATCCTAACAAGTCTTGCCTTCAAACTAAGGCAAAAGGCCAAAAATGCTTATCCAGGGAACAGCAATAGAGTGGGAAAATGAGAGGATCTTTTTTGGACGGCAAACATCATAGTTTGACCTCTGCGTTCTCGCTGTGCCAAGCCATCTAATCTCCAGGAGGCAGTCCTTTTTAATCTGCCAAGTGGCAAGCTGGCTCAGTACCTGTCAAGACCAGTGTGCTCTGCCAGGCATTTGGATTAAGGTTTAGATGTGTGAGATGACATACCTCTCTCCTAAAGCAGGCTCGATTTCACTGAGTCACAACCAATGATCTGATGCTCCAAGACCCTTGGGACCTACATTACTTCCTAGCTGCTCACTGACTGCAGGTGCAGCAGGTTTTTAGCTTCCCAGTCTGTGAGTGTATTGAAGGCTGCAGGGAGGCTATGGTCAGGATAATAACAACAAAAAGGAAATTTAAGGAACACTGTAGCAGACAATATAAAGAAAAAGAAATCATATTTTTTGTTAGATTTCTATTTTTTCAAAGAGAAAGATTTAGAAGAACATAATATAGAGGTTCATTAACAAGTGATTTGAGGAAGGTTTTTTGTTCAGCCACAGATTCTTCAATCATGAATTCTTAAGGACTATATAAATCTCTTCTACTTACTTCAAAGCAATCTTTGCTAGCCTCTAAGTACGAAAAAAGTTACCTGGAACTTACTGCAGATAGAGGTTGCTTCTTTCTGAAGAATCATTCTTTCCTCCTGGACTTTCATTTGTTATTTAAATTGTATGTTTCACTGAAAGTGGACTTTTTTTCCCATGAAAGCACCAAAAAAATGCATGAAAAAAAAAACCCATTAGTTTGTGGAGGAGGAAAAGAAGAAGTGTTTCTGTTCTTCTTGTTGTTCTTGTTGTTCTTTTTGTTTTTCTTCTTCTTCTTGTTCCTCTCTTCTTGTTTTTCTTGGTTTTCTTATTGGTTTTCTTGTTTTTCTCCTTGTTTTTCTTGTTAGTGTTCTTCTCTTTTTTTTTCTTTTCATCTTCTGCTTGTTTTTCTTGTTCTTGTTCTTGGCGTTCTTGTTCTTTTTTGTTTTCTTTTTCTTCTTGTTTTTCTGCTTGTTTTTCTTGTTCTTGTCATTGTTTTTGTTCTTGTTGTTCTTGTTCTTCTTGTTTTTCTTCTTTTTCTTCCTTTTGTTTTTCTTGTTGTTCTTCTTTTCTTCTTATCTTCTTATTGTTTTTCTTGTTCTTTTTGTTGTTCTTTTCTTCTTATTGTTTTTCTTGTTGTTGTTCTCCTCCCCCCCTCCTCCTCCTCCTCCTCCTCCTCCTCCTCCTCCTCCTCCTCCTCCTTCTCCTTCTCCTTCTCCTTCTCCTTCTCCTTCTCCTTCTCCTTCTCCTTCTCCTTCTCCTTCTCCTTCTCCTTCTCCTTCTCCTTCTCCTTCTCCTTCTCCTTCTCCTTCTCCTTCTCCTTCTCCTTCTCCTTCTCCTTCTCCTTCTCCTTCTCCTTCTCCTCCTCCTTCTCCTCCTTCTCCTTCTCCTCCTCCTTCTCCTCCTTCTCCTCCTTCTCCTCCTTCTCCTCCTTCTCCTCCTTCTCCTCCTTCTCCTCCTTCTCCTCCTTCTCCTCCTTCTCCTCCTTCTCCTCCTTCTCCTCCTTCTCCTCCTTCTCCTCCTTCTCCTCCTTCTCCTCCTTCTCCTCCTTCTCCTCCTTCTCCTCCTTCTCCTCCTTCTCCTCCTTCTCCTCCTTCTCCTCCTTCTCCTCCTTCTCCTTCTCCTCCTTCTCCTCCTTCTCCTTCTCCTTCTCCTTCTCCTTCTCCTTCTCCTTCTCCTTCTCCTTCTCCTTCTCCTTCTCCTTCTCCTTCTCCTTCTCCTTCTCCTTCTCCTTCTCCTTCTCCTTCTCCTTCTCCTTCTCCTTCTCCTTCTCCTTCTCCTTCTCCTTCTCCTTCTCCTTCTCCTTCTCCTTCTCCTTCTCCTTCTCCTTCTCCTCCTTCTTCTCCTCCTCCTTCTCCTCCTTCTCCTCCTCCTTCTTCTTCTTCCTCCTCCTTCTCATCCTCCTCCTCCTTTCTTCTTCATTTAAACTCAAATAATTTTTTGCAAACAAATCCAAAGTGTATTAAAAAGTGTACATATTTTGTTGAAAATTAAAGTGTACAGACTTCTTTCCTCAATATTATTCTCCCCTGAGAGCTGCCATTGGCCTGTGTATAAGAAGTGAAGTGTTAAAGGTTTGCTTTGTCTTTAAGCTGGTCTGAATGAGGCATCCAGTCCCTATTCCTCACTTTCCTTCATTTACTTTTTACTAAGGTCAGCTTCTGTGTGGTAAATAAGCAGCAAGATCATCAGTCACTTCAAAGTGCTTTCACATTCCATAGTTTGTTTTTCCTGCAGTGAGCAAAAGAAGAGATGATCTGGTAGAAATCAGTTACATGATAACTCATCTTTTCTGTGACCTCCTTAAGAGGCCTTTGGGTAGCACATGGGCTTTCCATAAAACTCTGGCTGGCAGTCAGCTAGCAAAATAACCATTCCTGCTCCATCCCTCAGTAATGTTGAAATGCAATTAAAGGCTTTATGTAAAGAATATCTCAAATTCAAAGAAATAAAAATTCTCCCAGTCAGTGCTTTCTTTCATTTGGGATATAGGCAGGTTATTTTGTATCTAGACTGATGGAATCTATGGTTTCTATTCCTGAGGAATAGCTGGTGGCTTCAGATATGGTCTTGATATGATGAAGACTTTGCTTTCCTCTGCCAATCAAAAGAGTCTGAATGATGAAATTTAGGCCAAACAACTGAAAGATATAGGACATATTGATGTTCCACATCACATCTGCTTTGACTGACCCCAAAACTACATTGCCGTTGACTACTGGTGACAAATTGCAATCTGTTAAGCTGATCAAGACTTTGCATGTTACTAAAACAAGAAACAATCCAGTGAAGAAGAATCCAAAGTATCCTGATCCTAGTAGGCAGAATTGCCAATATATGCCTGAAGGGTGCAATTTCTTAAAAGATAATGTTCCTTGTGTGCTAGTTTGAAGCAGGCTAGAATGTTTTGGTGAGAAGAACTAGAATACAGGCTGTGAAAGGGAAACAGTGGTGATGTCTACTTCACCCATAGGCTTGCTGAGGTGTATAGGAACAAGAAATAAAGCACAGATAACCACTCTCACTTGGGCTGCTGGCTGAGCTGCATCTTACTCTCTGACCTCACCCTCCATTTTGGACTAATCCACTTTGCTTCCTAACCCCCTGGCTGAACCTCCATTCTTCTTTGGGACTGGGGTAAGGTTGAGAGGGGTAGGGGGAAGGTGAAGGAGTGGTTGAGAGCCCCTCCTGGGGACTCAGGTTTCTGGGAGGGCTGCTGTGTTTCTGTATTTCCTTTTACCTTGTCTATTTCTGTCTATAACTGTATATACTGTAAATCTCTGCTTGTCTATTTTGCTAGATGTAAATATAAGCTTCATTCATATTTCCAGAGCCGGCTGAGTCTAGTCTGGGTGATTTCTAAAGTGTGAGGGCACAGATAACACCCAAACCTTGCTTGACTTTGGTCAGTGAGCCTAACTTGTTTTCTTCTTGATAAATACAAAGATTACTCCTTTGCTACCTCGCACAGATGACAAAGTATTTTCCCCCTCAGACTCACAAGATGCTAGATTTTCTGGAAGTACCATTGACATTTCCTTGTCATTCTGACAAGTTGCTCTGTCCAACACTGCCTGGGTATTCCTTTCTGTTCCCACCTCTTCTCTGAAGCACTAGTGGTGGTCTTAGTGCATGTTTCGCAGATGTTTCTTCCACTCAGCTCCTTGGTTGTTTTTCAAGTGGCTTCTTACGGCAAATGTTTCCATGTGTGCACGCTCCTTCCTTTCTGCTGACACCTTTTCTTTCTATAAAAACAATCTGCTGCTGCCTTTCAGATCTAGAGAGAGACCATTCAAAACCACAGATGCTGATTTTTTAAGATTCTTTGGCATTGGTACACATGGTCAGCAGGCAATACCTCCCTTCTGTCTGTTTGTCATGACTAACAATGTTGCTGTTTTGTTCTTTCAATCTTATTTCCCTCTGTTGCCCTTAACACACTTTCCCCCCCTCTTTCTTTTCCTGTTACTGTCTGCTTTCTTTGTACTACTGGCCCATATGGGACTTCTTCATCTTTCACTACAGCTTGGAAGAAAAAAACCCTTGCACATTAACTGCTTTACCCCAGTAACCGCAGGCAACTTGTGTGCCAGCTTTTTTTTTGTGCTCAGGAACTAAAAATATTCCCCCCCCAAAAAACCTCAGCTTTACATTTGCTTTATACACATAACACACATACAAGCAAAATTAAATTCACTTTCTACAGCTGCTCACAGCACTGGTTACTGACTGACTCTGAAGAGACATGCAGAGATCAGACGCTACCGTTAGGATGATTGCCTTTCTAGTTTGCATGTGATAAAAGTTAAGCTAAGGTTGTCTAGTCATTTCCATTCTGAAAGGTATTCTCTTTTGCCCACAATAATCTTTGCAATCAAAGATTTTCATATCCAGTTATGACCACTGTCACCCAGAGGTGGCTGTGATCCAGCTCCCTTTAGCGGTTTTTGATAGAAAGACAAATAAAAAACCCAACCAACCCCAACCCCCAAATCCCTCCTTGTAACTTCATTATTGTGGACCAAATTCAGATGAAATTACTGTAGCATACCTGAGGACATCTGTTCTTTGCTTTCCTGAATGTACTCAAGGCCTTGCAAAAAACAGATTGAAAAACAATGTATACTAAAGCATCTACTTTTAGATAGATACACATTCGTGCACATCTATATAGAATCTGATTTCAGATAGATACACATCTGTGCACATCTATATAGAATCATTTTAGATAGATATATATTTGTGCACATCTATATAGAATATTTTTAGCTAGATACATTGATGTGCACATCTATATAGAATATTTTTAGATAGATATACATTTGTATATATCTATATAGATTATTTTAATATAGATACATATTTGTGCACATCTATGTAGAATATTTTCAGATAGATACACATCTGTGCACGTCTATATAGAATATTTTTAGATAGATATATATTTGTGCACATCTATATAGAATCTATTTTTATATAGATACATATTTGTGCACATCTATATAGAATATATTTATATAGATATATTTGTGCACATCTATATAGAATCTATTTTTAGATAGATACATGTTTGTGCACATCTATATAGAATATTTTTAGATAGATATACATTTGTGTACATCTATATAGAATATATTTATATAGATATATATTTGTGCACATCTATATAGAATCTATTTTTATATAGATACTTATTTGTGCACATCTATATCGAATATTTTCAGATAGATACACATCTGTGCACATCTATATAGACTATATTTATATAGATATATATTTGTGCACATCTATATAGAATCTGGTTTTATATAGATACATATTTGTGCACATCTATATAGATTATTTTTATATAGATACCAATTTGTGCACATCTATATAGATGATGTTTATATAGATACATATTTGTGCACATCTATATCGACTATTTTTAGATAGATACACATTTGTGCACATCTATATAGATTATGTTTAGATAGATACCTATATGTGCACATCTATATAGAATATTTTCAGATAGATACACATTTGTGCACATCTATATACATTATGTTTATATAGATACCTATATGTGCACATCTATATGTGCACATCTATATAGAATATTTTCAGATAGATACACATTTGTGCACATCTATATACATTATGTTTATATAGATACCTATATGTGCACATCTATATGTGCACATCTATATAGAATATTTTCAGATAGATACACATTTGTGCACATCTATATACATTATGTTTATATAGATACCTATATGTGCACATCTATATAGAATATTTTCAGATAGATACACATTTAGGCACATCTATATACATTATGTTTAGATAGATAGATATTTGTGCACATCTATATATGTACATTATAGGCTGGATGTTAGGAGGAAGTTCTTCACACAGAGAGTGATTTGCTATTGGAATGGGCTGCCCAGGGAGGTGGTGGAGTCACCATCCCTGGAGGTGTTGAAGAAAAGCCTGGATGAGACACTTAGTGCCATGGTCTAGTTGACTGGCTAGGGCTGGGGAATAGGTTGGACTGGATGATCTTGGAGGTCTCTTCCAACTCGGTTGATTCTATGATTCTGTGATTCCACATATACATAGATATATGTGTATGTGTGTGTATGTTTTATGAGTATGACATCATTTACCTAAATAATGCCTTTCCTAATTTTATCTTCCCAAAGGATGTACTTATATATGCACATTACACATATACATATATATATATGTGTGTGTGTATATTTTATGAGAGCATTCACCTACATAATGCCTTTCCCAGTTTTATCTTCCCAAAGGATGTCCATATATATGTACAATACACATATAAATATGTGTGTGTATATGTTTTATGAGAGCATTCACCTAAATAATGCCTTTCCCAATTTTATCTTCTCAAATGATGTACATATATATGTACACTACACATACACATATATATGTGTGTGTGTATGAGTATGACAGCATTCACCTACATAATGCCTTTCCCAGTTTTATCTTCCCAAATGATGTGCATATATATGTATATTACATATGTATATGTGTACATTACATTTATATATGTGTGTATATTTAATGAGTATGACAGCATTCACCTACATAATGCCTTTCCCAGTTTTCTCTTCCCAAAGGATTTGCATATATATGCACATTACACATATACATATATATATATGTGTGTGTGTTTTATGAGAGCATTCACCTAAAAATGCCTTTCCCAATTTTATCTTCTCAAATGATGTACATATATATGTACACTACACATACACATATATATGTGTGTGTGTGTATGAGCATGACAGCATTCACCTAAATAATGCCTTTCCCAATTTTATCTTCCCAAAGAATTGAAACAGGCTATCCACTTGGCTTTTCTTTACTTTCCTAGAAATATTAGGTATATTCTGAGAGAAAACTGAGAATACTTTGTCACTGAAGTGGATTTAGGTTTGGATAGGAGATCAGTGATGGTCCTTGGCAGGCTCACCTATAAATGTAGGAGAATTTTCATTCTTCACTGGGATATGTATCTCCATGGAGATGCATGAATACTGCCAACTACATTAACAGATTTACATTTCTCACCCCTCTTATACTCCCTCCAGGATCAGTTGGTTGAGCACATTTTCACACAAAAGTGTTCTTTGACATTTTTCAAGACCCCACCTTGGTTTTTTTCCTTTAATGTGGATAATGGAAAAACAATCTTTAATGATTTTATTGTAAGTCACAAAAGGCAGAGTCAATTGTAGGTATGGACGGCATTCAAATTCCTCTGTCCAGACATGCAGACCAAAAAGGCCTAATAGCAGTAGCAAGTCCTGTGACTATTAATATAGGATGTCTTTGCTTTATGCTGTAGTATTCTTTAGTATTCATCTATGTCTTCTCAGCTTCAGTGGATAAGTAGCTAATAAATGCTCCTAAAAAGGTGGTAGTATTTGGGAGGTGCAGGAATCATTCTGTCTTAGCCTGAAGTTTAGGAAAGACTGCATGGTGCAGAATGCTTAGATGTTTATGTGGGAATGCCATACTTCTAAATAATTACAAGGGAAAGGATGCCTTTGCTTTTCATGGAGGTGGGGGAGTGACATATGATTGATGGCTGAATCAACACTTCCATTGCTCCCTTCCCTCTTTCAAGTGTAGCATGGATGTTTCTTACACGGAAACGTGTGTAGATGCAAGGGAGACACAGCCTCAAACCTTTTCTTTTCTGATTCTGGTTTTATCAGTGCTGGGCCACACTCTTCAGTGTGTAGAAGACAAATGAGTCATGGATGCTCATCTAGTGCCCCTCCTGATATATGCATTATGACCAATTAATCACTTTGCGTTAGGCTTAGATCTTAAGCCTAATTCAAAGCAGCAGTGTCCAAAGTCAGAATGTAAATGATGGCCATTTCTAGTCACACAGGATCATAGGATGTCAGGAGTTGGAAGGGACCCAAGGAGATCATTGAGTCCAACTCCCCTGCCAAAGCGGTAGCATACAATCTAGCACAGATCACAGAGGAACACATCCAGACAGGCCTTGAAAATCTCCAGAGGAGACCCCACAACCTCTCTGGGCAGCCTGTTCCAGTGCTTTGTGACCCTTTCAGTAAAGAAGTCCCTTCTTGTGTAGAAGTGGAACCTCCTGTGCAGCAGCTGATATAGTCTAAGACTGTTTAGACAAAAAGTGTGTGATTTTCTCACACCTCATTTTATTATGGATGTGTAAAAAGATGCAACTATTGTCTCTATGATTTGGATAGCTTTTAGGAGCCTTTCAAAGAGATGTGGAAAAGCCATACAGCAAACAGCCTTATCTAGAAAGAGCCCAGTAGTGAAACATTGCCCAACCTAAAGCTATCTGTTAAACCTTGACCGATTTCTCCAGCCACAGGATTTCTCTTGATGCGATGAGTGCAGTGAGGCAGGTGAGTGATGCAAGGGATGTCTGTGTGCTTTTGGAAGAGTGGAATAACAACAGCAAAGTGAAAAACAGAATCATAGAATCATAGAATCAATCAGGTTGGAAGACACCTCCAAGATCATCCAGTCCAACCTAGCACCCAGCTCTGGCCAGTCAACTAGACCATGGCACTAAGTGCCTGATCCAATCTTTTCTTGAACACCTCCAGGGACTCCACCACCTCCCTGGGCAGCCCATTCCAATCCCAATCTCTCTCTCTGTGAAGAACTTCCTCCTAACATCCAGCCTGTACTTCCCCTGGCACAACTTGAGACTGTGTCCCCTTGTTCTGTTGCTGGTTGTCTGGGAGAAGAGACCAACACCCACCTGGCTACAGCCTCCCATCAGGTAGTTGTAGACAGCAGTGAGGTCACCCCTGAGCCTCCTCTTCTCCAGACTAAACACCCCCAGCTCCCTCAGCCTCTCCTCACAGGGCTGTGCTCCAGGGCCCTCACCAGCTTCCTTGCCCTTCTCTGGACACCTTCCAGCACCTCAACACCTCTCTTGAATTGAGGAGCCCAGAACTGGACACAGCACTCAAGGTGTGACCTGACCAGTGCTGAGTACAGGGGCAGAATAACTTCTCTTGTCCTACTGGCCACACTGATCCTGATAGAGGTCAGGATGCCATTGTGGTGAAGACAAAAAGGGATCCAACAAAAGGATCAGAACTGACAGCATATGATTTGCCAAAGATATTTGCCTCAATATATAAAATATGTAAATGCAGATCTACAAGTCTTAGGCAAACATTTGCAGCTGTGGAGACCGTTAAGATTTGTGTTTTGTTTGATGGGATGAGAGAACAATGTGCAGAAGATAAAACCAACTGAATTTCAGGAAGCGCCTTGGCAGCATTCAAATGCAGGCAGTTATCATCATAATAAGAGAGAGAGAGAAAACAGTTTTGTGATGTTTCTCTTTTAATTTAGGTCTTTTTTTTTTTACAGGGAGAACTCTTGTTCTATAAATGCATATTTCCCTACCAGTATCTTTCAAATCAAAAATGATGTTTCACAACATATGCAGATTTGTATTTTTATGGGTAATATAGTTTTCCTAATAACCTTTCCAAGTGAAAGATTTTGTGTGATTCAGAGAAACAGGCTCTTTTTTTCCCCCCCCTGAAGTTGATTAGGCACCTAAACTCATCAGTCCATCTCTGAGCCGTGTACCTGATTACGCCTAGGTATATGCAATACGTTATATGAAAGCCTTTTAGCTTGGATCATATTGTGGCTGTAACCAAAATAGATTTAGAGATAATGAGCTTGCATCCCTGAATACTTAGCATTGCAGTCTACTCTCTAAACTGATGATGCAGCAGCTGCATAATGCAACAATGTAATTTATTCATGTAATATGTACAATATTGCTGTAATAAAAAGCCCATTGTCGGTTCCTCTAATTCTCTGTATGAGCACCGTCTTATTAGTGGCTGTGGAAGTCAGTATTTCAGCATCTTCAAATTCTGACTCCTTATAAATGTCAAGGCACAATGTTTTAAAAAGAACCCGCCCCAAACAGTGTGAATTGTGGATCTGCTCATGCTGAACTGACGCCTGCAGCTTTTTTTGGAGCAATACAATCTGGAAACATATCAGCGGAAAAAAAAAAGCCCAATGTGTCAGAGAAACCCTTAGCTGCTCAACTTTCTCTTTGTCACAAATGCATATAAATTGCATTTCCAAAAGATGGAACCATAAAAAACAAACCAAAACAAAACCAAAACCCCACAAAATCCCAGCTGCTCTGGATGCTTCTGAGAAAAGCTGGAAGTTCACTGGTTTTGCCAGCTTTCATTCATACTCTGCTCTCATCAGACCCCACCTGGAGTCCTGTGTGCAGTTCTGGAGCCCCCAACACAAGAAGGACATGGAACTGTTGGAGTGAGTCCAGAGGAGGGCCATGAAGATGCTGAGAGGGCTGCAGCAGCTCTGCTGTGAGGACAGGCTACAAGAGCTGGGGCTTTGCAGCCTGGAGAAGAGAAGGATTCGAGGAGACCTTAGAGTAGCCTTCCACAGTATCACAGTATCACCAAGATTGGAAGAGACCTCATAGATCATCAAGTCCAACCTGTTACCACAGAGCTCAAGGCTAGACTATGGCACCAAGTGCCACGTCCAATCCTGCCTTGAACAGCTCCAGGGACGGCGACTCCACCACCTCCCCGAGCAGCCCATTCCAGTAGAATCATAGAATCAACCAGGTTGGAAGAGACCTCCAAGATCAGCATCAGCATTCCAGTATCTGAAGGGGACCTACAGGAAGGCTGGAGAGGGACAATTGACAAGATCTGTGATGACAGGACAAGGGGGAATGGGTTTACACTGGAAGAGGGGAAGTTGGTGTTAGGAGGAAGTTCTTTGCAGTGAGGGTGCAAAGTGAGATAGTGGCACAGGTTGCCCAGGGATGCTGTGGCTGCTCCCTGCTGGAGGTGTTTAAGGCCAGGTTGGATGAGACCTTGAGCAACCTGCTCTAGTGGGAGGTGTCCTTGCCTACAGTGTGGGGTTGGAACTGGACGATCCTTGAGGTCGCTTCCAACCTAAACCATTCTATGATTCTGTGATTCACTACTGAGTGTTTCTCATGTGACTGTTTATATTCAGCATAGAATCATAGAATCAACCAGGTTGGAAGAGACCTCCAAGATCAGCCAGTCCAACCTAGCACCCAGCCCTAACCAATCAACTAGACCATGGCACTAAGTGCCTCATCCAGTCTTTTCTTGAAGACCCTCAGGGACGGTGCCTCCACCACCTCCCTGGGCAGCCCATTCCAATGGCAAATCACTCTCTCTGTGAAGAACTTCTTCCTAATATCCAGCCTATACCTACCCTGGCACAACTTGAGACTGTGTCCCCTTGTTCTATTGCTGGTTGCCTGGGAGAAGAGGCCACCCCCCACCTGGCTACAATGTCCCTTCAGGTAGTTGTAGACAGTAATAAGATCACCCCTGAGCCTCCTCTTTTCCAGGATATCTCTGAAGTAAATTTTAAGGGGAACATATTAGCTTTCAACAGGATTCTACATATAAAGACAGTGATGAAGAGCATTGCAACAGAATGCTTGGAAATTAATCTGCCAGTTTAACCCAGTAACCAACATGCATACTAAAGCACTGATGTGAATTGAAAATAAAATACCCACGCTTGACAGATATAATAGTTTAAGTGATTTCAAATTAACCACATCCCACTGACCGCAAGTGAAGAATGTGTTCATTCTCCTGCAATGAAACATGCTCTAGGGACTCATTATACAGAGTGGAGTAAGTAAAACCAGAGTGGAGTAATTGATGCCGAGGAGGAAGGAAGAGTGACAGCTATTTAATGATTCTCAAACTTATACATAAAGATATCAAAAGCACTTAATAAATTATTTTTCTCTCTCCATCCTAGAAATATTATAGGCTTAAATCTGCGTTGTGCAGTAATTGCAACATTTGATATAGCTGTTAAGAATAATGAATCATGACAGAGATGCATCAGGCAGTACATGAAAAGAGTGAATAACAAACAACCCTGAGCCGACATGTGTGCATGCATTATAGGCGTTGTATTTTAGTAGAACAGGTAAGATGAAGTCAGGGAGTATCTATTGACATAATTCCTTTGCCTAAAATTGCTTTTCACATGGAAAGGGTTCCTTAAGCAGTTTGAAAATTGTGAAAACCCAATTTACTTGGTTTGGGCCCTTCTTTGCATATGTGCTGAGGTCTTTATTAGCAAACATCTACAGGACAGAAGATGTACACGATTGCAGTGATCCCTATGCCTTGCTGTTTCACAGAGAAAACAAGCAGCTGCAGAGTCTGTGAGTCATCTTTATGCTCTGTGGTAATTTTGGTTTAACTCTCTGATCTTCTGTATCAATGTCTGACATGATGCCCACGAGTTAAAATCATAGAATCAGTCAGGGCTGGAGGGGACCACAAGGATCATCTAGTTCCAACCCCTCTGCCATGGGTAGGGACACCCTACCCCAGATCAGGCTGAACACAGCCTCAGCCAGCCTGGCCTTAAACACCTCCAGCCATGGGGCCTCAACCACCTCCCTGGGCAACCCAGTCCAGGCTCTCACCACTCTCATGCTGAACAACTTCCTCCTCACATCCAGTCTGAACCTACCCATCTCCAGCTTCACTCCATTCCCCCTAGTCCCGTTGCTACCTGATATCCTGAAAAGTCCCTCCCCAGCTTTTTTGTAGGCCCCCTTCAGACACTGGAAGGCCACAAGAAGGTCACCTGGGAGCCTCCTCTTCTCCCGACTGAACATCCCCAACTCTGTCCTCATAGCAGAGGTGCTCCAGCCCTCTGATCATCCCAGTCAAGAATAAGTTAAGAATACCTGATTAATAGCTATCCAGCTAACTGGCTGTTCGTGTTTAGCAGTAGTCCTGCTGTGGTTGCTGGCACTAAAAGACATGGTATCCTCTGACAAAAAATTGACAGGGGCAGAAATGCATAGAAATCCCTCCCAGAAGTTCCTCCCAACATTAATTATTCTTTGATTTTATATAGCAAAGATGAGGAGTTTTGAAGGAGCCAGACATTACAAAATGTTTGGTCTATCTCACTTTGTTGCTTTGTAGAGTATAGAGAAACTGTAAAACTTCTTCAGGGATATGTCACTGACACCTGATAACTTTACCCTTTTCCTTATTTTTGCCACATTGGCTATATGCTGTACAAGCCAACCTCTTCAGAAAACACTGTGTAAAAAGACAGTGATTATATAGTATCCTAATTGAGAAAGACTGAATGGTGTTGGAACCATTAGGAAAGGTTTTACCAGTACGCACAAAAATTGTTCTGACTGGAAGGTATTTCTACTGCAGGCTTGTGGTGTTCCTTGATGTCACATCCACATGCAGCCTGCTGAGGCTTTCTTGGCTTTCCTGGCTTTAGAAAGGATGAAGTTTGTGATCAGAGCCGAGTTGATCCACACGAGGGTGTGTCTGTGTAGTTGCATAGTCAGGGCTGAATAAGGGTATTCACTTTTAAGGGCTGAACTTCTGGATTACGATCCAAGAAGGCAACTAATTCCAACTGATACCTTCAAAACTCAGTGCAGATTCCTATCTGAAATATTCTTCTGATGTGAGAGGTCCTCCTCTTCCTTTTCTGGTCACAACTAGGGTAATGGTCAGGAATGGACAGACAGCAGAGTCTCATCTCACATTGATTCCTGAGGATTTTGGGACCTACCTAAAAAGGGCAATAACCAAGAGATGGAGTCTTTACAAATTGCAGCAGGACACAGATTCCAGCTGATTAAGGCCTTGATTTTTTCCATGGTCTGAATATTGCACAATGCTTGCTTGTTGCTAGGTTATTTCCTTATCCAAAGATAGCATCTATGTAATGGTGTCCTCACCCTACAGGTTGTGTTTCACTAATTACCTTTTGTACTAGAGGATAAGATGTAGCTGGCAGGCTTTTCTTAATTCAAGTATTTATTTCAGTGTGTATTTGTCCCTGGAGGTGTTGAAGAAAAGCCTGGATGAGGCACTTAGTGCCATGGTCTAGTTGACTGGATTGGACTGGGTGCTAGGTTGGAGTGGATGATCTTGGAGGTCTCTTCCAACCTGATTGATTCTATGAGTCCTCTTCTATGATACCTGTGATTCAGAGGGAATAGTTCCAGTCATTTTAGGCATTGTCTATTCTGGGGTATGAGCAAGTGAAATAATCCAGTGGAAAGCTGTTTGTAATGGGAAATTCATACCTTCTCTGACTTCCCTGAGTTGCCTAATTGCATTAAACTATCATTGTAGAAAGACCAGATCCTCCACTGGTACTTTGTTTCCCTCTCAGGTAATCAGTAAAGTCAAGACAGGAATTCTCCTTTTGAAGGAATCATTTGTTGCTGTGTCCACCTGCAAGTTGGAGATCTTTCATGGGAGTTCTTATTGAGACTGGGCATGTGTGTGCTGCTATGAGCTGAGGGTGGAATACCATGTGGGGGACTGATTCTTCATCAAGAACTTTCATTATTAGCAGGGGCTTACAGATCTCTTGGCTGAAAAAAAAGAGGAAAGAGCACAAAGAAAGAAAAGTGTATGTGTGTGTGTGGGGAATTGTAGCACAATTCCCTGTTCCTAAAGTTCCCAGAACAGCCCAACTTTATAGTAGATGATGGTTTCTTCTGCCGTTTCCTGCCTGTGATGTTCTGCAAGTCTCTTGGATTAAATCTTTTATGACTCATTTTGCTTCTCAAGAGGCAACACAGACATATTTAAGAATATTCCTGATGGTGATAAACTTATGCTAATAAATGTTGAGGTGAAGTAGCTTTCCTAAATGTCACAAAGAGGGGAAGGTTTTGTTTACCTTTAGGAATCACAGTGATTTTTTTTCTGATTAGAGAAATCTGAAGCCACAAACCAGCAAAATAATTGAACAAAATGCAAATAATCCTCCTAAGTATCATTTAATGCATGTTGAGAGTGTGATACAAGTTGGTGGAAAGACTAAGCTGAAGGTAGACACAGCCATGACTGCTCAGTGAGGAAAGATTATCATAAAGATAACTTCAGGATGCTCAGTCAGAAGCAACAAGGGAGCAAACTCAGGAACTAGTAAATCTCTCTGCTTAAAATCTCAGTACCAGGGGGCAGTTTTAGGTGACTGTCTCCAGCCTTGCTTAGTGGCCTCATTGCAAAGGAATCAAGAAGGGAAAATGAACGCAGAATCGATGGATTGTGCAACCCTTATCAATATCCTTGGATCTTAGTGCACATTTTCAACCTTTTTGTAAAATCTATTTATTCAGCAGTTGCTGCACTTTGCAGCTACATGACTGCCTGAGGAAGGAGGTTAAGAACTCAGGTGCTGCACCTGCTAGAGAGCTTCGGGGCAAATTTCTTCATTATAGAATCATAGAATCAGTCAGTGTTGGAAGAGACCACAAGGACCATCTAATTCCAACACCCCTGTCATGGGCAGGGACATCCTACCCCAAATCAGGCTGGCCAGAGCTTCATCCAGCCTGGCCTTAAACACCTCCAGGGGTGGGGCCTCAACCACCTCCCTGGGCAACCCATTCCAGGCTCTCACCACTCTCATGGTGAACAACTTCCTCCTCATGTCCAGTCTGAATTATGCATCAAGGAGACACTCATCTTCTCTACATTTGATCCAATCCTGAGTGACACTATAGAAGACTCACCTGTGTGCTCTGCTGCATCAAGAGAAGCAGGGCAAGGAAGGTGGTTCCTTTTACTCTGCTCTCACCAGACCCCACCTGGAGTACTGTGCAGTTCTGGAGACCCCAACACAAGAAGAACATGGAACTGTTACAGTGAATCCAGAGGAGGGCCACGAAGATGCTCAGAGGACTGGAGCAGCTCTGCTATGAGGACAGGCTACAAGAGTTGGGGCTCTGCAGCCTGGAGAAGAGAAGGCTTTGAGGAGACCTTAGAGTGGCCTTCCAGTATATGAAGAGGACCTACAGGAAGGCTGGGGAGGGACTATTGACAAGGTCTCATAATGACAGGATGAAGGGTAATGAGTTTAAACTGGCAGAGGGGAGATTTAAAGTAGATGTTAGGAAAGGATTCTTTGCAGTGAGGGTGGTGACACACTGGCACAGGTTGCCCAGGGAGGTTGTGGCTGCTCCCTACCTGGAGGTATTCAAGGCCAGGATAGATGAGGCCTTGAGCAACCTGTTCTAGTGGGAGGTGTTGCTGCCTATGGCAGGGGGTTGGAGCTGGATGATCTTTGAGGTCCCTTCCAACCTAAGCCATTCTATGATTCTAATTGCACGTGAATATGGACATGAATGCAGCACTGCAAACAGCTAGTTTATTACAACAGTGCATTGTAGAATCATTATCTGTGCCAGTGTCTGAAAATGCAATTTTAAAATGAAAACACCCCAAACCAAAACACAACAATCCCTCTCCCCCCTCCTCTCCCCACTCTTTATTTAGGATTAAGGCTCCACTCCTGTTTCCTCTCATTATTTGCCTGCTCCACCAGCGCTGCACACCTTTAGGCCAAGCATGAGTTGTGATAGGCTGTCATGCCGTTCGGGTATTATAGATGAAATCCTTCCAGAAGCAGCATCTGGCTTGTTTTGTAAGCTCTGCAGTCATTTGTAGTGATGGGGTTACATCTGCCCTAGGCTTTGTCAGATGGTTTGGCTGCTTTTCTCCAGGTTTGGCAAAAAAATATTGTTGTTAGTTGTTGATCGTGAGGAATTCTCACTCTGTAATGTAGCCTTAACTCACCAGCAATTTGCATGTTCAAATAAAAAGACATTTTAGTTATGATTAAGGTATTTTGATGCTTGAACTACTAATGTATTTTGGCTAGATATGTTAGCATAAAGTATAAAATTACTTCTCTTATTTCCAGCAGTTTGCTTCTGAGAAAGGTGTTGCCTTGTCAGTCTGTTCCATTTTTATTTTGGAATTGCAGTATTACAGTATCACAGTATCACAGTATTATTAGGATTGGAAGAGACCTCACAGATCATCAAGTCCAACCCTTTACATTATAAATGGACTTGACTAATTTGTTGAAAGCCTTAATGAGGATAGTTGTTATACTTCAATATCAGCATACCAGATTGAGCCCAAAGCCTGACTTCAGCAATAACTTTTATTGAATTAGAAAGGCTGAGTACTTTTCATAGAGTCATAAAATCAACCAGGCTGGAAGAGACCTCCAACATCACCCAGTCCAACCTAGCACCCAGCCCTGTCCAAGCAACTAGACCATGGCACTAAGTGCCTCAGCCAGGCTCTTTTGGAACACCTCCAGGGACAGCGACTCCACCACCTCCCTGGGCAGCCCATTCCAATGCCAATCACTCTGACAACAACTTCCTCCTAACATCCAGCCTAGACCTCCCCCAGCACAACTTGAGACTGTGTCCCCTTGTTCTGTTGCTGGTTGCCTGGGAGAAGAGACCAACCCCACCTGGCTACAGCCTCCCTTCAGGTAGTTGTAGACAGCAATGAGGTCATCCCTGAGCCTCATCTTCTGCAGGCTGCACACCCCCAGCTCCCTCAGCCTCTCCTCACAGGGCTGTGCTCCAGGCCCCTCACCAGCTTCCTTGCCCTTCTCTGGACATGTTCCAGCACCTCAGTATCTCTCTTGAATCGAGGGACCCAGAACTGGACACAGCACTCAAGGTGTGGTGTGACCAGTGGTGAGTACAGGGGCAGAATAACCTCCCTTGTCCTACTGGCCACACTGTTCCTGATCCAGGCCAGGATGCCATTGGCTCTCTTGGCCACCTGGGCACACTGCTGGCTCATCTTCAGCTACTATCTACCAGCACCCTCAGGTCCCTTTCTTCCTGGCTGCTCTCAGCCACTCAGTCCCCAGCCTGTAGCACTGCTTGGGGTTCCAGCAAAGAGGGAACAGGCCTGGGGGTTCCTAGACTGCGTGGAGGACACAGTCCTGAAGGGCCTGGGAGTTGAGGCTGACAGGGCCTACTAGTGAAGGCTCCCTGCTGGCCTTCTCTCTGGGGACAGAGGAGGACTTGTGATTGATGGGACAGTTGTAGACTGTCTGGGGCACAACAATCATGAAATGATAGAGCTCTTCTTGACTGTTGCAAGTGCAGTGAGGGTGGCCAGCAGAACTGGCCCTTGGACTCCCAAGGGGCAGACTTTGGCCTGTTTTGGAAGGTATCTGACAGATCGGCTTGGGGAGGCAGTCCTGAAGGGGCTGGGAGTTGAGGCAGGCTGGGCATTCTCTAAGAGGGAAGCCTTGAAGGGGCAAGGACAGTTGGAGGGGAAGGCTGGCCTGCCTGAGTGGAGACATTTGGTTGCAGCTGAGGTTGAACATGAGAGCTTATGGTCTTTGGAAGAGGTCGCAGGCCTCTCAGAAGGAGCGGACATTGTTGTGAGGCCACGCAGAAAGGAAGCTGGGAAGGGCAAAGCCAAAGGGAATTCATCACAGACACCTAGAGAGGCAAAGGTGGATTTTTTCCTCTTTTATTTTCAGCCAGTGGGGAAGATACTCACTTTTAGTTTTCTGTCTTCTGAAAGCAGTTTGCCTCTTGTGTAGAACTGTGTAACATCCACTGACATTATCAATTAATCCATTTATTTCCAATTTAAATTGCATTCACTAAGTGTGCTTTGGTTCATGTAGAATAAGAGTCATGGGAAATACTTTATACATATTTTCAATAGTGAAAACTGTTAGAGAACAAACTAAAGGTCAGGATTCATATGGAAAGAAGAATGGGTAGGAAATCATTTTGAGAGATACACTATCAGGGAGTGACAGGACTAGGTGGGATGAAGCAAAGCTGGAGGTGGGTAGATTCAGACTGGACTTGAGGAGGAAGATCTTCACCATGAGAGTGGTGAGAGCCTGGAATGGGTTGCCCAGGGAGGTGGTTGAGGCCCCATCCCTGGAGGTGTTTCAGGCCAGGCTGGCTGAGGCTGTTGGCAGCCTGATCTAGGGTAGGGTGTCCCTGCCTATGGCAGGGGAGTTAGAACTGGCTGATCCTTGTGGTCCCTTCCAACCCTGACTGATTCTATGATTCTATGATTCTACCTAAAAGCTGGAAATTGACTTCAGCTGTTAAAGGCAACAAGAATTGCTGCTACAAATATGTTAGCCACAGAAGGAGGACTCAGGAGAAGCTCTGTCCTTTGTTGGATGCAGGGCGGGAACATGATGGTCAAGGGCGAGGAAGAGGCTGAGGTACTCAGCACCTCCTTTGCCTCAGATTGCAGTAGTAGGATAAGCTGTTTGCTTGATCCCCAGCCCCTGAGCTGGAAGGTAGGGCTGTGGGTCAGAATGAAGCCCCATAATCCAAGAGGAGCTGGTTAGCAGCCTGCTGCACTGCTTAGACACACGCAAGTCTATGGGGCTGCATGACGTACAGCCGAGGATACCGAGAGCTGGCAGAGAGGTGCTCACCAACACCCTTTTCATCATTTATCAGCAGTCCTGGCTAAAGAAGGAGATCCCAGTTGAGTGGAGATTGACAAAAGAGACACTTTTCTACAAGAAGAGCTGGAAGGAAGATCCTGGAAGCTACAGAGGGTGAGTCAGACCTTTTAGTCTAACCACAGTGCCAGTGAAGGCCATGGAGCAGATCACCTCAAGTGCCATTATGCAGCATGTGCAAGGCAAAGAGGTGATCAGCCCAGTTAACACAGGTTCATGAAGGGCTTTCCCTCAGTGGGAGAGGGAAGGGTGTGGATGTTGTTTACTTGGGCTTTAGTAAAGCATTTAGTGCTGTCTCCAACAGCATTCTTCTGGAGAAACTGGCTGCTCAGGGCTTGGGTGGCTGGAAGCTTTGCTGGGTAAAAAACTGTCTCAGTGGCCAGGCTCAAAGAGTGGTGGTGAATGGAGGTGAATTCAGTTGGTGTCTGTTCTGGTTTGAGGCTAATTAGAAGATTTTGTTGAGGGAAATTAAATCCTTAGCTGTGAGAAGGGAAAAAACCCAAACAACCCAGTAGACTGTATCATTAATTCTTCTGTTGAGAAACACAGCTAGTCAAAGAATGGATAAGATGCTCACTTCTCACACACTTCTCCATCAGCTCTCACTTCTGTTCCTTCTCTCTGATGGTCTGGTCTGTGTGGTTGCCTCTGCCTTAACTCTTTAATCTGACCTAACCCTTTTTCCTCCAACCTCCTTGTCATCTCTTTGACATCTTACCTCAGATCTTCAGATTTATCATGTGAGATATATGGAGATTGATCTGGTTATTTCTGAAGAGAGGCAAAGAGGCAGGGGGGAGGAGGTTTGGGTCAGGAGCCTCCTGGGGACTCTGATTGCTCTGGGAGGGGTATTGTGTTTCTGTGTTACTCTTAACTTATAGATAACTGTGAATATTGTGTATATATCTGCTTGTAAATTGTGCTAAGCTGTAAATAGAGCTTCATTCCTTAAGTTCCAACTTGACTGAGTGTAGTCTGGGTGATTCTGGGGGGGG